>NC_042621.1:65272826-65586759 GCF_901001135.1 Rhinatrema bivittatum
GGGGGCATGTAGGTCCTAGGACACCTGACACACTGGGAACACAGTGCCCATTGCGCAATATGCATGTATAGCTGAGCAAACGGGGTGACATGCACTGTTGCCGCCATATGGCCAAGCAGCTGGAGCAAGTGGCGAGCACATACATGAATGCAGCCGGAAATATGATGTGCAAGAGCCAAGATCTCTGCCCTGTCCTGAGGTAGGTAGGCCTTGTTCGGGACAGTGTCCAGGAGAGCCACAATGAAGTCCAGTTGTCTGACTGGCTGAAGGTGGGGTAGTTGATCAAGAATCCCAAGGTTTCCAGTGTGTCTATCGTAAGGCATATGGCCGGCCGAGCCCCCTGGATCGAGCTGCCTTTGATGAGCTAGTAGGGGAATACCTGTCCTCTTCCGAGGAGTCACTCACCGGTATGGGAGCAAGTGTCAATGGCAGCAGTGTGCTCAGGGGCCTCTGAGGGGCTTGAGGCACTGGTGCCAGCTGTGTAGGAAGCATGCTGAGCAGCGTATCAAGCCTTTCCAGCAACAGTGTGAGCACCGGTGGAGCAGGTTCTTGCGGTGGAGGCAGTACCTGGGAAACTGGAGACTCTAGGCCCTGTATGACCTGGCCAACTGACATCTGCACACGCCTTCTGAGCTCTTCCTCGAATACTTGAGAAGAAAGCACGGCTCGAGGAAGAGCATGCGGAATTGAGAGCCCCTTTGGTTGGAGGGTGACTGATCTCTCCACCGGAAACGGTGGAGGCCGCCTGGGGGCATCGGTGGGGTCGGAGGGGATGACGTCCTCCGCCCTCGACCACTTCATGGGAGACACTGAGGTCGATGCCCTCGCACGGTCCCTTTTAGAAGAAGAAGATCGTTGTTGATATTTTCTGGACCTCTCCTGGTGGTCCCCACAATTCTTTGCCAAAGCCAAGGAGGCCGTCGAGGAACCTGATCGGGAGCGGGAAGAGACAGACAACGGATGGTCTCCTGCACCCACCTTGGGAGCAGGCCTGACAGGTGCAAGAGAACTGGGAGCCTGGTCTTCCTTATCAAGCAGTGCGGAGGTCACAAACACTGGGGATTGTTCCGAACATTTGGCCCCGAACAATTTCTCCATTTTGTTGAGGCAAGCCGTGCGACCCTTTGGGATCATTTGGTCGCAAAAATCACAAACGCGGACATCATGGGAGGCCCCCAGGCAAAGGGCACAGACCTCATGGGAGTCAGTGAGGGACATAGTCCGTGGGTACTGGGGGGACCGGTGGAAATCTGAAGATGTCATTGGAAAAAAAATACGACGTGCAGTTGATGGCTGGTGGGTATTCGGAGGCAATGCCATCTGCGATCGACTGCGAAGACCAGAGGAAACTTACCAATCTCCAGAAAGAGGGCAAGGGACCCTACGAGATGCTTAGCAGCGAAGAAAAAAATAATAGTTTAGAAAAAAAAACAGCGCAAGCTCCTGAACCGCATGGCGACAGCGTCGCGGAAAAGAAGAGACTGAAGAGGGACCCCACATGGACGCGTGGTTAGCAGCATGCTGGGTTTGCTCAGTATGCCAGTCAAAGTTTCTAGAAAGTTTGACAAAAGTTTTCCGTGCCGGGCTCCATCTGATGTCACCCAGTTGTGAGCAGTACCATCCTGCTTGTCCTTGGAGAAAAAGATAGAAAGTATATAATAAATTCTATTTTACAACAGAGACAATTCCTCACCGCTTCTCAGAAGAAATGAACAGGCACAGAGAACTGCTGACAGCTGGTGGATGCCTAGAAACTGAATTTGAAGCTTTAGAACTCTCAACCTAGGAAGCTCTTTCAAGGCAGCATGGAATCAATTTTCAAAAGGTTCAACTGGCTAAATCTCTGTTCATAAAAATATTACTCTTCTAACCAGCAAAATCAATTCTCCTAGATTGAAAAGGTAGGCAAATTCAGTCAGGCAAAAAAAGGGAGGTTTCACACAGGATCTTAGCCAGCTATTCAAATAGCTCTTTTAAATCTAACCTGGCAAATTTTGCACTGTAAGAATTAGGAGATTTTTCAACTGAAAACCTAGTCAATTGGGTTTGGTTGACAATTGGGCGAAGAAGAATTAGTTAAAGTTAATCACTTATTTTCTATATTCAGTGGCTCTTTGAAAATTGACTCCAAGTGACCAGATTACATTACCCATAAGTGTGAATCTATGCAAAATAACTGCATATGGAAACATCCTAACATCCAAAATGTTGATCTAATACCAAAAAAAATACAATATTTAATTTATCTGATTACAATTAAAAACAAAATTAGCCACCTTTATGCTGAAATTTAGCATTCAATATCTGGCACTATGTGACATGAACAAATAAGCAGCAGTTAACAGCTGTAAGGACAAAAAGGCAATTTAAAAATAAGATGACAGAACACCTTTAAACAAGAGTCTCCTTTAACCAATGTTTGTGTGTTTGAGTGTTAAGTTATACTTGTAATGATTCTGGACATTACATAACCTTGAAACATTCTAGAATGACATGAAGATAAACAATCAGCAACCAAGTTGTTACCTGAGACATAAACTCGTACGCTACAGTCTCATGGTTCTCGAATCCAATTTCTCCAGCTGCCAGGGCTCCTTGGAGGAAGAGCCGTAAGGGCAACTCTGCCAATTCTGCTTTGATCAAAGCACTGATAGTCTGATGTGCAAAGGAAAAGATCTTCTGGCACTTCTTTTCCCACTTGTCGTCCTAAGGGGAGGGAGAAGTCATAGCTCAGAATAAGCAACCATGATTAAAGCAAGAAGGTAATACAGTCACCAACCAAAGCAAATTTGCATTGAGCTATCGTAACAAGTACAGAGACTGATTATAGGCTTCAATATAATCAACAATCTCCAGGAAAACAATTGCAACAATGACTATGCACCACAGGTAGCTCCATGAGCATCAATCTTCCAACAGCACAGTTCGCCTTTCTTTGGTGGTATTGGCTCTGATACAGCAACACTCAACTTCATCCAGGCAGGATTGCTGCCCAAAAAATCTGGGCACTCTAGACAACCATCGAGTTTGCCTGTCCGCACTGCCATAGTGGGTCACCAGCTCCCCATCTCTCAAATTCCTTTCAATAAACCTCGAAATCTTTTCTTCTAACCATAAATAACTATATAATTGTGTGTATTTATGCCGATAAACACACATACTCTTACCATACACACACAGGTATACATCAACAGACAGAGTTTACACTTGCGTAAAGGAATCTTAGTAGGTTATGATACCATTGCTTGAATCAACATAAAATGATAAAGCAGTGCATGATCTTTTGAGACCACACAGGTGATTCTTCAGATTACGTATAGGTATGGATCTATAGAGAAGAAATAAACATATGTAGCTTAAAAAGTATTTTGAGGGTCATCAAAGAAAGCCAAAAAATTTGTTTCTAATGGACCCAAACCCCTATTTTGACAAATCTTTTGATTCCTGGGGTTCATTTGGGCAATTTAAACATGCAATTACACACAGCAAGTACTTCAGTGGGCTGCAGAACATAATACATCCCTGAAGGACTAGCTCCAAAATCAGATACAGAAGAACACTTGGCAAAAAATTCCTCTTTCACTCCATGTGTACTTTACTAACTCAAACTGCACTCACCAGAATTAAGTGGCAAAATAATTTGTTTTATATTTCACTCTATTAACTGCTACTGCAGGCAGTTTTCAAATATGGACTCAAATATTGATACAACACATGTAATTTTTTACAATGAAATTGAGAAAGGAAAGAGTATTCTACTCAAGCTATAAATTTAACTTTCCATTATTTTATGCTGGCTTCAAAAGACTAGAGCCACAAAGACAGACAATTACATGTTTCAGAGCCCAATATGTCAATTTTCTTTGCTTTATTTCAAATCCTTTCTTTGTTAAATTTACTCTTCCCAATGGCAGTTTCAGATAAACAAATGGTGAACATGGAAAAAGAAATAAGCAACAATTAAATCTATTTAAGGACTTCAAAGAAACCTCCAGGAGGCATTCTCATCTCCAAAGCCAAAGCTTAATACAAGATGCATTTTATAATGCAGAGTTAGCATCCATTCTAAAAGTAAATTATTAACCAAAGTCAGGGCTGCCACAGGAGGAGGAGGAGTGGCTAGCGTAGGGACAGGAAAAACACACACTTTCAACATCTTCAGTCACCTGCTCAGAAAACACAAGGCAGGGATCCAAAAGGTGAGAGGGAGGGGAGTCTAGAAGACTGGAGGCTGTCTGAGAGAACCAGAAGTGCCTTAATGTTGACATCATGTCATGGTAGCAACAGGCCCCAGAGATTTTGTATCCAATAACATGTAGTTCAAAGTAGCGCTACCATCATCTTACCAGGGAAGAATATGAACCATGATATGCAAACACATTTCTCCTGACCTAGGCAGATCAACACTAAACGCTTAGATTTATTAGTGTTACAGGAAATAAATGCCTCATTGGGTTATAATTTCAGCCAGTTTTTAGTTTTCCTTTTCTAATACTAAGATATTTCACTTATTTATTCTATTTTCCAAGAGCGATTATCCAGAGTAAATACTTAGATAAATTAGGGGCTTGGTTGATAGCTCACTAGCATTCTTTTGTGCTGCCATGCAGAGACCTGGATTTGAATCCCACTTCCTGGGTTGGTCAGAGAGGGTGCAGAAGGAGAAATTAAGACTTACCAGATAAATTTTCTTTCCTTTGCTTCTTCTACACCAGTCAAGAACCTGTGGGTTTAGTCTCCTCATCCAGTAACTGGAGATAGAGTTTTTTGGGGGTTTTTTTGAATGACATCACCTGTATGCATGTCATGCATGGAACCACATACAGCCGTGACTGTCAAAACTAAATTTAAAATTATAGCAACTAGCAAACAAAAATGTAATAACTGAAATCTAAAATTTTGACCTAATCTCAAGAAAAACAAACAAAAATGTAAAATCTATACTTTTTGAGATAAATCATCAACTTACACTATGAGAAGCAGTTTTAACTAGGAAATCTAGTCTTGAAAATCCTTGTAGGAATGAAAATTCTCCTCAAACTATTTCCCCCTTTTATTGATCTTTTTATTTTCTTTTACAATTTATAACATTTAGTCAATCAGATCTCATTCTCAGAGGGAGCCCAATTTGCATATCCCAGGGTGGGCTTCATGACTGGTGTAGCAGAAGTAAAGAAAAGGAAATTATCAAGTAAATCTTAATTTCTCTTTCCCTTGTCCTTCTGTTCCACCAGTCAAGAACGTGTGGGATGTATCAAAGCCCTGTTAACTCACTATTAAGACAGCTGTCCCAAAATTAGCATCTTATCTCACAAGAACATCCAACCTATAATGCTTGACAAATGGACCTAGAGTTGTCCAAGTTGCCGCTTTACCTATATCAACCAGATTTATTGTGGGTATTTCCGCTCTTGTCGAATGGGTCCTGATATCTTCTGTAATTGCAGCCCCTGTAGTAAATATGCAGACACTATGGCTGTCTTAATCCATCTTGAAAGGGTCCCCTTTAAGGCTGTCTTCCCCTTGTGTGCGCCACTTAACACAATCATTAGAATTAAGAAATTCACTTGTCATCTTTAAATATTCTCTTACACATTTCCTGACATCTAAGACCTTTAAAGATTGTAGGCCCCTGCAATCCCTCTCATCATAAGATGCATTGCTTTAATGTTTTTATTATTGTTTTATGCCTGTAACACTGTACTCAGCATCTATCTTGTTATGGAGACTGCAGTATTTAAAACATGCTAAATAAATTATTATGTGCTGATTTACATGGAACGCTGAAACTTCCTTATGTAATAGGTCTCAGCATTACAGAATTCTTACTAAACCTTAAAAAGGGAGCCTTGCTAGACAAAGACTGAAACTCAAAAATGCATCTTATTGAGGTAATTGACAATAAAAACATAGTTTAATGTCAAGTCCTTCAGTTGCTTATTCTAATGGCTCATAAGGGCTTGCTAATGCACTTACTACCAAATTCAAATTCCATGACAGTATCATAGACCACAATGTAGGATTAAAGTGTTTAACTCCGTGACGAAAAGTACGACACCTCATTGTGAGACAATATAGATCAGCGGTTCTCAACCGGTGTGTCGCGACACACCAGTGTGCCGCCAAGCGTGTTGCGGCTCCCGGTGTTCCACTGCCCCGCTTGTGCTTCCCTTCTCCCTAGGGGTGGGGCTGAAGAATGGAGAGTCGCTGCGCGCCACTGCTGGAGACCAAGCCGGCAGGGCCGAAGAGTAGAGAGACCTGTGTGCCTCTACCGGCAGGGCCGGAGAATGGCGAGATGCTGTGTGCTGCCGCCGGAGGCTGAAGAGTGGAGGTCAGGCCAGCAGCGGCTGATAAGCGGAGGCCAGGCTTATTGGGCCAAACAATGAGAAGAGGCTCCATGTGAGCTTGTGTGTGGTAGAATGGGTGCCTGGGTGAATGAGTGAGAGCATGTGTGTGGTTGTAAGTGACAAAGCATGTATGTGATTGAGACAGAGACTGGTCATGGAGGTGACAGGTGTGTGTATGAGAGACAGACTGGTCAGGGAGGTGACGTGTGTGTGTGTGTGAGTGTGAGAGAGAGAGAGACTGGTCAGGGAGGTGACGTGTGTGTGTGTGTGTGTGAGAGAGAGAGAGACTGGTCAGGGAGGTGACGTGTGTGTGTGTGAGAGAGAGAGACTGGTCAGGGAGGTGACGTGTGTGTGTGTGTGAGAGAGAGAGAGAGACTGGTCAGGGAGGTGACGTGTGTGTGTGTGTGAGAGAGAGAGAGACTGGTCAGGGAGGTGACTGGTGTGTGTGAGAGAGAGAGACTGGTCAGGGAGGTGACTGGTTTGGTTGTGAGAGAGACTGGTCAGGGAGGTGACTGGTGTGTGTGTGTGAGAGAGACAGACTGGTCAGGGAGGTGACTGGTGTGTGTGAGAGAGACAGACTTGTCAGGGAGGTGACTGGTTTGTGTGTGTGAGAGAGACAGACTGGTCAGGGAGGTGACTGGTGTGTGTGAGAGAGAGAGACAGACTGGTCAGGGAGGTGACTGGTGTGTGTGTGTGAGAGAGAGACAGACTGGTCAGAGAGGTGACTGGTGTGTGTGTGTGAGAGAGAGACAGACTGGTCAGAGAGGTGACTGGAATGTGTGTGTGTGTGTGTGTGTGTGTGTGTGAGAGAGACAGAGACTGGTCAGAGAGGTGACTGATGTGTGTGTGTGAGAGACAGAGACTGGTCAGAGAGGTGACTGATGTGTGTGTGTGAGAGACAGAGACTGGTCAGAGAGGTGACTGGTGTGTGTATGAGGAAGAGATACTAGTTACGGAAGTTACTGGTCTGTGTGAGACAGAGACTGGTTGTGGGCCTTAAGGAAGAGGACTGTGAGGACAGAGCTTCAGCAGCCACTACTGCTTCTGGTGAGTGCTATTGGCCTGCAAGGGAAAGGAGTAGGAGAGTTGCTGGAGAGTTTAAGTAAAGGCAGCTTTTTAAGTTTATTTTTCTTGATTGACTGCCATTTTAGTTATTGGGTATTATGTGATGTGTCTGCTGTTTTGAAATATTTTGATATTTGGACAATTTTTTATATTTTTTTTATGAGTTTTTAATTGTAGGATGTTATTCTGTTCATCAACTGTTTTATAATATTTATTAGTATAGTTTTACAATTATTTCTAAGTGGGTATCTATCTACAGCAGCTTGGCTTGCTCTGTTTTCCTAATAGGAGGTGTATTAGTGTTTAGGACCTGGTTAAATATTTGTAGTGGTAAATCACTGTCTTCATAAGGAGGGGTATTGTGCCTGCCAGTAAAGAGAGTTTGTTTTGCTTTTGCTGAGATGTCATCAGACCCAGAATATCTTTTTTGTATGGTGAGCTTTACGGGTAATGCCTTAGTTCTGCTCTGCATCCATTTTTGGGGGTCATCGGGGTTCCTAGGGATGCAGGATGTATATTTACATTTTGCCCCATGATGGTCACATGTTCAGTGTGTCACGCATTTGAGAACCGTCAAGTGTGTCCTGGCCGAAAAAAGGTTGAGAACCACTGATATAGATGTCCCATTGAGCTTTCCCCTTACTGCAAAAAAAAAAAAAATAAAAAATCACTGCAACCTGTACCTTTCAAGAATTCAAGGCCAAGACCTTGTTGATACTCTTCTGTAAGAACGTCAGAATCTCTCTTATTTGTAACACCATGGCAAACAGTTAATCTGTCTACAATATATTGCAAAAACTTGCCATATCCTCACATAAACTTTCTTTGCTGAATTCTCTTTAAAATTTAAACTTGTTCTAATAACTGATGGTTTGTATCCCTTCTTGGCTAATCTCGTCCGCTCACTAGTTATGTCAAACGAGAATGAAGATGAGTTTCCCTTTACCTCTGATTCCTAGTGAAGGAGTCCCCCCTATGCCTTGAAAATGCAATGGTCGATCTATCATCAACCTGCTTAGATCAGCATACCATGGTCTTCTCGGTCAGTGTGGTGCTACTAGAACCTCATGTACCTAATCCTTCCTGAGATTCTTTAATACCTGGCCTATTAATGGCCAGGTAGGAAGCAAGCATAAAGCAACGTTTCCCTTGGCCACTCCTATAGCAGCACATTCACAGTCTTTTCTTGCCTTTGCATTCTGGTGGGCTGCTGACAGAACCATCTATGGTTCACCCCAGTTTTGTATTTTCTGCTTGCATGCTCAATGGCCTAGCACCCGGATCTTCGTATTTCGGCTCAAAAAATCCACTTGTCCATTCTCCTGATCTGCAATATGCATTGCTGAAAGCTGTAGTAGATTTTTCTCCTACCAGGCAAGTAGTAACTCTGTTTCCTCAAACTGGCTCTGGATACCCTCTTGTTTATGTATGTTACTGCTGTTGCATTGTATACTTATTGTTCCTCAACTAATCATTGACTGAAAATGGAGTAATGATAGCTTTATGACCCTTGACTAACTGATTTATGTACCCCGTACTCACTTTGCTCAACCTTAAGCAAAATGGTTCTGGCAAAAGGCACCCCAATCTTTTAAAATGGGCATCAGCGATATTCCCCCCTGCAACATTCAGGGAGTTTGTACACCACAAAAACCTTACCAGTATTTTCAGATGATTTTTTTTTAATTATGTATGCAAATATAGCATATTATCATAGTAATTTACATAAGAACATAAGATATTCCATACTGGGTCAGACCAAGGGTTCATCAAACCCAGTATCCTGTTTACAACAGAGGCCAATCCAAGTCACAAGTACCTGGCAAGTACCCAATATTAAATAGATCCCATGCCACTAATGCCAGCAACAAGCAGTGGCTATTCCCTATTGATCAATAGCAGTTTATGGATTTCTAATGCAGACAAAAACCTACTGATAAATCAAAGGCATATGTTATAGCAATTTTTAAAAGCCCACTTCCATGGATAAAGTGCTTTTACATGCGTCAAGCTCAGTATTAAACATGTAAATGCTTTTGAACATCAGGTCGCCAGCATTAAACAGTCTTCTTTGTGACTCTTTTTGATTTGCTTTGTTTTATATCACGTTTGCAAGCTGAATACTATATGCTGTCAAACACTGCCGCCTTTTATTAGTCACAGACAGCGCAGCACTCAGTCTTATGAACTAGCTCATGGCAATCTTCAGAAAATCTCCCAGCCTTAGAAAACCATTCCCAATACAAACGAAGTATCTTCTCTTTCCTTTTTATGTATTTATTTTTTAAATCATAGCCTGGATGACTTACCTTAGCCAGCTGAAAGCTCTGGTTCTTTTTTTTTTTTGCCTTGAAAAAGGTAAAAGGCAGTTTGAATAATAAAAGTCTTACCTTCTATTGTCATCTGTCTTTTATTGCTCAACCTATTACCACAATCAAGGGATGGGAGCCAGGATGGAAGCCCGTGAGTGAGTGGGCTTGCTCTGAGTCCTGACGAGGTGGTGAGTTTTCAAATGCTCAAACGACATGCTTTGTTGCAAGGCTTACCAATTGCAGGAGCTTGGCCTCCACAAGCATTTCAGCTCAGAGAGTAAGCAGACGATCCCTTTTTAGAAAAGGGCCTGCTCAAACTACACGTCGTGCTCTCCCAAGAAAACAGACCCCATTAGATGGGAAGTGAGCTGCTTTGCTGTCTTGGCTCGCATCACCAGAGAACAATCCACAAGAGCTTGGTCCATTAGGATAAATTTGACTCAAAACTATATAGTTTAAGGGCTATCTAACAACCATAAAATAAAAATTCTCTTCAGTTAAACCAGGTTGAGGCTTGTCCATAACCGTCCATGCAATAGTTGGAGGTAGAGAACACTGGTTTTATCTGGTTCCATGCATAAATGTCCAATCATAAATCCACTGTTGTCAAAAACTCTTGACAAACTTTGCATTTTAAAAAACTTAAAACCTTTACTAATTCACAATGAGTTCCATTTGGTTCTTCAAACCACTATATTCTCTAGTCTTCATTACTGTAATGGCCTATTCTTAGGCCTCCCGAGTATACTTTACGCCCTTTACAGCTTGTTGAAAACGCTGCCGCACGACTCTTATCTAACTCAAGCATTAGAGATCCTATTACACCAGTATTATTGGCCTTTCATTGGCTCCCTGTTTAATTTCGCATTCAATACAAAATTGTATGTATCATTCACAACCTGAGTCACAATCTATTTACTCTACGCAGGGCCGCCATCAGGAATTTTGAGGCCCCATACAGCCAAAATGTCTGCGGTGCTCTGTAAATCAATGCTATGTGTGTCTAAAAGACACGCATAGCATTGATTCTCTCCCTTCTCTGGGGCCCGCACCCAGGGCCGGCTCCAGGTTTCAGTAGGCCCCTGGGCGACAGACTGTCGGAGAGAGCCTCAGTGGGCCTCTTTGCCATGAACTAATACATCCCCCAAGCGCACCTGCCGCCTGGCGGCTGCGGGCCCCCATATGTGGCAGTAGATCCTGGGGCCCCATACTGCAGGCCCAAGAATACTGCCCTGATGGCGGCCCTGACTCTACGGCAATGCACAGTACTCAGGATTTACCAACCATCAAGATAATTACGTTCTGACAAATGCTTACTTGATGTTCCCACCATTCGTCTTGCCAGACTAGATCTTACTCGACACCCAGCCTTTTCAGTTGCAGGCTCTTTTCTATGGAACTTCCTTCCAGACAATATCAGGCTAACGTCCTCCAGCCAAGACATTTAAAATACTTTTACAAACTTGCTTTTAATTTTCTGTTTTACACGTTACTTCTTATACTCTTGATTATTTTGCTTTTAATTTGTGTAGTGTCTTTATTGTTATGTCATATTTTTATTATACATGTGTAACATTGTAAACCGCTTGGGTCTACCTCCATTGTATCAAGCAGTATATAAGTTTTTAAATAAAATAAATACAGGTGATGTCATTTAAAAAAAAAAAAGAAATCACCTCTGCCTCCAATACTGGATGAGAGGACTAAACCCACAGGTTCTTGACTGGTGGAGCAGAAGGACAAGGAAGCAGTATTAACCCACCACATTTTTGTTTTCGGCAGGCAAGGTGGTCAAAGTGGATAACGTGATGAACTGCTAAATCCACTGTACTCTTATGTATGGGCTTGAATCCCAGCCTCCTCAGGAGGTGTTTTTCAGCTGGGATGTATCTTGAGCAGTGTGGGGAGAATAACCAAGCCGATTGTAACATAGTAATGACAACAGAAAAGGACCAGATGGCCCATCCAGTTGGCCCAGCAAGCTTCTTATAGTAGTATGTACCGCTCCGTGCAGTTACCCTCAAACCTTATGATAAGTGTACTAATATTCACAATCAATCAAAACCAAGCAACTGCCAAAACCAGAAAAAGATGAATTTCCCATCCCAAACTGGATGGGTCAAAATGGTCTTTTTCTGCCTTTATCTAGTATGAGGCTAGTGGGGGCAATTTTCAAAACTATGCAACTAATTGCAAAATCTGCAGGTACTTCTACCATTTCTCCAAGGAAAAGCATGTAGGCCCTTTCCCTTTATATACTGTAAGGAAAAAGCACCTGCAGCGCTTTGCATCTGCAAAACTGCCCGTTGCCTCCCCAACCAGACCCCACCTACTTCTCCTGCAGTAGAAAGCAGATGTGTTCTTGATCCCCATGTGCACTTTTACCTGCATCCAGGATGTGCAAGTTTCAGACAACCCAGTAACCTAGGTAAATGGCTTTTAAAAATTGCCTTCCCTATAGTTACGGGTTTGAAAACAGGCAGCTATTCTTTTTATTGTACTTTAAAGAAATTTCTGCTACCTCAGGGATACCAATGAACTTAAATGATATACCAACTGCAATTTTCTTCGCAGGATTTGATGCAGATAAACTGAACCCACAGCAGAATTCAACTACTTATTTCTAACAGAAGGGACGATATACTATTCTATGGCAAAAATATTTAGTAGATTTAGCCCCTAGAATTATCTAGACTGGAGCAAACTTATAATGTGAAAATTTAAGGAAGTTAAAATGTTACAGTATTGTATTCCTACCTTTGTACCTATTTAGGTATTCCAAAGAGTCTTGAGCTTTTACAGTTCTTCTGCTTTCAATGAGATCCTGTAATCACTAAGTTTTATACAGTTTATCATCACCTAAATACAACTTTTGAAGCTTTGAAGTCCACTATTAAATCTCTTAAGTCTAAGTTTTCTTTGCATCACCTTTCTGATGAAAAAAAAGTGTGCTGGAAAAAATTTACAGGTATTTTTTAAATTATTAACAGTCTGACCACTTGCAAAAGGCTAAATGAAAGATTAATATTATCTTATCAATCCCTAACTGAAGAGAAGTAGCTCTGATGGGAGCTATATTCTATTTATAGAGGTTGATCTACAGAGATTCTAGGACAAAAACATTGATCTGGATACGGCAAGTCTTCCAATGGTTCTGGGAAAAAACTGACTCAGATCCCACTGCAGAGGCGACTGAGGAACTTGGGTTACATATCTATTACAAATGTTATGTTATTGATTTTATGCAAACAACTGTCTTCTACCTCAACATTTGTAAACTAAAGGACAGGCTGTATTCGCCCAAGATTCACATTTTTTGGCCTTCGGTAATTGAGTTGGGTGATGGAGAGGAAAGAAGGGAATAAAGGGCGTGAGAAAAAATGAGGCAGCCTAGTTAAAATCGCCTGCGGTTTACTCAAAGTTTCAAAAGTTGTATTTAGCTGATAAGAAATTGGGTAAAACTTATTGATTACAGGATCTCATTGAAAGCAGAGGAACTATAAAAGCTCAAGGCTCTTTAGAATACCTAAAGAGATAGGAATAAAAAGTTATTGTAACATTTTGACTTCTCTCTCATGTCCTCAATTTGAAATTTCAGTACCATGTCTAAAATTCAGCAATTCCATCATACACATAGTCCTTATTACAACCTACCACTTTAGAATTCTCCTTGTATCGGAAGGCAAGCTGATATGCTGCGAAGACCAAGGGAGGTAACGTGAAACGAATTCGCTGGTTCCCACCTGCTCCAAAATGTTTCCGAGCTGTGTTTAGAATCTAAAACGAATTATGGAAAATTGAGGTTAACTAAAATTTGAGGCATGCCCAGCACAAGGAATGATAGTTTTCCTGTTTTACATGGGACATCAAAACTGAAGCTTGGTTTTTGCCCTGGATTTATATTTTTCTTTTCAGGGACTACATATAGGACTGGTTTAGAACACTTCTTGCACATCAGGTATGCGCATGAGTCTCCTGTAAAGCAATTCCATCACTTATTCCAGCATAAAATATACACTATCATGTGCCTTGAATTCTGAGGAATCTTGGGGTCAAAACTAGAGCTGCAGTCTGAGCATTTCTATAAGCTAAAAGTCCTACTAGATTAGGAAAGGTTATCAACTCCAGTCTTCCAGGTCCACAGACTGGTCTGGTTTTCAGAGTAATCACAACATGCAAATTAGTTTGGCTCTTGAATTAAGTATATACAAATATACATGCTAAATATTTATTGTGGATATCCTGAAAATAAGAAAATTACTTCTTACCTGCTAATTTTCGTTCCTGTAGTACTAGGATCAGTCCAGACGGTGGGTTATGTCCCCCGTCCAGCAGATGGAGTCAGAGTAAAACTTCGAGGGTGCTGGTATATAAACTGGTGCACCCTCCTAGATCCTCAGTATCGAGAATATCAAAGCCAAGCCAGAAAACTGGACAGACCAAGGATGATGGATCAAGCATAAACTGAACCAAAGATTGAAACTGTGAACAAATTTATGCAACATGCAATAAGAACTGTTAAACATAACAACACACAGAAGACCACTACCCCCGAGAGGGAAGGAGCGGCGAACAGAAGGACAGTAGAGAATAGTCGAGCAGGTTCATACCGGGTGGGCGTCTGGACTGATCCTAGTACTACAGGAACGAAAATTAGCAGGTAAGAAGTAATTTTCTTTTCCCTGTACGTACAGGATCAGTCCAGACGGTGGGATGTACCAAAGCTTCCCTACACCGGGTGGGTCCCTGAGAACCCTGCTCGAAGTACCCTGTCCCCAAATGAACCAGACTCCGTCATCGGTACGTGGAGACGGTAGTGTCTGGCAAAAGAGTGGAGAGACTTCCAAGTCGCCGCCCGGCAGATTTCTTGTATGGAGACGAGCTGAGACTCTGCATGGGAAGTTGCCTGAGCTCGCAACGAATGCGCCTTGATACCCACCGGAGGATCCTTCCCGGAACCAATGTAAGCAGCAGCCACCGCCTCTTTAAGCCAGCGTGCGATGGTAGTCTTGGACGCCTGCCGGCCCTTTCTAGCACCCGACCAGAGTACAAAGAGATGGTCGGAGAGTCGAAAGTCATTCGTCACCTCCAAATAGCGAAGAAGCGCTCGTTTGACGTCCAGGCACCGAAGCGCCGCCGGGGCGTCCCCTGGGAAGGCTGGAAGTTCCACCACCTGGTTCATGTGAAACGATGAGACCACCTTAGGCAAGAACGAAGGAACCGTCCGCAGGGAAACCCCGGAGTCCGTGAACCGCAGGAAGGGCTCCCTGCACGACAGCGCCTGTAGTTCCGAGATACGCCTTGCCGAAGCTATTGCAACCAGGAAAATCGTCTTTAGGGTGACGTCTTTGATGGAAGCGTGACGCAAGGGCTCGAAGGGGAGCCCCCCCATCCCTACTTGAATAGCTAAGGTTAAGCAACATATTTACAGTCCCTAAAGAGCTCTCTGGTACAACAGGTGCCTTTTTAATTTCAGTTTTACATAATTTATGAGTACTACATTTTTCCCTATTTATATCTGCAGGCAATGTGCGCCACGACTGGTCCTGATGGTCTCATAAATTGTTTTAACGCTCAGTCAACAAGCTGAGCTATCTTTCATTGGTGCTAACTTATCAATAGCTGCACTAAATTTCTAGGACCAAAGATTTCCCATTTTCCCTGTCAGCAGGTTCTTGGATCTTACCACCAAGACAACTGGTGACAGTCAGGACAACTTTTTAGTTTAACTTTCAAAACTTTTCTCCTTTCAAAGTGTACATCACCACCAAAGCAACATTTAACCTAACTGAAAAGGTCATGGCTGTATCATGTTGCCTCTAATATAGTTATATAGAAGTAAAGCTGCCCCATTAGAAGATCAGAGGAAAGGAGTGTTAATCCAGCAATATATTCACAGCAATAGTACTTATAGGGGTACATTTTAAAAAGCTACGCGCGGGTGTCCATGTGCGAGCGCTACCCGGCGTGCGCAAATGGATGCCCGATTTTATAACATGCACGTGCAGGTGTGCGCATGTTATAAAATTGGAAGTCGGCACGCGGAAGGGGGTGCACAATTGTGCATGACGATGCCCGTGATCTTCACCCATTCCCAACCCTAATCTCCCTTCCCCTAACCAACCCACCCCTATCCCTATTCTAGCTCCCCCCCCGGCCCTTTGTCCTACCTTCTGCGCCTGCCTCTGAGCAGGTTGCGCACGCCAGCACCCGGCCAGCACGCAATCCTCAGACACGGCGGCAAATGGCCGCGGCGCTGGAGGCCTCTGCCTCCTCCCCACCCCTTTTTCGAAGCCCCGGGACTTAGAAGCATCCCGGGGCTTTACACGCATCGCCAGGCCTTTGTAAAATAGGCCCAGTGCACATAGGGCTTTAAAAATCGGGTCCTTATTGTTTAAAAAAGTTAACATACGAAGTATGCAAAAAAAACCCCAAAAAAACAGGAGCCTCAAATGAAACCTTTAGTGTAGTTGCTGTTTTAATCTTTGTTTTCATGGGTTGATCATATTACCTTGTACGCATCCTTTTTAAATTAGCTGTCAGCAGCCTGGTAAACATAGACATGAGATGTCACACACAGTAATTTTTACAGTTCATGTTGTCCATAAACTTGGCACTCCAATCTAGATTTGGACTACATTCAATCAAACTGAGAACAAAAGTAGGACATGACGGGGAGGGGGGAATACAATAGTCCTCAGAGCACGGCTCCAAGTCTATTTGTACAGCTTCAGCAGGACAAAAGCTGAGTTCTTCCATGTTCATGCATACAATCTCATTTAAGCAACAGTGCACCCCGGTGAGAGAAATAAGAAAATCAACTAGAGAAGAAAACAAGAAATTTAACTGGAGAGTGTGGCTTTTTCTTCAGTAACAGAATCAATGAATGAATCTGACAGAGACAAGATCACTGGAAGGAGATCAATTTTGTTACAAAATAAAACCATCAAGTACCAAGAAGAATAAGGGAAAACATATTAAAGTTTTCTAAACTCAATTTTTCCAAAATTTAGCTCAGGGTGATACAGAATTAATCGCATTCATATAGGGGTCCAGCACTCCACCAGAGCTCTGTCCACTTACAAAATTATAAAATATAACCAAAGTTTGCAATATAATGAACAAGAATACTACTTTTCCTTTATTTTAAAGAATCTGTGATTTTAAACATCCCCTGATGCTCACTCTTCAATCCTTCTGTTTTCTTGGTTAATGTTTCCCTAAGAGATGCCACTTTCTTCTTCCCCACAATGTTCTGGGGAAAGCAATCGTCAAAAGACGTGACAGTTTCCACTGCTATTTGGAAACGGTACATTCTCTTTTCTGAGGCTAATGACAGGCCAACTCCTGAGAGGGGTGAAAAGTGGTAATCCAGCTGAAAACTAATTAGTCCCTCAAATTAGTCCCTCAAAAAAAAAAAAAAAAAAAAAAAAAACTTAAATAAAATAAATAAATACACTTACTCACAGCAAGAGCTTAACAGAAGCCCAAAAGAAGTCTTTCTAACCATCAGTGTTGTGGAAAATATAGAAGTCCATATGCTCATAATGCAAACCCTTTTGCTCAGCTACCCACGTGTGTTGGAGCATGCTTTAGGTTTTTGCTGTTTTGGTGCATTAATGAAAACCACAGAGATTCACATTACAAATAATGCGAGCTGTGAACCTTCCATCTAGCACTAGAGACGGACTTCAGCTCTATCAGAACCGTATTCATAGTCAAAGCTATTTACAGAAAGAGTCTGTAGTTATTCATTAAAACTTAAAAGGGTTTAATAATTGTGAATACAGCTAGACAGTCATTTGAAATGTGCTAGTTCTCTATTAATAAGTTTTCAATAAACCAAGAGACATCAAAATTCTCTATGCTGGTAAAAGGGCAGCCACTAGATAGATCTATTGATGCAGACTAATTTGTAAATATCGCCAGCTACTTACATGTTTAAATATAGGAAAGAACAGAACAAACAAACAATGTTATGTTTATATTACTGCATTACTCAGGAGTTACAACTGGACTGCATACCAAAATGAATACATTTCACAGAAATAAGCTACTAAATTCCAACTACTACTTATATCCAAGATGTCACATCAATGCTCTGAGTATAGCTCTCAGAAACTAGCCACAAATGTATTATATTTATATAATAAAAAAGGTATCACATACAACTTGTTTGTTGATTTGTATGTCTGCAAAATCTTGAACTGGAACTTTTAATAGCCAGTACACTGACATTACATATTTTTGTTCAGCTTCTGAGCAATTGGGCTTTTAAAAGCTAGACATGTTCAGTGCTGTACAGACACACTTAAGAGAAAGTCCCTGCTCCATGGAGTTGACTATCTAGTCAAAACAAGCATAGATAGCAAACAAAAGTCTATGAGAAGCATATCTATTGTAGAGAAGTACGTGGGATTTAAAAGGGACTTCAAAAAGGCAAGCTTTTAATTTAAATATAGCCAGAGAAGGAGCATGATGCATCAACTTAGGAAGTCTATTCCAGGCATACGGTGCAGCAAATTGGAAAACGCAGTCAGGAGCTGTTGGAGGAGGAAAAGGGCACAGATAAGCAGGACTTGCTCAATAAGCAGAATTCATAAGGAAGGGTTTAGGGAGAGAAGAGAAATAAGGAGCTGCAAAGTGAATACATTTATAGGCAAGTAAAAGAGAAGCTTACGTATTAATCTGAGATGTTGTTAATGATAGATACATTTGTGCAGCCAAGTTTTGAATAGATAATGGAAACCTGATAATGGGAGGTTTACAAATATTTCAAGGTCCTACAAAACCTTATGGACTGGACTTCTCTGATCGGTTTTGGTGGCTGAATAAACTAACGCATCCTGAAATTCCTCAAGGCTGAATACAACTTGTCCTTAGATGGGGTGGAATTTCTTTGAGGCTCTCAAAGAATATCTATGCCTTTGTCTAATGAGAGATTTAGGCTTCTGAAGAAGTGTAATGGGAAACTGGCTTGATAATTCTAACCGCCATCTCAACAAGAGGAACTGTAGATGCATCATCCTTTGACGTAGAAGGCATTGATATGTACTTTCCAACAAAGTCACTCTACATTCTATGAAGAAAAGCCCTTGCAATAGGAGGCAGAGATGACGTTGGAAGAGCTCTCCCAGACAATACTAAGACTGGAGGAGAAAATTTATTCGCTTGATTCTTTTCTTAAAAAAAAAATAAATGTCTCTAAGATGTCTTCTGTGCCGAAAGCCTTGGCTCCGATTGGTCCAAATTCTTCTGCACCTGGGACCCCCTCCCATGCCGAAGAGGATGGTGCCAACATTGTACACTCCGGAGACCTCTGAGTCAAAGTTTTCTGTGCCAACAATAGTGCCAAAAATGTCTGCGTCAGATCTTTGGTTTCACATTTTTTTTGAAGACAGCGCAGAAGACTTGTGATGCTTTGATTTGAAATGATGACTTTTAGAAGATTGTGCCAAACAGCATTTTTTATTGGAAAGAACTCCATGATCTATTCCTTCGAACTTCTGCCTTACCCAGGGGTCTGGTCTTTTAGAGGAGGAACTTTCCTTGTCCACAGGGGAAGAGAATTCACATTGTTCTATATTTAATGACCTGAGGGGGCATCTTACCGCAAGGACTCTTCATAGGATGAAGAGTCAAAATCGTCCCAAACAATGAAAAACAGGTCATGCAGATTGTAGATGCCCATTTTGTGCTTGCACTTTATACAAAACAGAAAAGAACTCAAAGCAGACAATTAACCAAATTAAAGAAAAACAAATGCAGTAAGTCAGAGAGATTGCTTCAAGGAGAAACAAAAATTGCATGTCTGGACACTCCAGACGAAAAAAAAAGAGCAAGGAGGGTGCGTGCGGCAGCAGCGCTGGAGTTCCCATATACGCTCTAAAGACTTCTGGCTCTTTCAGAACAAGGAGTGCACACATTTCTTGCAACAGCACTGTTAGGTGACATAACCCACTTGTGTGGCTGTTTGTTCCCGCTTACCACAGAGAAAGATGGTTCAGCGGGAGGCTCACCAATAATCAACCATTAGTTTCACACCAGCATACATTGAAAAATGGAAAAAACTGTACAACTGAATTGAAAAAACAAAGATATAAGGATTCCATTTTGAGGGTTTTCTTTTAGCTATGCCAACATACCATACCTTAAAAATAATCTTTCTATAAAAAATGGATTTAAAGTATGTTTTAAAAGTTAGTGCATGAAACAAGAATATACAATCCAAAACCAGAAAGCCCACACTGCTATCATTTGCTTATTAGCTCCAGATATCACTAGGCATGAAGAATTTGAATGAGTATAAATAGGCACCCAAATGGATACATCTGGTAAGCATAAACAGTATTCAGTACAATATGTTTTCTAATTAATAAAATGCCAAATCCCAGATACAGTTAAGGACTTATTCCTGATATCAGCTGCTCATTCCCTGGCAGTTTTAATGTACTCCTTTCCAGGAGTATCTCCCAACTGCATCAACTTCTATGATATTCAAAAAGTAAAGCAAATGCAGGTGTGTGGCACCAAGAAGGAGCAGAAGAGCATGGAACAATACAGTGATTAACTTCTATAGGCTTAGTGACCAATTATTATACTTTAAAGCACACAGAACGAAAGACATAGGAGAGATTCATGCAGTCCCAGTGCATTTTTGTATGAAGGTCACTTGATATAATCTCTTGTGCTATTGGCTTATTCTTAGAGGAAAATTATTTTATATAGCTTTACAATTTTTCCACTCTTAAGGTTCCATTTATTAGTATTAGCAATATAAGACAGCATGCAAAATGCCCACACAATACAAGGAGACAAAATGTATCCATGCTAAAAAACAGTTTGCCAGGCCAGATTCTATTTTTGCCTTTTAATCAAGTTTTACAACCATAATAGATGACATCCAGTCTTCATTAGTTCAATAATGTTTTGACAAATTATTTGTAAATTAAATATTTACTTAGACATTATGTAAACTGATTGTTTTTAATTTATTTATATTGCTTGTGTGTTGTACTTTTATTGTTGTTTGTTTGGAGTGCACTGGTGAATAAGTCAAGGTTAATGAATATATAAACTATAAAATTTTGTGAAGAAAATGGTATTCTGTCAGCAATGACAACCAAGAAGGCCAGAGCCACACTTCCAGAGATCCAATACCAAAAATTGAAAAACAAAGAATAAATGGAATAAAAAGGAGTCCGGAAGGTTGCACTCCAATTTGAAGTACACTGACATTGCAAATGTGCTCTTTATGAAAAGAAAAACAGCAGTCATGCACTGTTCTGCTTTGTATCTAGAAGGACAGATGACGTGGTCTCTCCAGTGCTCTTTCAGTGTTACACAAAGAATGCATCAAGTCAGAGCGAACATCATGGTCATCACTCCTTTTAAAACAGCAATACTGTGCCCAATCCCTCAGTCCCAGAATTCAATCATTGTCCTGCATTATCTCTGACATAAAAATGAACCAGGGCTGTACTAATTGCAAAAGGCATACCCTGAGATCCCTATGAAACCTCCAGTTTCTTGTTGCAAGTACATTAGATCATGAATATATTTTATATGGTTATTTTTGCTCAAATTTGCCATGCACAATTGAAGCAATAGTTTCTACATATGCTATAAAACGTTTAGTGTATTATCTTGAGGCCTCAAAGCCCATGACACATATAGGCCTCTTATAGATTATGTCAGTAAAATGGAGGAAAGGGGGAGATAAGATGGCGCTAACCTGAGCAGCTGGAGCATTTCTGCTCAGAATTAATTTCAGCTTCAAATCTCAGTCCCTTGTAAATGCTTCACACATTGGTGGTTATTGGAATGGGTAAGATAGCGTAGAAGGCAAAGACCCACCCACAGAGGACACTCCTGAAATGGCCCTGATGGATAGTTTTGTATCGGCAGGTAATATATTGAGAACACCCTCTACCAGAGGTGGAGAGAGAGAGTTTCAGACTACCAGCAAGGACCAGAAGGAAAAGTTTGCTAAAATGTTTGCAGTAGAGGCGAAGGTGAAATTATCTGATAATTTCCTTTCTTTCTAAGGCCAGTAAGGCCAGTGGGCTTGTGAAATTCAACCAGCAGGTGGAGATGGAGAACAAAGACTCACTGATGTCACCCTCACATAGCTGAACTCAGGCACCAGCCGGTCAGTATTTCTCAAAAAGCAAACTGTGGACACTAACCACTAACCACTGTGGACCACTAAACACTAACCACACTAAACACTAACCACTGTGGACTAACCACTGTCGACACTAACCACTAAACTGTGGACACTAACCACTAAAAAGCCCGAACGATGGACCTTTCCTCTACCTGAACGATGGACTCTGGTACTTCTAAGCACATGAAGATTTAACCTGGTTTTCTCTATTGTATTATATTTATAATTATCGCCAGTTTTTAGCCTCTCTTCCAGCTGATTAAGCTTCCAAGTTCATACCCCTTGTTTGAATGTAACTTTGCCTCTTCCACTTCACTTGCTTATTTTATTTTATTCTAGTTGTCACTCCAGTTTTCTACCCTGTTCGATGTAAACCGATCTGATATGGTTTTTTACTATGAAGGTCGGTATAGAAAAGTGTTAAATAAATAAACAAACAATGGAGGAAAAGTCTATTAACGGTTATTAATCAAGTTTACTTAGGGAATAGCCACTGCTATTAATTGCATCAGTAGCACGGGATCTTCTTAGTGTTTGGGTAATTGCCAGGTTCTTGTGGCCTGGTTTGGCCTCTGTTGGAAACAGGATGCTGGGCTTGATGGACCCTTGGTCTGACCCAGCATGGCAATTTATGTTCTTATGTTCTAATAATACCGCATCCTACAAACACTATTCAGCTTAACCTTATGTTTTTTTGTTTTTGTATTTTTTTTTAAACACCAGAAACACTGGACTCAACTCCACTAACAATAGTCCCTTAAAACAATCAGATTATCTCAGAAGGAGAACGGAACTCACTAACCCAATTTGTGAGAGTCCAGCTGCATGAAAGATCCTGAAACCTCATTCCTTTCTGGACAAGGATCTAGCAGCACAGAGGAAAGTCAGCCACCTCAAGGCAGCCCCGGGCGAGAAGATGGACTGGCTTGACTTACTTCGAGGAAAGGAGATTATCAGGTAAGAATTTCACCTTCCTCTTCATCCAGGCAAGCCAGTCCACACCAGTAGGATATACCATAGCTACTTCCCTATAGTGTGGCAGGCAGCCTGAGGTTCAAGCAGCACTGCCCTAGCAAAGGCAGAATCCTCCTGTACTGCCACATCTAGTCGGTAATATCTGGCAAACATATGCAAAGACCCTTCATTAGTTCAATAATGTTTTGACATGAGTTCAATAATGTTTGCCGCTTTACAAATCTTTGTCAGAGAAAGCAAAACAATTCTGCCCAGGAAACCTCCTGAGTCTGGGTCGAATGCGCTCTGACTTGTCTCGGAAGACGCTTCACGGAATCCACATAGGTTGCTGACACTACTTCCCTTAATCCAACGAGCCACTGTGACCTGAGAAGCTGCCTCCCTCTTCTTCACCCCCCCACCCCCTGGTGAAGAACAAAACGCCTATCCAATTTTTGAAACTCGTTTGTAACCTTCAGATAACGCAATAAGTGCCGCCGCACATCCAATGGGTGCAATTTCCTGTATTCCTGATCAACCATTTCCTTATCCAAGGATGGTAACACAACTGATGGTTTAAGTGAAATTCTGAAACCATCTTTGGAAGAAAGTCAAGTAACATCCGAAGCTGCGCCTTATCCAGAGTGATAATCAAAATAGGATCTCTGCACAACAAGGCTTGCAATTCCGAAATCCGACTTGCAGAACAAATAGCAACCAACAACACAGTCTTCGGAGACAGTAACTGCAAAGAAATACCCTGGAGAGGACGAAAGGTCAGACTCGCCAGAAATGAGAGAACCAGATTTAAATCCCATAAGAGTTCCAGAAAATGCAAGGGACGCCTAAGGTGTTTTACTCTCCTCAAGAGCCTAGATATGTCTGGGTGAGAATAGAGAGGTCTCCCCTGCAGGTGGCCCTGATAACATGCAATAGCAGCCACCTGCACCTTCAGTGTGTTCAAAGCTAATCTTGTTACTCAGACCTTCTTGTAAAAATTTGAAGATTAAGGGAACAGGCGCCGAAGCGGGTAAAAAAGCTTGATTCTGACACCAATGCTCAAACACCCGTCAAATGCAAATATATGCCAAGGAGATGGAAAACTTGCACGCTCTCAAAAACATTTCCACCATTGCCCCTGAGTAACCTTGCTTTAAGAGCCTAGACCTCTCAAGGGCAAAACCGTAAGACAAAACTGACTTGGATTGCCGTGAAAAACTGATCTCTGCCATAACAACCCCCCGAGAAGAAGGAGTTGCCAAGGGTCCCCCTTCAGAAGACTGTGCAGATCCGCATATCATGGCTTGTGCGGTCAATCTGGGGCCTGGATGTCTTCAACAAAACGGCTGATCATGGGCCATGGCAGAAACGCATAGAGTAACTTCTCTTGTGGCCACGCCAGACTAGGACATTCACTCCAAGAGCTTGAATATCCCTTGTCTGACTGTAAACTCTCTCCACTGAGTGCCCATTAGATCCAGGAAGGGAAACACCTAGCAATCCATGATAAGACGAAACACTTTGGAAGCCAGTTCCTATTCTCCCAGATTCAACTCTTGACAACTGAGAATCTGCCTGCACGTTGTCTATGCCTGCTATATGGGAGGCTGACAGTTCCTGTACATGAAGTTCTGCCCATGGCAGGATGACATCCATTTCCAGAGAGACTTGCCGACTTCGAGTCCCTCCTTGGTGATTTATGTATGCCACCACAGTCGTGTTGTCTGAAATCTCACCACCTTTCCTTCTAACTGGTCCGCAAACTCAAGGATGGCTAGTCGAATTGCCTGTACCTCCAAGTCAATTGATGGACAAAATCACCTCTTTGGGAGTCCACTTGCCTTGCACAACCAACTCCTGATAGTGTGCTTTCCAGCTTTGGGGACTCGCATCCATGGTGACCACCAGTCGGGAGTCTTCAAATTCAAATCGATCCTCGTTGTCTCCGGCACCGGAGGATGCCCCCCCCCCCCCCTCAAACTTCATTGGGAGGAATGCAGAGTTCCGGAGCCGGAGATGGCATTTTTGCCTGGCTTCCTTGGCCGAAATGACTGAGATCTCCCAAATGTCCAAGTTCTCTGACTACTTGAACCTAGAAGAGGGAAAAGGCTGAGAGCTCTGAAATTGCCCCTTGGCTTGAGAAAACTGGGGAGTCTACTTCTTATCCTCTAGTAACAGAGGAAATTTCGATTCTCCCCCATCAATCCACCAAGCGCCCCTTAAAAGGTAACGTTGAAAGGTTTGATTTTTAAATAGTATCAGACCAGTTCTGTAACCACAGGAGTCTTCGGGCTGCAATCACGAAGTAATCCCTAGAGCCACTGAGCATGCCAAACCATAGCCAGCATCTCCAGGAAGGCAGTTCCCAGCTCCAAGTAATGGGCCATTCTCTCCCAAAGCTTCCTGGGTCTCTTGGGATAACTGTAACCCGGCCCTGGTCACCATACAATAACAAGCAGAGACTTGGAGATTCATGGCCATCACTTCAAAGGCCTGCTTCAAAATAGCCTCAATCTTGAGCATCTTTTAAAGCCATACCTCCTTCCACCAGAATGGTGGTCTGCTTCATCACAGCACAGACTAACGCGTCTACCTTAGGAAACTGGAGTTGTTCCCTCGCTTTAGGGTCCATAGGATACAATCCTGCTTTGAAATTAGCCTCATGTGTGCTCCATTTCAAATCTATCAGCTCCTGGACAGCCTCGTACAGAGGACGAAACCAGGATGCCTTTGGCAAGCTGATCATTACAGGGTTACAGTTTGGATCTTTGGCCATTGCTGACATGATCTCCTCACATCCAAGTGCTTTCAAGGTCCGTAAAATTAAACCAGCTATCTGGTCCCTGTGAAAAAGCCACAGCACAGTTCTACGAGGCTCAGCATCTGGGGGAATATCCCCCTCTTCCAATAATGGGCTGTTGGGATTCCCTCCCCCCCCCCCCCCCAAGAATTCTGACTCCCCATCTGAGTTTCCTGAAGGATCCCTGTCCTTGTCTTCTCCTTCCATCTGCCTTCTTCCTCCTAGAAGACGACCTCCTTGGAACACTTTCTAGGTCCTAAGGAGAGAGACTTCTGAAGCAGACAATCCCTAGCCTCTTCCCAAGGAGCTCCTTGCCCTGACAGAAGGCCTGGAGACCCTTAAAAAATTCCACCCACTAAATGGCAGAAAGATCCAGCCCAAGAGTAGGCAAAACCCTCTCGGAGCCCACTCCCAAGGGAATTGGCAGGAGAGGGGACGGGGAAGACTCCTCAGCTGCTCTGGTAAGAGTCGCTGCCACAACCTCTGCCTGTAAAGCGGGGGCCTCTGAAGTCCCTACAGGAATAAACTCCCCTGAAGAGACATCCCCCTGGGCCTCCACACAATTTTGACACACACTGAGGGACCTCCTAGGACTAAGGACCCTCATATGGCATGCTGAGCAGATGAGAAGCTTCTTCCCATGCAGCTCCCCCAATGTCATGTCATACTTTCTCTCTCTTCCCATAAAAGCTGAGCAAATACGCCCCACCGTGTCCCTCAGCAGTTCCTGCCAATCAAAATGGTGCCTGCCACGTGTGGTTTTACTGCTGAAACCTTGCTGGTTCTAAAATTAGCCCCGCAGCCCTCCTGAATCGTGCGGCTACAATCGCAGCTGTCTACTGCCTGGCCTACAAAAGATTTCACCGGCACCCACTCACAGCACTGTTTGTGCTTCTCCCCCCCAAATAAAATTTCCACAGACAAAACTGGCAAAATAAAAAAGAAAGGCAGGGAGAGAGTAGAGGGAAGAAAGTAGGTCCAGACAGAGAAGAGGACTATGCAGCAGGGCTAAGCCCAAGGCCTCCTTACTCTTCTGCTGCCTGGAGGGCTAGGACCGCAGCCTTCACCTCTTTCCTGTCCTTTATCATTTTTGCTCGACTCCTGAGATTGATTCTCAGTCACTCAACTGAGGGAGGAAGCTACTGCTTTCACCATAGGAGGTTAAACCGGCCTGTTTAATCCAGGCAAGCCAAGATCTACAAGCACAGATTCATGTCCACCACCTGCTGGAGACGGAGAAAAACAGGCTGGCTGGTGCCTGAGCAGAGCAATATGAGGGTGACGTCAGTGAGTCTTTGTTTTCGGTCTCCACCTGCTGGTTGACGTGCACAACCCCACTGGTGTGGACTGGGCTTGCCTGGATGAAGAGGAACATGTTATTTAAACAAACACTGAAGGAGACTTCACTGCTTGAGTTGGCTGGAACTTCACAAGACCCAGTGGCTTACGATGAGAAACAGGTTCATCCACAGTTAATTATAGTAGTGACTGAGCTCAGCAGGAGAGAGGTGAGCCTCCAGAACAAAGCTGTATCCCGTCATGGCCTATAACTTTGGAACTATTATGGGAAAGTTGATATATATGATATAGTTGATGGCTGCTGTCCCAAATACAATGGAAGAAATAAAGAAGTCTGTGTATTTAGAAACACAATTTATAATGCAAGAATATTTGACTACAGGGATTTTATGGAGGTTACTGTATTGGAGGGAAGAATGATGACCACAAGCTATTTCTGGGGTGCTGATAAGAAATAAAATTGCTTTATAAAGGAAGGTGGGAAACCAAGAGAATGTCTCTAAGAAATTTGAGACTTATTAATTTTCTGAAGGATAAAACATCTAGTCCATAGGTAAGTTTAAGAAATAATTAGTGAAAGATCTCTAGATTGCTAAGAAATCTTCCCTCCAATTATGCTTAGTATTTGCCTGAAAGAAAGCATAAATCTGTAAAGAAATATCCAGATATGAGCATGAAATGTTAGAAAAATATAGTTTCAATAAGGAGCAATCCTTTTTCTGACAATTGTAACTTAAGAACCTAAGAACATGCCATACTGGGTCAGACCAAGAGTCCATCACGCCCAGCAACCTGTTTCCAACAGTGGCTAATCCAGGCTGCAAGTACCCAAAAACTAAGTATATCCCTTGCTACTGTTACTAGTAACAGCAGTGGCTATTTTCTAAGTCAACTTGATTAACAGCAGGTAATGGACTTCTCCTCCAAAAACTTAACCAAATCTTTTTTTAAACCCAGCTACACTAACTGCACTAACCACATCCTCTGGCAACAAATTCCAGAGTTTAATTGTGTGTTGAGTGAAAAAGACAAAGCCTGATCTAGATCAGAAAAAATTCAAACATGCCACCTTTAAGTCTTATTTATGCTCAATCCAGATCACAATGGCATCTTTAGATTTTTTTTATTTTTATTTTATTTATTTTTATATACCGACATTCGATCTGAGATATCACATCGGTTTACATTCAGGTACTGTAGGTATTTCCCTATCCCCAGAGGGTTTATAATCTAGATTTGTACCTGAGGCAATGGAGGGTAAAGTGACTTGCCCAAGGTCACAAGGAGCAACAGCGGGACTCGAACCCTGGTCTCCTGGTTCGTAGACCACTGCTCTAACCACAGATTACTTTTTCTTTGTAAAGACATAGTTTTTCTGGTTTTAAAAGCCAGAATTCTTCTCATTATTGCTTGCGCCACACACATAAGGTATTGAGTTTGAGAGGGTTTTATCTGCTTGAGATACTCCATGAAGTTAGATAAGGAATGGTAATGTACATGATGCAAAATTAGGTAATAGCATGCATCAAAAACAAATGAGAAAAGTCAATTATGTAAATGCTACTTTAGATATTTCCTGCTCATCTTTTAAGTCTCCATCACTTGATATAACTTGAAGCAATTAGTGTATCGATTTATTGGCCTAGCATTCAATCACTGCTTATGAAATTGTTTTTGCATCCAGCAAATTAGACTTGGGAAATCACCACTTAATCTTAAGACTGAGCAACAAGGAACGGACCTACCTTTTGGGATCTGGCAGGGTACCTGTGACCTGGTTGGTTGCTGACAGAGACAGGATGTCTACTGAGTCAGTGCTCAGTAGATGATCAACGTAAGTCCGAGCCAGAAATAAGTTTGTAATACCCTGATTAATATTTTTATTTAGCATTTATTTTTTTTTATATACCGAGGTATAGCAGAGTTGCCTTCATTCCGGTTTACATATCCCTTTACAAGACTGAAATGTTGCACACATCTTTGTTCTCCCCTTTTTAACCTGCTATACAGCACTATAATGGCAAACATTTTTCTAAGGTTTTCAAAAGCCCATAATGTCCCTCAATATAAAAAGATCTCATTATAACACTATCAAAGATTGGATCTCAAAAGCACAGCCTTTTGTATGGGTTATTCTGGTCTACTCTTTTTGACACAACCCGACAGCATGCTTGCTGGTGACGGGTTTTTTTTTGTTTTTTTTTTTTAAATAGACCTGCATAATCTGAAACACATGATCTAAAATGTCACTTTACTGACAAAATGGCTATAAACAAGTTAAAGTAACTTGCACAGTAGATATCTGCTATCCTTTGTTCCCATTCTTTTTAATGGATCAACCAAAATAGAAAGTGGCATGTAATAATGCTCACTTTTCACAGTTTAACAAAAACTGAAATGACTCTTCCTATATGTCACCAAAAACATATTGAATGCGTTCTGGTTGTATATGAAAATACAATTGGCAGAAAATATAGTATATCACATTCTTAAGGGAAATTTAAAAAAAAAAAGGTTAAGTTTATATTTCACGCTAACAGTTAATGCAAAAGGGCACGATGCTGTTTTTACCTTTGCAGAAAGCAGAGCTGCTTACCTATAATAGGTGTTCTCCTAGGACAGCAGGAGGTTAGCCCTCACGTATGGTAACATCATCGGATGGAGCCCGGCACGGAAAACTTATGTCAAAGTTTCTAGAACTTTGACTAGGTACACAGTGTACACTAGGTACAAAGTTCTCGAAACTTTGACATACGTTTTCCGTGCCAGGCTCCATCCGATGATGTTATCCATGTGCGAGTACTAACATCCGGCTGTCCTAGGATAAAAATTCAGCACTGCTACGGACCTTCATTTTCAGTTTTTATTTCCCCTCCCCCCCCCCAGGATTTTATCATAGTTTATTTTGACAAGAACAAATGCAGGAGAAAAAGGGGGCAATTATTATTCATCCTTTTTCCAGGAGAATATCGGAATTTATTTTGGTGGACAGAAGCCTCCAACTATCCCATTCATTCCCAACTCGCCTATATAACCTCCCTTCAAATGATTCTTCAGGAGATGCTGATCACCTTACCCCTCTCCCCAGCTTGTTCTATTTTTCTCCCTTCCAAAAATCTTCTTCCCTTTTCCCTCCAAAAATCCATCCTAAAAAAAAAAAAAAAATTCCACCCCAAAACACTCCTCTCCTCCAAAAGTTCCCCCCCCCCCAAAAAAACCTTCTCCCTCCACAAAAATCCCCCTTCCCTCAAAATCTCCTCTCCCCCCCTAAAAAATCCCTCTGCTCCCTTCAAAAACATTGCTCATCTCTCTCCCTCTCTCAACGACTCCCCTTCCCCCACAAGAATCCTCTCTCTCCCAAACAGCATTCATCCTCACTGGCTATGATGGCTCCTCCTCTGTCTGTTTTCAACAGCATGCTTAGGTCCCCGGGCTCTGCAGTGCCACTCTGCACTGCATGTCTGAGTCGCACTGAGCCACATAGGCAGGATTCCTGCCAGGAAGTTCTTTATAAATTTAAGGTTTATTTGGTTTTCTATACAGTCATATTAGTTGGGACCTTCGTAACGGTTTACAAACATTTAGCAAGGAAAGTACAATAATGTTATAGGAGACATAGTAAACATTTAGCAATGATATAGGAGATATAGTGAACATTTAGCCAGGAAAGTACAATAATGCTATAGGAGAGTACAATGATGATATAGTAAAGGAATGATAGTAATAATGATATGGTGAAGGAATGATAACAGCGATAGTATATAGTAGAGTAAGGGCATTGGTAATAGCAGTTAAGATTTAAGATATTATAGGCTTATATATATATATATATATATATATATATATATAAATATATAAATATCAGAAGACAATTACAAATCGTGGGAGCGCAGTTAAGTAGCATACCTGTGAGATAAACAAAGCAGGTGCAAATGGTTGGTCATTGCTTTTCTAATCAGAGGTAGCCTTCATGGTGGTTTACAGACATTTAGCAAGGAAAGTACAATAATACTATGGGAAAGTACAATAATAATATAGTAAAGGAATGATAACAGCTATAGTATATATCAGAGGTAAAGCTTTGGTCATAGTAGTTAAGATCTAGAATATTGTAGACCAATATCAGAAGACTATATATATATATATATATATATATATATATATATATATATAAATAAACATAACATATTAATATCAGAAGACAATAAAAAATCGTAGTAGCGCAATTAGATAGTATACGTGTGGGATTAACGTGTGGGATTAACAAAAATAAATGCAAAAGGTTGATCACTGCTTTTCTAATACCGTCACCATGTCCAATACCGTCCGCTTATCCGATACCAACATTGCACGACATTAATGTTATATGTATAGTAACTTGAAACTGAACAGAAAATGATTTCCTGTCTTTTTTTTTTTTCTTTTTTATCCCTCAGCAATGCTGCTTCCCCAATGCCAGACAATATGCTCAGGAAACTTTTGCCAGCCCAAGATAGAAAGTGACACCATCTGAAGTGGCCACTACAAACAAGGCAGCCAACTTCTCTCCATCCCCAGGCCTGTATGTACCACCTCTCTGGCACATCCAGGTATAACTGGTCTCAATGGATAAGGGATGCAAACCCAGATCCTGTGTGTTCTAGTGCACAGCAGTACAAACCCGTGTCTCAGGCCCAAACCAGAAAATGTTTCTCAGATCTCAACATTCACTCTGAAAGAGACAAAAGGTCTCTTCAGTAGCATTTAGACACTGAGCAACTAGCATTCCTAATAGTAATGAAGCTAACTAAAACCAATCTTATTCTTTATTCTTATGATTCTTCTTTCATACCCTTTCCAAAGACTTGTTTGGATTTCAGGCAGATCAAAGTTTGCTTAGTAAGGTAAAGGTGATGAAATCATACCAGGTACTGTTGGTCGGGATCATCTGATCGCAAAAGGTGAATAAATCTTCCCACAAGGCTTTGCTCATCAGCAAAGTCCTCAGGATCAGGGTCTTCAGCAGGTTGGTCTGGCTGGTCTTGAATCAACGTTGACACTAAATTCATGATAGCATCCACCTGTTCAAAATGTAACATGAAGCTGTGAAATGAGAAATGTTATTGCAATTCAGCACAACTACTGAGTTGATAAGATGGTTATTTAACTACTAATGCACATAGGGGTAGATTTTCCACTCTGCGCATGCTCGTCCATGTGTGCACACTTCCCGGCGCGGTCACATGGACGCACCGATTTTCTACCATGTGCAGCAAATGGCCACTGTACTGGCCACCTTCAGCCCCACCCCCTGGCCGCCCCTATCTCTGGGCCTGGCACTTCTATGCGTAACAAGGGCTACGAGCATGGCTGGGCCCCTTTGAAAATGCACACGGCTCACGCAAGGCCTGGCCATGTGCGTAATCCCCGTTTTTTTACACACATGGCCATTTTAAAATTCGGCTGATACCGTGTCATACATCGTCATGCCAAATTTAAAGCGCCTCGTCTTCAACTGACCTATCACCCCTGCAAAGCCCTGTCTCCAAGTTTGACAGCTGCAAGGATCCAAAAGAATTCCTGAATTCCTCCAGGAGGTAAATATGATTTCACTAACAGTTTATTTGATGTATTGCATTTCTGCCATAAGGAAAGCAATGCAATTTACAATAAAAATCAAGCATATAACAGTTTAAGTTGGTTCAAGACCAAAATCAATTTACCATAAAAGGAAATAAAAATATCACATTTATCAATGAAGAAACAAAACATAATCGAATGAACAGTAAAAGAAATAATAAATACAAGAATCTATAAATTGTAAAATCAAATACAAGCATCTAAGAAAACAGATAAGGCAATAAGTAGAGTAAAAAGAAAAATGTAAATTTATTTCAAATGCTAGTAAGCAAAAGTAATAATACAAAAATCTAGAAGTTGAGATCTCAGTAGAGCATCAAAAAGAAGTATAAATGTATTTATTTGTTGATTTTTATATACAGACATTTGTCGGAACATCATGCCGGTTTACATTGTAACAAAATAACAAGAGAGAGAAATACAATAAACAGGGACGGGAAGGGGGGAGCAGTAATGAAGGAGGAGAGAGGACAGCAGTAGGAAGGATAGGGAAAGAGAAATCTGATAGGAACATTTGAAGAAAATAAATTAATAGACAATATGTACAGGTCAATTATCAAATGCTTGTACAGTTTTAAGGCTTTTCTTATTTGTAGAAATCCCTTTCTATTTGTAGAGTGAGAGGGAGGGAGTTGCAAAAGTTAAGGCCTAAACAGGAAAATACCATTTCCCAACTGCACGTTAATCTGATTATGGGATCCTTAGTAACTCATGCTGAGAGCAACAAAGTGAGGGATTGGGCAGATATGAATTTAGCAAATTGGCAAGGTAGGAGGGGTTACTCCAGCAAAGAGCTCTGAAGATGAGGGGGCCAATTTTAAGTTGTATATGACCAGAAACTGAGAGCAAGCGAAGCTTTTGGTTTTTTGTTTTTTTTTTAACAAAGAGGTGACATGATTACATTTCTTTTTGTTGAAAATGAGTTTGGCTGCTGTATTCTGTATGATTTGGAAGTGGCTGACTAGCTGAGAAGAGAGGCCATGATAAAGAGTATTACAGTAGTCCAGGTGATTTAACACAAGGGAGTAGGTCCATGATTAAAAGTCAGATTGATCCAGGAAAGGTCTTAAATGCCAAATGAAGCATATGAAGAATGATCGCTGGACAAGACTGGAAACCTGGGATGTGAACTTGAGTGAAGAGTTTAGAGTAAAACCCAGGGTGGTAACTGTACCCTTTAGCTGAATCTGTGTGCCTGCCATTAAAGGGGGTGGGAGGATCAGGGTGTTAGGTTCCTAAAAAACCAATTGCTTCAGATTTATCAGGGTTTACTTTCAATTTGGATCTATGTAACCAATTTGCCATCTCGGAGATACAGTTATTGAAGTTTGATAAACAGATTTGAGAATAAGATTCTATACTGGCTATTGTCAGCGTAAAAAAAAAAAATCATCCAAACCAGAAGCTTTGAATATGGGTAGCCAGCAGGGACAGACTGTAGTAGAGGAATGATCCATGGGGGATGCCACAGAACAGATGATGGGGCTAAGACAAGGTAAAGTTCCAATCTGCGCTGTAGAACCTGTTTAGTGAGAAAAAATTTAAACCACTTGAGAGGCATGTCATGAGGTCTGATGGCATTTGACCAGGAGGTAACGGTCAATGATGCTGAACACAACACTCAGGTCTGAAAAGACAATGAGGACAGATTTTCCGAAATCCAGGTTAAGGGCGGTATCATTTAATAAAGTGATGAGAGCTGTTTCTATACAGAATCCAGCAGCTTCGGATAGAAGACAAAGGTCTTAACTAAAAAGACTGTGAATTGAAGTGAAACATCTTTTTCCATCAGTTTTGACAAAACAGGTAGGTCATTTTCCTGCTCACTGGCCTGCTGAGTGGTTAAACAGTTGAGATACGCATATTTGCCTTTGAAACAGAGACTTATCCAGTGTAAAGCAGAGTTGCTTACTTGTAGCAGGTGTTCTTCTAGGACAGCAGAATGTTAGTCCTCACACATGGGTGACATCATCAGATGGAGCCTAGCACAGAACTTTGATCTCAAAGATTTTAGAACTCAAGATTTTAGAACTCTTAAACATGCCCTACTGAGCATGTGCAGCTGTAGTCATCAACCTGCCCCTTATGTAGAGTCCCCAGTCCAAGAAATAGCTAATACATGGAGAAACCAATTCCCAGGGCAGGCAGGTGGGTTTCATGAGGACTAACATCCTGCTGTCCTAGAAGAACACCTGTTACAGGTAAGCAATTCTGCTTTCTCCTAGATCAAGCAGATGGTAGTCTTCACACAAGTGAATCCCTAGCTATAGGCTGTCCGAGCAGGACAAAGCCGGAACCGCAAAGTGCTAAAAGCACCACCTCTCTTGCTTTTGTCTGTGAGGCAGCCGACCCACCAGGAGTCCAGGCTGCCTCACAGACACCAACCCTAAGGCAGAGGAGTGATGTGAGTGCACACAGAAGCAAACTGCATCATGGACAACAGTACAAGCAGGGTTCCTGATAAGTAGGTCTAGAAATTCCTGGATACAGGAAGAACCCAGAGGTGTAGACAAGATAAAGACTCTTAGAAGACTGCAGTTTCCATCTGGGCTAAAAGACAACAAAAAACAGACAGGGGCCAGAGAGCCCCCAGAGAGAAACTGTGGTCCAGCGACATCAAAGAACCGAAGGTCTCTGCACAAGGGTGCCCAGGTTTGGCTGGTAAGCATAATGGGCAGAAGAAACCCAAGCAACGCTTGGAAGAGCAAGCAGCGAATCATGGCAGGGTCTAGGACAGGCACTGTGTGCCAAAGCTTCAGACCTAGCTGATCGTGCAAGACAGTGTCAAGGGTTTCAGGGGATGAAGGGCAATTCCTGAAACAGACCTGTAGCCCAAAAACTCCCAAGCAGGGAGATGATATAGGCCTGAAGCTCACCCAAGAACACCTGTCAAGAACAAGTTAATCTATCCTGGCATAGGATAGCACAGGGAAGCAGGAAGGCCTAGAGAAATGAGAAAAGCTAAAGGCAGTATTGGCCAGAGCATGGTGAAAATATATGGAAAAACATGGTGTACCTGCCCTGCAAGTAATCACAAGATACACCACAAGTGCCTTAGCTTGTCCTCCCACCCCCGCCCCCCCCCCCCTTGACAATCCAAGCGGAAATTGAAAGGAACAAAGAACACAAGGAGGCAGACCGGCGGACTGCCAGAGCAAGCACAAGTCGCCAGGATGTCTATGAACCCCAAGTGAACAACTCACTGCTGAATTCCGCTGGGAGTTACCCACTGAGATAGAGCCCTCAGCCCGCTTGGAACAGCGGAAACAGAGTGAATGCCCTGGGGAGAAATCCCAAAACTCCAGTAGGAGATGGGAAGGTGGGGAGTCGCATGCACAAATCCCAGTAGAACAGGGTTTCATTACTGGGCCGGAAGCCTGAAGGGCACCAAGGCAGGCCCAGAGCGATCTTGGGACAGACTGCCAAGCACCCGGCTGAGGTACATTACTCTAGCCATGAGTGCATATACTCCCCCCGAAGGAAGCACGTAGTCCAGCAATGGACAATTGTTACATGACCCAGGACTCCCCTGTCTTCAGTCAAGGAGATCCCAAAAAAAGGGAAGAATAGCTTGCATACTACTGAAAGCAAGAGCAGCACCTCTGTTGTGGGGTCACTTGGCCCTCAGCCATGGACATGGTGAAAGGTATGCTCGCCCATTTGATGGATTAGAACTCTCCTCAAAGAGGAGGGTCCTGCAGGCAAGAATAACTGGCGATAGCGGTCCCTAAGGGGAAAAAAGTCGTCACCCACAGAGGCCAGCAATTATCAAAGCGACTCCTGAACAGGCGAACCCTGGAGAGTCACCGGAGAGCAACACTGGACAGGCTCCCTCATGAATAGACCTGTTGCATCTTAGAACGACGAAGGGAGAGTGCTACCACGCGACTAGTTCTCAGGGATGGCAAGAAACAGAGAGTGAATGTCAGCCAGAGCAGAGCCATTCCTTCTCTGAGAACAGAGGAAGAAAGGACACCCCTCAAAGGTATGCACAGTTGGACGTCCAGAGGAGAAACCATACAAGAGTTGCTCTGGAAATCCAGAGGGGAGAGGGAAGCAATAGGATTGGGGCCTCCCGTTCCCGAAAGACCTTTCAACTCCCTAGAGGAGAGCTGAAGCACAATCACTGATGGCTGAGGTGCCGAAGAGACAAACCCACCACAGGCAGCAAGCCTCAGAAGGGGAAGATCACCACCGTAATCCACAGAGGGGCCCCAGTGAAAAAGGTCCAACGACCTCAAAAGAGGCACACCGATTCAAGAATTGAGGCCCTGGTTCAGAGAAAACCCTGCCAGAGCCTCAAGGGCTTCCCCACAAAACAGGAAATTTAATTTCATTTCATTTATTAAAATGTGTTAATCGCCTGTCACAAAATAGGTCTAGGCGATTTACAATAAAACATACATAAAATAATCTGAAAACAAACTACAACAAACAGTCATACCATTAATGACAAATAATAAATAACTAGCACAAAATAGAACACATTTACCAGAGGAAGTTCAAATTGTTTTCACCAATAATAATTATCCATCATCAGTTTAGAGCACACCATAAGCATATTGAAGAAGAAAGATTTTTAACTGACGCCTACATTTTTTTGCATTATCTTGCGTACTTAACACATATGGAAGAGAATTCCATGAGGCAGGAGCAGCTACAGAGAAAGATGTTTCATGAGTTAAGGAAAGATGCGCAAGACGAACAAAGGGTATGTCAAGTAGACCGAGTTGTGAAGATCTCAACCCACGTGTAGGTTTATAGATTCTTAGTAAAGCGTTGGTCCAAGGAGGAGAATCAGGACTAAGTAATTTGAAAACTGTCATAGCAATCTTATACCAAATCCGCTCAGAGATAGATAACCACTTTAGATTAGAAAGAATTGGTGTGATATGCTCAAATCGCTTAATGTTAGAGACAAGTCTAGCGGCTGAATTAATTAGTAACTGCAAAGGTTGTAGAGTAGATTTAGGTAAACCTAATAAGCTGTTACAATAGCTCGCACCACAGTATGAAAATCCAAGTCAAAAAGCAAATGACTTAATCCTGATATTAAATTAAGTTTATAAAATCCAGTTTTAATGATTGCCTTTATTTGAGGTTTAAATGATAACGTGGCATCAAGCAAAACGCCAAGACTCTTAATAGGTTTATTAAGTGAAAAGGAACAATTATCAAGTGTAACAGTATCTTTTTGAGGCTCAGAATGGGGTTGATGTATCAATAAGAACTCTTGTTTTATTTGTATTAAGAGAAAGTTTGTTCTGATATAGCCATTGTTTTATTGTAGATAAGCATAACTGAAGATGATCAATTGTTCTTTGCCAGGGAGTTTGAATTTTAATGTAAAACTGTATATCGTCAGCATAAATTTTAAACCCGTCTGTAACACTAGCCAACAATTTGGTGCTAGGAGCAAGATATATATTAAAGAGCATTGTGGATAACACGGACCCTTGCGGAACACCAGATTTTAACACTTGAGCAGAAGTTAACTGATGATTAAACTTAAAAGATTGTGAACAACCATCCAAGTAATTAGTGAACCATGAAAGAACACCACCAGAAATACCGCATTCACGGAGACGAAAAAGTAAGATCTCATGGTCGACAGTGTCAAAGGCTGAAGATTTATCTAAGGAGACCAAAAGATATTGTTGACCATTATCAAGACCACGATTAATGGTATCAATGAGAGAAATGAGAAGGAGCTCAGTATTCATACAACGACGAAATCCAAACTGATGTGGATCAAGAATTTCATTATTTTCAAGAAAATCTGTAAGCTGTTTTAGCACAACACATTCAATAATCTTAGCTACAAATGGTAATGAAGAGATTGGTCTATAATTTGCTACATCATTAGCATCCAACTGTGATTTCTTTAATAATGGTTTAACCAATCCTTTTTCTAACCTGTTAGGCATAACACCAGAGTTAAGAGACACATTAACAATAGAAGCGAGAGATGAACTCAAGACATCAAAAATGGCTTTGAAAACTGACACTGGAATGTTTGTCCTTGGACAAATTATATTGTTCATCTGAGAAACAATATTTGAAACTTCTAGAGCTAAAATAGTCTCAAAAGTTGTCCAAACTGGATAGCTAGTGGGAACATCATTTGAAAACCAAGGGATAACATCATTGAAAATTAAAGACAAATTCTCGATTTTTAAAGAGAAATATTTTAAAAACATATCAGCTGATAAAGATTCCACAGAGAATCTACTCAAATTATGATCCAGAGTCAAATTAGGCACAAGATGAAATAGTGCCTTAGGACTATTTTCTAATTCCTTGATTTTTAAAGAATAATATTTTTTCTTAGCATGCTTCTGTCTGGTATTTAGTTAATAAAACTCTATAATTAACTGCATTCAATGAGGGAGGTTCTTTTAACCACTTTCATTCGCTTTTTCTCAAAAGTTGTTGTGAAGAAAGGTTGAGATTTCTTTTTCACATAAGACAATTGTTTCATAGGAGCATTGCTATCAAGTACAGTAGTCACATTAGTTGTCCAAGCATCTAAATAACTATCAAGATCAACAACATCAAGAGGTTCAAGAATTGGAGAAAGCGCATCTTTAAATTTAGAGATATCAATGAAAGAACTCTTAATATAAGTAGAAGCTATATTAGACTTACTAATATCTTTAGAACCAATTAATAAGAAACTGATCAGTGAGTGATAAGACCAAGGAACATCTTTGATCTTTAAAGTGCTCATGGAATGAAACTTGGATGAGTTAATAAAAACTAAATCCAATGTGTTTCCTAATCGATGAGTGGGACTGAATACATTGAGACCATCCTAAAGAAACTAAAACGTCATTAAATAATTGTACCCGATTATCATATAAAATATGATTAAAAGCTAAATTAAAGTCACCTAATAACATGTTTAGATTAGTCTTAGCTAACAGCAATTGCTCAAACAATAAGAATAGATTAGAACAATTTAGGTGTACAATACACAAAACAGATGGAAAAACTTGAAGTATAAACAAGAAGTAATTCTTGACCAGAGTTTCCACTAAGATTTTCAGACTTAAGATTCCAAGTGTTTAAAAATTATGAGCACCCCCCACCTCTACTCTTAACACGTGGCTGTGAAATAGAAAAATAGCCAACAGGACAAATTTGATTAAAGCTACCAAATCAAAATCTAAAAGCCAACTCTCAGTAATGCAAAAAAAAAAAAAAAGTCAGTTTTTCCATCTCTATCAAATCACTGGACACCGGAGAGGTCAAAAGACACATTCCTCTGCTGAGGGAGGAGAGGGCTCCCGAACCATTCTCCCGATGTCTACACCCCTCAGGATCTGACCAGGAACACAGTCTTAGTTCAGTCCTGTGGCTGTGGAACACACACATACAGACACACCCAGACAGAAGAGGGCAACTGGACGAAGGAGCCCTCTACCGTAAAAGCACCCTGAGTGGTACTCATGCAGTGGTATCCTATTTTAAGGATGGCGGCACCCCTATGGTCCCATGTGCCGTCCCTGAGGGCAGAATCCCATACCACAACGAGGACAGCGCACCATATGCCAGAGTCAGTGGTTGACAAACAGTGTGAGAAGATATCTCCCCCGCCAGTGCTCTTCAGCACTGTGCGGTGCAGAACTGATGAGGAGGCAGAGACCATGACAGCATGATGGCAGAACCCTGGTTTGGCTAAGGACTGCATAGACAGGGAGAATGATATCTGCCATTGCCCAAGGCACTTGGAGTAGATGCCTAGTCTTTCCCGACCACACATGTTGCACACTTATGTCACAGTAACTCCAGCGGAGTGAAGAACAATGTGACGATGTTGTCCCCAGAACCCGTGGTGCTCTGGGGAAGGCATGGTGGAGGGTGGCGCTCTATGGTGCTGCCCCCTCCAGTACTTGCGAACAGCATCGGAATTGGCTCACCTGCGAGTCCCACAGGGAACAACAGCAGCAAAGTCCCTGGTGATCGAAGGTGCTTATGGAGTACTGTGGACATGTCTTGCAATCTCTGACTGCAGCCACTGGTGCCCAGAGCGGTGACAGTGCCTGGACGGCTCGTGTCACTTTTGCACTCACCAACACAAAGCCACCACTGGGCACCCTGCACCTAGGACTTTGACTACGCTAAACCACCATAATCAGTTTGATAGTATATAGCACCTTCCCCGGTGCCATAGGTGCCCACAGACGTCGACCGCACAGGGGCCCCCGACAAGGACTCTGTGCCCGAAGGTATCAACCAAGGAAGCCATGGGGGTCTGCAGGGAGAGGCTCTGCAGCCCATTCACAGGTCACCAATGCCAAAAAGAACCGATGAACGCCAGTGTCTATGGCATTACCCCTTGGTTCACTTATTCGTCCGGAGGTGTCGATGCTGCAAGCTTAATGGCCTCACAAGCATTACGGCTAATGAGAGCCTCGCTACTGTCTATTAACACTGATGGTGTGTGCATTACGGCGAGGCCTCCAATGCTGGATTGTCAGCTGAAAGGACAGCTCTGAGCTGCTCAGTGCTCCGCAGTGGACATTGTGGGGTGATGGGGAGATTATTTATTTGATTTCTTTTATTTTTTTTAATATTGTATTTGATACAATGGATACTAGTGAATCAGAAAGGCTGAAGATTTGAAGTCTCTGCATTTGCTCAGAGATAATGGACATTGACGCTATACTGGACATTGGAATGTTGAAAAACTGACGACTTTTGGAGTGAGCTAAAATAGTTTACATTTGAAGTCTGTCTATCAGACTTTGATGTAGTCACTGATGTAGTCAGTCATTGACATAGTCACTGATTGGCTGGTCAGAAATAACCCAGAAGAGGAGAGAAAAACCAAGATGGCGCCCGAGAGGTTGTAACTCCGTTTGCTCCGGAATCTCAGATTTCTGAATTTAAGTTAACGCGTTTTTTCTTAAGCACCATGCCTAAGAGAAAAAGCAAAGTTCGGGTTTATCCACCCGACCTGGATACTGCTTCCGGACAACGATTAATATCTGAGTTTACCTCTAATGCACCTGAATTGAGGGCTTCTACCCCGCTGGAGAGTCGGCGAAAGGAGAGCCATACTCTCTTGGGGAACTTTCGTTGAGCCCTCCCGATCCAAGTACACCGCTAACAGCTTTGCTACAATCCGTCGATGGAGGAGTTGAAGCACACAATGATGACATCATCGGGTGTGCCCAACTGGGTGGCCCAGAAGCAGACAGAGCGGTTGGAGGAGTTCTGAAACCCCAAGCGACTGTTTTGCTGAGGAGAGAATGGGAGGAAGCAGATGCCCCCAAACCATCGGGAGAAGGTAGTGTTCCTACCGGATTTGGGGTAAGATCTCCTCCTCAGCAATTTACTAAACCTGCGGCTGTGACCCTTGATATGATCTGGGACCTTATGGCGAGGATGTCTTCTAAACTAGACAATCAAACCCTAAAACTAGATGATATTGCTGCTAAAGTTGGGTACTGGAAGGGGACACACAGCAGAAATTTGTTGAACATGATAATTCGTTAAGAAAAATAAACGAGGATATAAAAAGCCTCCAGAGCGTAAATGCCACGATGATATCGGAAAGGGCCTTTTCATCGAGAAGACTTGAATCGATTGAAAACTATATGAGGCATTTAAACCTAAGATTTCTTAATTTCCCCATTGTAATGGGTGAAATACCCTTGTTAACTTTCAGGAAATATGCCATGGAGACTTTAAAGATTCCCCAGGACGAGATACCAGCCATTAAGAAATTATTTTTCTTGTCTAAAAGAAGCAGCACTCCTTCAATGATTCCAAATCTACAAGGGCCAGTTTTGAATATACCATGAGCGAATGAATTTTTGAAGACTATTCATCAGTTGGTGTTATTTTTAACAGTAAACAAATGAACAAGTGGATATATTTTTTAGGTTTTGATAATTTCTGGCACGCATAAAATACAAATATAAAATGGTTGGTGGTGGAGCGTTGATGATTAAAAGTTGAATTTCCATGACTAGAGGATTGGTATTGGAAACATAAGAAAATATGAAACATTCCACTCCATATTTTTGTCACACAAATATATACATGAATGTTATAAGAACGGCAGTTCATCATTAGTGAAGTCTAATATCAAAAAATTAAAAAAAATGTTTCATATTAAAGAGTATTCACACATTTACAAGGCAGTGGCAAATTAGTAATTTGCAACACAATTTCTGCACTGTTTATAACTGGCTGGATCCGCTATAATATATGGATTCCTTGTAATTAGTTTTGACTATGTACGATCTATTGCATAGGTATGATGTGAACCAGTTGATAGTGGTATCACATAAACCGATTTCCTCTAGTCTTTTCAGAAGATTATGATGGTTTACGGTGTCAAAGGCAGCAAAAATATCAAGGAGAATAAGGATGAATTTTTGTCCATTGTCTAATCCTTTTAGGATTCAATTAGAGAGAGATATTAATAGGGTTTCAGTGCTGAGAGTACTTCTGAAATCATGCTGAGCTGGAAAAAGTATTTTATGTTTTTCAAGGTGTTCTTGGAGTTGCTGATTAATGAATTTTTCTAATATTTTGGCTATGAAGGGGAGATTGGATCTAGGTCTAAAGTTGGCAATGTTAGATTGGTCAAGATCAGATTTTTTGAGTAGGTTTAATCACTGCACATTTTAATTTGTCAGTGAAAGATTTATATCATCTGCAATTGGCCTAGCAATAATGTTAGAGACTAATTTAAGTAGTTTAGTTGGGATAGCATCAATTGGGTGAGAGGCCGGATTCATTTTTTGAATGATGTTTGAACTTCAGTGGAAGCTATAGTATCAAAAAAAGACCAATTTGAATTTGGTTTGATTGTAATGGATATGGTATTTTCTTTAATTTTTGGTATATTCATGGTAAGGTTGAGTATTTTTTTCTCTAAAAAAGGTAGCAAATTCATCACATGAGATAAGTTGTTGAGTTTTGGGCAAAGGAGGATTGCCTTGTTGTATGAGTTCTTTAATGTATGTAAAAAGTTCTCTAGGACTGAATTGGTATTTGTGTATTTTTTCAGCATAGAAATCTTTTTTAGCTTTATTAATATCTGATTTATATATGTAAAGAATAGTTTTGTATCTGTATTTTAATTGGATTTGTTGGGTTTTTTTCTCCATTTTTTTTCTGCTAATCTAAGTATTTTTTTGATTTTTTGAAGTGCTTGAGTATACCATGGTGATTTGTGTTGGGGTGTTTGTTCGATTATTTTTTTGATAATTGGGCATTTGTTTTTTGTTATTTCTGAAGTAATAGAGAGCCAAGAATAAACAGCAGAGTTGATGTCTGATTTATTTATGATTTTAAATATTTAGGCATGATTTCAATTAGTTCATCACTGGAGCATAGTTTGTTAAACTCAATATATTTAGTTTGATTACGATGTTCAAGTTGTAAAGAGTTTAAGCAAACTTTAGACTCAATGAGGTTATGACCAGACCAAGGGAGATTGGTTGTTGATGAAGGCTTTATTATTTCAATCTTGTTATTTATGAATATAAGGTCTAAAGTATGACCTGATTTTTGAGTTGATGTTTTAACTATTTGTTTTAGGCAGATTGCAGATAATGTATTTAGAAGGAGTTGGCAAGATTTAGAAAGTGGAGATTTGGCAACATGTAAATTAAAATCTCCTAGAACTATTGCTGGGTAATTTATATTGATGTTATTTGCAATAACTTCAATGAGTAGTGAGGGGTTATGATCTAGGAGGCCTGGTGGAGCATAAAGAAGTATAATGTGTAAATATTTTGATTTAAATAGAGCAATTTCAAGTGAAGGGATGGAAATGATATTGTGAAATATGAAATTGTATTTCTTTAGTGCTAGAAAGAGGCCACCACCTTTCTTTTTTTTCTGGGTAGAGAGTAGATGTCATATAATGTCTTGGGTAATTGATTTAATAGGACAATGTCAGATTCATTTAGCCAGGATTCAGTGATACAGCAAATGTCTGGATGATCGTCAATGAAATAGCTAGTCTCCCCCATATTTTTATATAAATCAGAACAGGAGGAAATCAGTGGCAACCCTGTAACTTCTTCCTCAAGAAAACAAAGAGAATTTTCTCAGAAACCACAAAATTGCCTGTTCTGCACTACAGGCATCCAAACACTGACCATGTTATATCATGCCCTCGGCCTGAAGACCTTTGCTCTAAGTGCAGCTACATCGGTTTGTGGTGGTGGGCATTTCATTATTGGCAACATGGCCAGTTCTGACAGCACACACACACCCCACAGGGACTACCTGTTCAAAACAAATAGTCAAACAAGTCAGACAGCCAGAATAATTGCAAGAAGTCATGATAAGAGGTTTCAGATGCATTAAGAACTATTCTTTGCCACCCACAGCCAGAGGGAGTTGGATATAGAGCAGGGGGTAGGAAGAATGGTGATGACTGTAACTGAGCCAATCACTGCTGGTTGAAAGAGGACAGCAAGAGATTCAGTCTCTGTGATGACTTCCCTTCTAGCCCTCAGCCAGCAAGGAAGCGTGTAGTAAGCCAAACCAGCTATCTGTGGAACATGGCATATAAAGTATGGTATATGTACTTTTCTTTTGAGTAATTCTTTGGAATATCATCAGCCTGTTGACATATGAGCACGGAAGTAACTCTGGGATACAACGCAGAAATTTTAAAAAAGACTGGAAGAAAGCAGAGTAGCTTACCTGTAACAAGTGTTCTCCTAGGACAGCAGGATGTTAAGTCCTCACACGTGGGTGACATCAAATACAACCCGGCATGGAAAACTTCTGTCAGTTTCTAAAACCTTGCCTGGCACACTAAGCATGCTCAGCATGCCACTATCTGCACGGCCACGCAGGGTCCCCCATCAATCTCGTTACAGAGAATCACAAAAATAAAAACTTCTTAAAATGAAACCCAACTCCACGGGGTGGTGGACGGGTTTCATGAGGATTAACATCCTGCTGTCCTAGGAGAACACTTGTTACAGGTAAGCAATCTACTTTCTCCTAGGACAAGCAGGATGGTAGTCCTCATACATGGGTGAATAGCTAGCTGTAGGCTGTTTCCAAATGGAGAGGTCCAACAGACAGCAAACAGGTGCCAACAGGCACAACAACCTAGATGCTGTTGGTAATGGAGGAAAACATCCCGAACCCGAAAATCAGGGCCCTAGGCGGAAAAGTTGGGTTTAGACCTGAAAAAGGTTACGGAGGACAGACTGGCCAAAACTATCATCTTGTCAGCCATCTCTGTCTAGACAGTAGTGAGCGGCAAACATGTGAAGAGAACTCCACGTCGCAGCTCTGCAGATCTCCATTACGTGGACCGCTCGTAAGTGGGCAAATGAAGTTGCCATGGCCCTTACAGAGTGAGCCTTAATGTAGCCCTCAAGATGCAGTCCTGCTTGCGCATAGCAGAAAGAGATGCAGTCTGCCAGCCAGGCAGACAGGATGTGCTTGGTTACAGCAACTCCCATTCAGTTCTTATCAAACGAGATGAAGAGTCATGTGGACTGCCTATGCCCTGCCATTCTCTCAAGGTAGAATGCTAAGACCATTTTACAATCCAGAGTATGCAAGGCCTGTTCACCTGAATGCAAATGAGGTCTGGGGAAGGAGGTGGGTAGGACAATGGACTGGTTCAGATGGAAGTCCGATACCACCTTAGGCAAGAACTCAGGGTGAGTACGGAGAACCACCATATCGTGGAAGAACTTCGTATAAGGTGGGTACGTTACCAACACTTGACGTTCGCTGACCCAATGTGCTGAGGTGACCGCAATTAAGAATATGACCTTACAGGTCAAATATTTCAGGTCACATGAGCGCATAGGCTCAAAGGGTTCCTTCATGAGACGAGCCAAGACCACATTAAAGTCCCAGGAGACAGGCGGAGGACGCAGAGGGGGCTTTAGCCGATGCAGAACACACATGAAACGTCCCACCAAGGGTTGTACAGCGACGGGCGTAGCATTCACCCCATGATAAGCCCCAATGACGCTGAGGTTCACTCTGACTGAGTTGGTCTTTAAGCTAGTTTCCGACAGATGCAACAGGTAGTCCAAGAGCTTTGGGGTGGAGCAAGTGAATGAGTCCATCCCACGTTGCTCAGACTAGACAGCAAACCTCTTCCACTTCAGGCTGTACGACTTTCTAGTCAACTGTTTCCTGGAGGCAACCAGAACCCGAGATACATCGTCAGACCTGCTATTAATCAACTTGACTTAGAAAATAGCCACTGCTATTAATAGCATCAGTAGCATGGATATACTTAGTTTTTGGGTACTTGCCAGGTACTAGTAGCCTGGATTGGCCATTGTTGGAAACAGGATGCTGGGCTTGATGGATCCTTGGTCTGAGCCAGTATGGCATGTTCTTATGATCTTAGACAATGCCAAGGGTTGCAATATTAGCCTTTCAACATCCATGCTGTTAGAGACAACATCCTGAGGTTGGGATGGCGCAGCCTGCCCTAATCTTGTTTAACTAAGTTTGGGGAGGTCCTCAGACTGATCGGATTCCGGACAGAGAGGTCCTGCAGAAGCGGGAACCAAACCTGGCGCGGCCAATAGCGGGCTAGGAGTATCATGGTTCTCCTGTCCTGCCAGAGCTTCAGGAATGTCTTCATCACCAGCAGGAGCAGAGGATACGCATACAGAAGCCCCTTGCTCCAATGGTGGGCAAAGGCAACCGGTGGGCTCCAGCAAATGAAGATCAAGTCTACTACCGCTGGATCCAGGGATCACGCATGGGGCCGAAAAGCTTGACTGAGACAGTCCATCATCCCGTTCTCCATCCCCGCCAGGTACATTGCTCGGAGTGGTACACCCTGAGAGTGGGACCAAGACAAAAACTGAACTGCCTCCTGGCACAGGAGGAACGACCTGTGCTTCCCTGTTGATGTACCACATCATCACCTGATTGTTGGTCTGGATTAGGACAGATTTGGTCACCATTCAATCCTGAAATGCTGATAGACCGTAACGGATCACCCGGAGCTCTAGGAAGTTGATTTGGTACGGAGCTTCCTGAGCCAACCACAGGACCTGGGGCCAGAGCCCCTCCACATGGGCACTCCACCCCAGTCTGGATGCATTGGTGGTGAGAACAACCTGGAAGGAGAGGTATTGGAAAATGATCCCTTGCTCCAGATTGGTCAGGTTCTCCTACCAGGACAAGGTGGTCTGGAGCGGAGGCATGACACCATACGTGCATAGAGGTCTTGGGAGGCTTGCTGCTACTGGGATTGCAGAGTCTACTGTGCCCTGCACATGTTCAGACCGGCAAAAGGTGTGACATGGACCATGGCTGCCATATGACCCAGGAGGCAAAGCATGAGATGGAAAATGACCCGCTGGCTCCGGTGCACCGAGCCCACTAAAGCCACCAGGGTGAGCACCCACTCGCAGGGCAGTGGCCTGCGCTGCATCCAGGCGGGTGATGATAAAGTTCAGGCACATCAATGGGGTCAGATGGGACTTTGGGTAGTTGATGACAAACCCGAGAGCTTCCAATACCTGAATGGTCAAGTGGAGAGACAAACTTTCTCTCTTGAGAATTGCTCTTGATCAACCAGTCATCCAAGTAGGGGCATACTTGTGCCCCCAGGCGGCGAAGGCATGCTTCCACCGGTGCCAGGCATTTGATAAAGATGTGAGGCATCGAGACAAGACCAAACGGCAGGACCCTGTATTGAAAATGCCTGATGCCCACCAGGAAGCGGAGATATCATCAATGGCTGCAGGAGATCTGTGTGAGCATGTGCGTCCTTGAAATTGAGGGAGAAAAGCCAGTCCCCCCTCTGTAACAGGGGGGATCAGAGAGCTGAGAGAGAACATTTTGAACTTCTCATATTTAAGGAAATGGTTTAAAGTTCTCAGATCAAGGATGGGACGGAGTCCTCCGGTCCTCTTGGGGATCAGGAAATAGCGGGAGTAAAACCCCATCCCCTGCTGCAGAAGAGGAATGGGCTCGACTGCCCTGGCCTGTATGTGGGCGAAGATTTCGGACAGCAGTATTTCCTGATGGGGAGACTGACTCCAAGAGGGACACGGCGAGCATCCTCGGGCGCACTCACAAAATTTAGACAATACCCTCAGCAAATGGTAGAGAGGACCCACCGGTTCGAGGGATCGCTACCCAGCGATCCAAAAAGACTTGCAGATGACCTCCTACTGGAGGGGTCCAGTGCAGAGGGCGCGATAACTGGGCTCCTGCTCCCTCGCTCCTAGTCAAAACCCTGTAACTAGGCTTGGCTGAGGCGCTGGCTGAGGTCTAAGACCCGCTGCTGCTTAGAGCGACCTCTAGAGGAGACCCGCTGAGGATGTCTGTGGGAAATTGGAGGGTATTACTTCCTCTGGTGGTAGAATGACCTACAGGCATCTTGCCTTGCCGACCTTCTGGCCGAAAAGAGAGCATCCAAGGCACTAGCCAAAAGATGCTGGAGGGTCTCATGATGGTCTTTTCAGCTGAACCATGGCATCCCGAAACTTGTCCCCAAAAATGTTATCACCTGTGCAAGGGAGGTCCACCAGTTTCTCCTGAACTTCCGGGCAGAGATCCGAAGCTCTGAGCTAGGCTATTCTGCAGGCTCCAATGTCCGCCGTGGCCACGTGAGCTGATGTCTCAAAAACGTATGTGGAACGCACCTCATGCTAATCGTACTGGAAGAGCTGTTGGACCAGTACCAGGAATGCCTCTTGCTGCTGTCTAGGTAGGTTTTCCACCAGCTCCTGAACCTGTTTCCATAGGTTTCGGGCGTGCTGGGCCATATATACTTGGTAGGAGGCGATATGGGCTATTAACATGGCCCCTTGGTACACCTTCCTACCCAGAGTATCCCATTTCCTATGCTCCCAACCCGGAGGTGCAGAAGCATGGGTCCGGGAACATTTGGCCTTTTTGAGGGCAGACTCCACTACCACCAACTGGTGGGGGAACTGACGCCTCTCAAACCCCAGGGACCTCTGCACCAGAAAGCATCAGCCTTCCTGTTTATCAGTGACATGGAGACAGGATGTTCCCAGATGCAAAGGAGCAACTCCTTGAAGATCTTGTGCATGGGAATAGCTACCACCTATTTTGGCGCATCACAAACTGGAGCACCTCCAGTAAGTGATGTCTGGAGTCCTCTTCCGTTAAGAGTTGGAAGGGATTGGACTCAGTCATGGAGCGGACAAATCCGGCAAAAGTTAAGTCCTCTGAAGGGGACTGTTCCGAGAGGACAACCTCGGAGCATCGAAGGACGACTCAGAAGTATCATCCCCCCACGGGTCATACAGAATCTCCTCCTCACTAAAATCCCCAGGAGAGGTTAGTGAGGGACACGTGCTCACTGCCTTTGGCCTGGACCCCGGAGGCATAGGGGGCACAGAGGTCCCTGGCACCAGAGCGGCAGCCGAGACACTAGAGGCCCCAATGGCCCTGGAAGCACCGAGCCTTCTTCAGAAGAAGAACCCACAATGGGTATAGCCCTGGAGGGGGAAGGCATCAATGGCTGCCGGGGTGTCGAGGGGCCTCCTGGCACTGGCTGCGTATGGAGGACACCCAGCAAGACATTGTGGCGCTCCAGCAGCGGAGCTAGGATCGAGGGAGTAGGCTCCGGCATTTGTGGTGGTGGCACCGATGGGGCTGGTGGTTCAATGCCTCTGAGGGCTCAGGGCACCACCAACTGAACTCTGTGATCCAGCTCCTCCTTGAAGGTCACCGAAGGCATGGCAGGTGGAGGAGCAATAGGCACCACCAGATCACCCTCAAAACAAGGGGGATCAGTGCCTGGCACTGATATGGGCATCGGTGGGGAGCACCTCGGACTCCTGGGCTTCATCGAGGGCATAGCCTTGTCGTTGCGGAGCCACTTTGGGGGCAACACAGCCGAAGCCGGTGCCTTCCCGGAAACCTGTGCCATGCACAGATGGCAACTCAATCTCCCACGGTGCTCAGCCCAGTCTTTTCCTGGCCCCGAGGAAGGTGAGGAATCGGGCGTCCTGGAACGTGACAACACTGACAGCAGTCGATCCCCAGTACCCTTCTCCTGAGGGGGGGGGGGGGGGGGTGGACATCGATGGCTCTGTGTCCAAAGGCTCCCCCCAACTCCGCTGATGTGGATGGCCCCAATTTCTTGGAGCCAAAAGGTTTCTCCATTTAATCTAAATGCACCCAACAATCTTTAGGGGGTCATCTGGTTACAGAGCCAGCAAGCCTGGAAATCGTGCGATGCCCCCAGGCAAAGAATACAAACTTCATGCGGATCAGTCAAAGACATGGTCTGCAAGCACTGGGGCCACTGTCGGAAACTGGAGGAAGCCATGCTTTGGGCCAGTTAGCAGTCGGTGCAGGGCGGACACAGACTCCAAAAACCCCCGGAACCGACCGCTAGGAAGAAGAAAGAGACTTACCGCGCTGCCCTACTAACTAGGGGGACTGGCGAAGAGGAACCCAGGCACGGATGCGAGGAAAAAAATTTCTGAAAAGCCAAAGAAATCTGAAAAACAGAGCAGGGCTCCACAAACTGCAAGGCAACAGCACCACAGAAAGAAAGACTGAAGGGGGACTCCACGTGGCATGCTGGGCATGCTCAGTGTGCCAGTCAAAGTTCTAGAAACTTTGACAGAAGTTTTCCATGCTGGGCTCCATATGATGATGTCACCCATGCGTAAGGACTACCACCTTTGCTTGTCCTAAGAGAAAATGCCTGGTGCCCAGAGATAGTGTTAATTTTACACTTTTTCATGATTTCTACGTATGCACTCAAAGTCTTAACAAAATGTTTTACGTCTTACAGAACTTGCATGCTGATATAAAATTCAAACACATCTGTGTTGACCTTTACCTGCTCCTGAGAGACAATCTCAGTGTTGTGTTCCAGTGCACTGCTAAGCACATAGCAACTCATGCTCTTCCTGGACTCATAGTCAAAGTACTCAAAGAGGGGATGGAAATGCTTAAGCTTCAGAACTGTCAGGATGTTGTTGTAGGTATCAATAGGGATCTTTAAGAGTCTTGTTAGTTCCTTTGAGACAGCACTGCTTGTGGCGATACTGAAAGATAAAAAACCAAATATGACTGGTATGAACAATGGTGACAAAGATCAACCATGCATTCTTTTGTTACTTTTTTTTTTTTTTTTTTTTAAACATTCTTCTGGAACCTGCAGTGAATAGTGGGAATTGCTTTTGATTTTCCTACAAGAACACCTTGCAGTTTATTTCTTCTCACTACTCAAAGTACTTAAGCGTACAGCTCCATCAATCATCTTCTGCCGTAATACAAATTTACAGCCAACCTCTTTCCATCTCAAATCATGCAAGGATAAAAATCAATAAGTACAGCAGTACAGAGGGAACACGAAATAAATTCACTATGCAGGCTCATCAAGACCTGAAACTAACTCTTCAAAGAATTAATAATTGCACAAAGCCAATTCTACAGTCATGAAAAATCTAAGTGGCATCTACATAATATAACTTTAGAATGACCATTATGCCCTTTTATCAATAATTTATAACATGAGTTAAGATATTTCTTTCAGTCGCCTCTTAATTTGGTTAAACCCCTGACCTGTGGAAATATCACAACGTTTGGAGATATTCCAGCAGCAGCACTTTTCTCACTTTTTTTAAACAGACATTTGAGCCAGCTCTGAGAACATTCAGCTCTGGCCCATGAAGATTTACTTCTGTGCACAATTTCTGCACATGCCCTAATTCTGCAAAATAAAGGTTCTTGTGTGTTAAGACTATTTTATTTTCTCAAAGCAGTAGTCCTAGCTAGTTACTTCATAATATCAGCTTGCCTGTTAAGTGAGTCTATAGGTTTCTCTTGTCCTCAACCCTATTCGTTCATTGTTTACCATTCTTATCCATTTCTTGTACCTTTACACTATTTTGGAATAAAAAATGTAGACACTTTTTTATGGCCACACCACGGTGCTTTTTAAAATTCTTTCCTAAATTCACTCTTTAGTTATGAAAATCTGCACTGCAGTCCTCAATCAGCTGACACTGAAATGAGTCCAAATACATTCTATTTGAATTCCAAACGTGATTTAGTGAAATACATTTGGCATTTCAAACTCATTTGAGGAAATTTAAAGAAGAATTAAATTGTATGACTTAATATCCAAGTAGTTACAATAAGGATCAGAATAGCAGCAATGATTTACCTCAGTTCATAATAATGAAAGTGGTCAAGTAGAAGGAGCTTTCAAAAACTAACACTTATTTCTCTTTAGAAATTAAATAAAATATCCAAATGAGGAGATCATAATGATTGTTTCAATTGCTAAATTAATCATCCATTAAAATATTAACAGTGCAGCTATCTTAAGATTGTCTCATACAATTTAAAATATCTAATGAATGCTGTGGAATGAAAATCCCATATTAGTCAATTATTTAGATTTTTATATTCTGCTTCTCGGCACTTCAAAGCAGACTACATTCAGGTACTGTAGGTATTTCCCTACCCCCACAGGGTTTAGGTTTGTACCTGAGGCAACGGAGGGTAAAGTGACTTGCCCGCATGCTTCCATTTCTGTAAGAAGTATATGGAACATGTTAAAGTAGCTCCATTGGCTTTTTTTTTTTCATGTCAGAACCACAGAGTGAAACAGAGAAACAAAGTTCTCTGTTTCACTCTGATTATCACAAAGTTCAAAAAGAAAGTCTTCTTAGTTAATATCTAGAATCTAGATTCTAGATTATAGAAAACTTTGTTAAAAGGCGGTCACACGATAATTCCCCCTCCCGTTTGACATCTGAGAGGAACAGAATCTTAAAATTTCATACAGCAGTCCAATCCTGGTTTTTTAGCCAAGTGTTTGATCCCTTGGCACTGCATGACTTTTGCAGTATTTTTTGCTCCTCGTACTGGGCATTGTTTGTCCCAGTGTGCCTTCTGTTTATGACCTCTTTTATAATGGCCGATTGCTCTCTTCATTATATTTGTAAACCACCTGGTTAAACTTGCTTTTGCAGACAGCACATTAAATTCAATAAAATAAACTGGCCAGAAACGGTCTGTAGAATGCAAAGATTTATAAGGAAATTTGGAAGTAAACTGGAGTATACACAAATGCACTTTATGCCCTTCATGAAAGTAATTTCAGTGGAAAGTTGTTCTACACTGTAATTCAATAGATGAGAGCAGAAAAGACCAATCCACACTGGAAGGACATACTATATCCCAGCTGGCAGTCACAGAAGCTGCATCACTTGCATGGTATCACTGCTTCGCAAAGTCCATTTTTGTTTCACTCATTGGTTCTCTACCATCCTGAGTAGATGATCAGATACCACACTTATGGTAATCCAACACCCATCCCCAACTCTTATCACCAGGCTTTGTAATCTTCTAAACCACCTCCTAGGTCCCCACTGACTCGCTGGATAATAACTAGCCACACAGACCTGCTGATTACTGTAGAACTGTAGCTTACTAGTACCAACCATACTACCTTGCGGTCTGCAGTATCACAAGGCTGTGCTTCCATTTCTGCCTCTGAGGGACTGAAGGGTAGGCTGTTTGCAAACTGTACCCACCTATGGAATAGGACAGCAGATAAGGACCTCTAAAGCTCATATTGTCTTCTCAATTCCCCTCCTGATACAATGCCACAGACCCCAGTTTATCTCTGTCTTTCCCTTTACTTTTCTAACATTAAGGACCTTCGGTGCTTATCCTATTCTTTTTTTTTTTTTTTTTTTTTTTTTTTTATTCCATTACCATTTTTTCTCCACCACCTCCATTGGGATTCTATTTCAAGCATTCACCAACCATCCTGGGCTGCCTCAAGAGACTATGGTGTGAGTGTTACCAACAAGGACTTGTTCCTGAACTCTGCATATATTGCCTACTCACTGTTTTAGTTTCTCTACTGCTCAGCCACCCTGGGATCGCTGTTCCAGTGCCTGAGGGACTACAGCCCAGCCGGGCGCTTCCAGCTCACTACTGCCACCTCTGGTGGTTTACCATATTGTCTAATAAAAGAACTAGTGTGTGTCTGTCTCCTACACTAAGCCTGACCAGTGGTCCCTCTCGGGATTTCCCCCAAGGGCGTGGTCATCTGCCACTGGTCCAAGGATCCACCCACAACTATTCTAAATAACTACAGATTGCTAAATACCAGCTTTAACATCAGAGCTTTCTGACAGATTGCTAACTCCGTACAGAGAACACGACACACTCACTTACCGCATTGTTATTTTCAAGGGGCGGCTTTGCCCTTCTCTCTCTCCTCTCCACAGCGTAAACTGTTGGATTTTCTTTTGGCTGTTCAATACATTTAATTTTGTCCAACAGGAAGCATAGTGATTTATTATCCATACAATTTTGGTGGAATTCTGTCTGTTTACATTTTAAGTATGAAAAGCTATGGCTGTTAAATTCCAAAGTGTAACTCACTGGGCACAAGTGTGGAAGCCCTTAGATGATTATTTTGACTCTCTTTCATGTATTAGCTAATGTGCACAACCGTGTATCTGTATGATTTTTTTTATTTCTTTATGTGTTTGCTTGTTATACTTGCTGACTCCCCTGGTTATATTTTTTGTCCCCATTATACTTGATGTTATTATTTTCCTTTTTGTCCCCTTTGCATTTTATATTGTTTGTTGCTTTGTTCTGTAATTTTGTTTAACCTCAAACAGATTTGAACTGAAAAAAATATCAAAATGCATGAGACCTTTAAAGTGGGAAGTTATGCTTCATTCTTAACATTCAAAATTCACCCTAAATTAACCTCCTTAACTTTTGCATGTTACTTTCCACTCTTCAACCTGTACTTATCAATCTATTAGGTATATAATCCCAAGCAATTCTTTACTGATAGAATTAACATTGAGATAAGGGGGACCTGCTTTACTGACCTGGGCAAAGTATGAGAATGAACCAAACACCTCTAGTGCATGCACAGAGCTAAATTTCTCATTGCACACTTACTACCAACAGAACTTAAAACTGTTCTACAGTCATGAGAAGCGTAACTAGCAAGCATGCAGAGGATTGCTGTAACTGTTAATCATTATTTCCAGAAAATTTTAATGCCATTAACTAGCAACAATGTTTGTTAATTATGTCATGCTCTGTAATGTATAATTTACTTTGTTCACTATCTGAGTTTTCCAACAGCAGATCCACCCACCAATTTCAAGGACAGTTGGAGGTTATGAGTCAGTATAGTGCCATAATGAACTTTTCCTGAAGGTGAAAATTTGGGGGGGGGGGGGTAAAGAGGATCAGTTTGACTCTAAAGCTTTATAAGAAACATACTTTTTGACTCCTGTTGCAGCTTATGTGCGTATGATGACAAAATAAAACAGCAAGCAGGCTGGTATGATCTCATTCTAAAAACAATGCAGAGCTGGTCTCTGCCAGCTGGGCAAATAATGCAGGCTAAAACAATCAGAATTAAGCCAGATTCTTTGCTAGCCTGAATGATAAGACCAAGCTATAAATAGTGAAGCACACCCTTATCTTGCAACAAGCACCATAAATCTGATCTGTGACCTGTGAGATCAAAGGAGGACCTGAGTAGCTTGGCCCCTGACTGCAGGAGGGGGAAGGGAAGAGAGAAGAAAAGAAGTAAGCAGAGGGATTAGTCTGGCCAATTGATCCTGGTAACTGTATAAATTGTATATTCTGTCACTGTACTTTGGTTTCTAGACAGACATCTTAGGTAGTGATGTTTAAAGGAATATATCGGTTCTGCTCTGTGGTCTTATATGTGTCATGGTAACACCCAAAGAATTTTCTCTTAGAAAGGGCAATGGTTATTTTAAAATTATATTAAATCTGCTACTAGATTAAATGGAACAAAATGCCTGTGCATTATGGTCATTAGGGTTACCTGTCTGCAAAGCTAGATTACCATCTTAATTAGGATATATCCATAACAGATGTAAATTTATCACACTAGACAACTTTCTTATTAAAAACTTGCTGTTTCTATCAATTTAAAAAAAATTACAAAATTATAGCCACATAATAAACTCTATAGAAACAGGGGGGTTTTTTTGTTTTTTTGTTTTTTTTTTTTTAAAGATTTTGTTCTAATTTAATCCAGCATTCGACTATCAAACTAAAATGTGAAGCTGAGCTCAACTTTGTTTCTATAAAGATAACAGCAGGTGATTCTCAAGAATTTGACACTTCCAGTACATTCACTTATTCCAATGCATGCTGCACCTACTTTCAAATGTTTTATATTTCATGATTATACTACTGTATCTGAAATACTTAAGCCATAAATCAACATCAAATTCAGCACAAAAAAAATAAGGACTGGGATGAAAGATGAGAGCCTAAATTAAATTCCTGATTCAATGTCATAGAGCCTGGTTGATTATAGTGGCAATGATGTATTTTTAGGTTTGTAGTTTTGCTGAGCAAGCTACTATTCTGATGACATTTCTGAAAAGAAAAAAAAAAAAAAGTCCCATACATTTCGATGAGAGATATCAAAGGAAAGTAGTAAAAGCCAGTGAGGAAAAAATGAGCTTTAAGGGATTAAAAAGTTTATTTTTTTCTCGCCGACTTTTACTACTTAATTTATCCTAACTTAAGGGCAAGTCTGGATCTTGCGTAAGGAAGGATAAACACTGTCTGGCGATGTGCTTTTGTTGCGTTGTAAATTATGTGCGTGTTATGTTAAACACTGCATTATCAGTTAACGTCTAAATGTATTTTATATTAGGTTGCACGGTATCAATTATGAATGTACCATTGTTATCCACCAACATCTGTAGATTAGTGGAATACATTTAATTAAAATAAACAAACTCTAGATTTTCCACAGCGTTGGTATATACTGGGCATCCAAGGTTGGGTCTGGGATTGACCTGCTCTTACTAAAGGAAAGGAAATTAACAGGTATGTAGTAATTTCTCTTTCCTCAGCGTTTGGGCAGGTCAATCCCAACGAGTGGGATGTACCAAAGCTAATGTCGAAAAGGGCGGGATCAGGCAATGCCGTCCACGCAAAGACGGCGCCCTCCCCAGCCCTAATATCCAAGTGGTAATGCTTGGAGAAGGTGTGCAAAGATGACCATGTTGCCACTCAGCAAATTTCAGCAGGTGAACACAAATGAAGTTCCACCCACGATACCACCTGAGCCCTCATGGAATGTGGTCTAACCTGTTTCAGTAAGGAAACTTCAGTAGCCACACCGGCTACCGTAATGACTTCCTTAACCAACGGACAACAGTTGCCTGCGTCACTGGTGCTCCCTGCTTACCTCCACCATGAAGCACAAACAGGCGATCAGACTTCTGAACCGCAGTAAATGACACTTGACGTGCAAGGAACACAAAAGCTGGTACTCTGCTTCATCCCTATCCTTGTCTAAGGCAGGAGAAATGGACTGATTCAAATGAAACTCTGAAACCACTTTGGGCAAAAAGGAGGGCACCGTCCAAAGTTGAACCAAACCTAAAGACATACAGAGAAAAGGCTCACAGCAGGAAAGAGCCTGAAGCTCAGAGACTAGATGTGTCAAACAGATTGCTACCAGAAAAACTGTCTTCAAGGTAAGCAACCGCAAGGAAAGAGTACGCAGCGGTCGAAAAGTCACACATGCCAAAAACTCAAGGACCAAGTTAAGGTCCCAGAGAGACACCAGAAGGTGCAACGGGGGGTGCGAAGATACTTAACTCCCTGCAAGAAACGTAATACATCCAGATAGGAAGACAAAGGCCCTCCATTGACTCTCCCCCTATAACAAGCCAGGGCTGCAACTTGAACCTTCAAGGTGTTACGGGCCAAACCCTTAAGACAAACCACCTTGTAAAAATTCCAGAATGAAAAGAATATCCACCTTGAGTGCTTGAGCACCTCGCTCAGAACACCAGGACTCAGAGACCTTCCAAACTCTAGCATAGGCTAGAGAAGTAGAAAATTTATGGGCCTGAAGAGTGGAAATTACCACAGGCGAAAAACTCTGCTTCAACACCCGAGCCCTTTCAATGGCCAAACCATAAGATAGAATAGACCCAGATCCTCGTGCAGAGTGGGCCTCTGACCTAACAGATCCGTCCAAGACGAGAGCCTGAAGGGACTGCCCACCAGAAGCCTCTGGAGATTGGTGTACCAATCAAGCCAAATCCAAAGCCATTAAAAAAAAAAAAAAAAAAGAGTTTTGGTTTGACTTGCATTCTTCTGAACCAGCCTGCCTACCAAAGGCCAGGATGGAAATGCATACAGAAGGACGCCGCGTGGCCAGTCCTGAAGAAGAACGTCGATGCTCATAGCTTTTGGGTCCCGCCTGCGACTGAAGAATCGTGGGACCTTCACGTTGTCGAAGTTCGCCAACAGGTCTAGATCTGGTAGGCCCTGGCGGTTCACCAGGAGCTGAAAAGCTTTGTCCATCAGCTGCCATTCTCTTGGGTCTAAGCTTTTCCTGCTGAGGAAAAGGCTCTGATATTGCCTTTTTTGGAAATATGAGAGATGGAGATGCTTAGGAGATGCTGTTCCGCCCACACCATGAACGCATCTATCTCCTCAGACACCTGCTGACTCTTGGTTCCACCCTGATTAATGTGAGCCACAGTTGTCACATTATTGGACATTATTCAGATCACCCGAGCTTCTAGCCACTCAGAGAACCACAGACACACTAAATCTCTCATGCCTCCAAGCTGTTGGTGTTCCATTGCTGCTCTGCTGCATTCCAGCGCCCTTTTACCACTAACTCCTAACAGTGAGCCCCCAGCCCTGTAGTCTCGCATCTTTGTGAGCACCAACCAATCCAGCTTCTTCAGGGAAACTCCATTCCTGAGATGATCTGCCTGTAACCACCAGTCCAAGTGGGACCTCACAGCAGGAGCAGCATCACTGCATAGTTCTACGACTGCGGACTCCAGCAGGAGAGCAATGCACACTGATGAGGGCGAATATGAGCCCTCACCCAGGGAATCACTTCCAATATAGAAGCCATCAACCCCAGGACCTGCAGATTAAGACCACACAGTCAGGCAAACCGAGATCTGCAGGGTTCAAACTTGCATCTTCAACGTGCGGATCCTAGACTCTGGCAGAATACTCTGCCCTGCCTTATAATTGAACTGAACCCCGAGATACTCCAGATCTGAGATGAATGCAAATTGTTGTTGGCCAGGTTCACCACCCAGCCTAGCTCCTGTACTAAGGAAGCCACCCTGCAGGAAGCGCAAAGACTCTCTTGCATGTCTTGACTCCAATCAACCAGTTGTCCAGATAGGGGCAGACTAGAATGCCCTCCTTGTGAAGTGCCGCCACTATCACCACCATGAACCTTGAAAAGGTCCTGGGTGCCTTGGCTATCCCGAAAAACAAGGCCTGAAACTGGTAATAACGATCCAGAATTGCAAATCGGAGAAACTACTGATATTCCCAATGGAAGGGAATATGTAGATATGCCTCTATCAGATCTAGAGATGCGAACTGCTCCCCTACTTGTACTGCCATTATGACAGCACACAGTTTCCAATCTGAAATGAATGACTCACGTTGGCTGATATCCTTGAGATCCAGTATGAGCCGAAAGGACCCTTCCTTCTTGGGCATGACAAAACAAATGGAATAGTGGCCCTTATTTCGCTGCGATTTGTGAACGAGAATCACTGCATTCAGGTTCAACATTCTTTGTAATGTCACTTCCACTTCTATCCTCTTCTGAGAGAAATTGCAAGTGAGACCATCAAAGCATGCATAAGAACATAAGATATGCCATACTGGGTCAGACCAAGGGTCCATCTGGTCCAGTATCCAACAATGGCCAATGCAAGTCCCAAGTACCTGGCAAGTACCCAAACATTAGATAAATCACAAGCTTCTACTGCTTATTAATTACCGTTATAGCAGTTTATGGATTTTTCCTCTAGGAACTTATCCAAACCTTTTCTAAACCCAGTTACACTAACTGCTGTAACCACATCCTCTGATAATGAATTCCAGAGCTTAACTATGCGCTGAGTGAAAGATGATGAAATTCGAGAGCATACCCATCCCGAAAAACTTCGAGAACCCATTGAGTCAAAGTAATCTGGACGCATCTGTGATAAAAACAGCATATACTATCACATATCTTCTGCACTAGCAGGGGAACCCACAAACCTTCATTGGGAAGACCTAGGGGCTCCACCTCTGGAGCCAGCATTCTTTCGAGGTCCTCAGGAGTGAAAGGACCGAGACCTGCAGAAGGACCAGGACCTCTGGGAAGAACCTCCCCTATAAATCTGAAAATGCCAGTAGTCTAGAAAGTAGTCACCTGCCTGAAAAGACCGGGCTATGGGTTTCTTGTCCTCTGCTAAAACGAGGGCCCTGGGTCTCTCCCCATTTACTTGCCAGTTTTTCTAATTCACTGCTAAACAATAGCGAGCTCTTGAAGGGCAGTTTGGTAAGATTGGCCTTTGAGATAGTATCTGCCGACCAGCTGTGCAGCCCCAGCTGCCGCTTGGCCGCAATAACTAAAGCAGCTCCTCCGGCAACTGGGTTAACCAAGTCACAGCACAAATCAGCTAAGGCGGCAGCACCTGGTTCTATCATAGGTCCAAGATTGGACACAGTGCTAGCAGAATCTTGACAAAGACGCAAGGTAGCCCAAACTGTCAAAGTGCAACAAGAAGCAATTTGTAAGTTCATCATTACCTCAAAGGCTTGCTTTAGGATAGCCTCAAAACCTCTATCCTGAGCATCCTTCAATGCCGCACCACCCTACTACTGGGATGGTAGCACATTTCGTGACAGTACACACCAAGGCAACCACTTTACGGAAGCACAACTGCTCTCTGGCCTGTGGATCCAAGGGATATAAATCCGCCAAGATACGTCCTCCTTTAAAGGATGCCTCTGGTGCATTCCATTCCAGATCGATCAACTCCTGGATTTCATCCAGGAAAGAAAAGAAACTAAAAGCCTTGCGTAGGATGACCAAAATAGGATCCTCCTCCTTTACCCCCCAAGGAGTCAGATCCAGCCACTCTGAGGGTTTTCAAGGTCTGAGAGATCACGCTCAGCAACTCATCTCTATGAAAGAAATGGAGAAGAGTTCTATAAGGCTCCAAATCTGGGGGAATCTCTCCTTTCTCACCGGGAGAGCCACCACCATATTCAATATTTTGATGATCCACTTGCATTCGAGCTTTGTCAGACCACACTGTGCCATGGCACTTGACCATGTAAACAGGCGGAGGAGCAGTCTGTGCACACAGACCTACATTAACAAGCAGGGTCAAATCAGATGACTGCCACTGTAGAAATGTCTGCAATCCCTGGAAGAATTCTACCCAGGAAAAAAAAGATGATGGGTCCATTCCAGGTCCCATAGGCCCAAAACTGAAATCCTGAGAGCAAGTATCTCCCAACGACTTGGTCCGTGGATTGACCAAGGGAGGGGACACCCCTGTTGTGCTGCTCTCGGTCCCACTTCCCGCAGATAAAGGAGATGGACCATCGTCGACAAAATCAGAAGGAGGTAAATATCCCCAAGCATCCAGATAGCGCTGACACAGGCTTAAAGATAGCTCTGGCTGAATGGCTCTGATGTAGCATGCAACACAAATTGATAAATGCTTAGGCTTCTTCACCACAGGTGCCATGGTTGTAAGTGTGCAAAACGGAAAAAGCATGGACCTAGATTATGCGCACATAAAACTCGTGCCCAAAATGCACGTACACAAAAAATTTGCGTGTAAGTATACACGTCTAGGCTGCATGGCCAACTAGGCGCCCAAACTGGATGCCTAGTTCCAAAACCAAAAAAAAGACGAAGTTGTGAGCACAACTGGTGTGAGCTGATAGCCTGCAGAAAAAAATGCACAAAATCACCTGTCTACAGGCCAAAAGAAGAAAAGCCTGGGAGCAGGCCCTAGTCAAACGGCTGCTTAACCCGCCATGTCTGCATTACCTCAACTCACCAAACTCCTCAGAGACGTGAGCAGGAGAGCCGAATGCAGGGATAACAGACCCTTTTTCTCCTGCTTTCTTCTCACTTTTTTTTTTTTTTTGGTAAAGTAAAAACTTTTACCTGAGCTTAGCCCTCCCTGGCTGAGAGCAGGAACGGGTCCCAGCTAAGAGGGAAGAGGGCTAAAGCCTTCAGCACGAAGCCCCTCTCGGCCTGCAACAGCTATTAAAATTTTAGGTCCACATAAGGCTACTGGATTTAGGGCTCTCTACTGAGGGAGGGACTACATATTACCTCAGAAGAAAAGCAGTGCTATATAGATGTCTCATCTTTCATCTCCTTTCGATTCCCTTTTTTTTTTTTTTTTTTTTAACTCACAGGCAATCCCCCCGAAAGGAAATACATGTCCACCATCTACTGGAGACTGAGAATACTGGTGAGCTAATGTGGGGGAGGGACTATATGGTCATGATATCAGCATTTGCTCCATCTTCATCTGCTGGTAGCGATGCAGAACCCACTTGTTGGGACTGACCTGCCCGAATGCGAAGGAAGTTGCTTTTACTTACAAAGTAACTGTAACCAAACAGCACAATCAATAGAGCAGAGTTGTGATGGGGACACTACATGCCTAAAATCTGAGCATGTTCTATGGCATTTGTAACCGTACAAGTATTTTCTGCTTACCAAATGAAGATCAAAAACCATTATCATGGGACACAAAAGATGTAAGATAAAATCCAGTTCTTATGATGGTAACACAGGAAGACAACCAGTAAGGAGATTCTGTACCTTCAACATGTTCCATTCAAAAAAGCTGGAGGAATCAAGCATGTGCAAAAGTAACAAACCTCTCCACCAGCAAGCACCTCAGGCAGGCAAGAAGCAATGTGAACAGAGGGCGCGACAGAAATTCAGAGTTCACAAACATTTCTCCACAGAAACATACTGTTATCAGGTGTCTGTCTATATATTTGCATATATTATATTATATGTAGAATTGTTTTTAATATACAGTATGCATATTATACAGGTCACCTGCTATTTGCAAAGATATTGCACATTTTAGTGATTTACGAAAACGCTTCACTCTCTGATGAATATAGTGTATTACATCTGAAAAGGAAAAAAATCACATTTTCACTTACTGTTCAAGATTAAGTTTATTGAAGATTTCTACAGTTGTCTCAAGCACTTTATCAACATAATCCACACGATCAGGATAACACTTCATGGCCAGGTTAATAAGCGACACTTGTAACGATACCACATCTTCTGAAGGCATATCTTGTCTAGACTGGAATTGCATAAGGACCATCAATGTTTTTCTTACATAGAGTTTCAAAATATTTGAAAAACCTCCCTAGTAAAAAGGATATTTTCACAAACTTTTTTTAACCAGATCACACAATCATTTTAGAATTTGTACACCATGAAGTCAACCATATACTTATAGTACACACACTTTCTATATGACACATTTCTATAAGTCTCACACAGTTGAGTAAAATAAAAACATGTACAGTGCAGACAGAAAAAGTTTGAGAATTCCCTAGAAAGGTCTTTTTTTTTTTTTTGGATTATTTATATACATGTGCATTCATTGGTCATTTGTTACGGCCGTATCTCTAGTGCGCACACAAGTTGTTGTGTGTGTATTATGGTAGGTTACGCGCGTACTAGAGATTCGCACGCAACAAACAAATGACCAACTAATGCACGTCCCTAATAATTTATACTCCACATAATTCAATCCTAATCTAAACCCTGATAAGAGAAACATAACCCTAATGAACAAACTCCTCAGACATAAAGGGGATATTTTGATTATTAACAGAAAGATTCAGTAAGAATCCTTGTGTGAAAAAGTATGTGAACCTTCGTTAACTGGTGGTACCTCCTTGAGCAACAATAATTTCACCTCAACATTTCCTGTAACTGTTGATCAGTCTCTTACACTGCCCTTAAGACATTTGGGCCCATTTTCTAGACAGAACTCTTTCAGCTCTTTGACACGAGGATTTCCTTGCATGAACAGCTCACTTCGGGTCTTGCCACAACATTTCAACAGGGTTTAGGTCTGGACTTTGGCCTAGCCAACCCAAAACAAATTCTTCTTCAGTCATTCTATAGAACATTTACTTAAATGTTTAAAGTCATTGTCTTGCTGCATGACCTGCTTTTGGTTAGACGTTCTCTTCTAACATTTTCTGCTATAAAAACAAAATTCATGGCTCCACCAATGATGGCAAGCCAACCAGGTCCTGATGCAGTGAATCAGCATCACACCATGATTCATCCGCCACCATGCTGGACTGAATAAGGTTCTTACTTTAGAGGGCACTGTTTGGTTTTCAAACAAAATGCTTATTGTGCTCAAAAAGTTCACATTTTTGACTCATCTGTCATAATAATATTCCAGTAATATTCTTTTTAGAGAGCTATGGTTTCTCCTAGCTTTTTTCCCCATGAACATCATTCCCATTCAGTTTTTTGCTGACTGTTGTCACATAAAACCTCACAACAGCCACAGCAAGAGAAGCCTGCGGGGGGGGGGGGGGGGGGGGGGGGGAGGGGGTTGTAAGATGTCAGTCTGGGGTTCTCTAAAAATCTTTAGATATTCTGGTTTGCTCTTGGGGTGATCCTGACAGGACAAGCACTTATGGGTAGAGTCACTGTAGTCTTCAGCTTTTTCCATTTGTATGAAGCCCCAAATGTTAAGAAATGATCTTGTAACCCTGTCCAGACAGATAAGCAGCAACTATTCTTTTTTGTAGGTCTCTTGAAACTTTTTTTTTTATTGTGGCATGATGAATTCCCACTGACTTTTATGGTGAAGACCAAACTCTAACCCTTTTGGACCTTTATGCAGAACAGGATGTCCAAACATTCTGCAGGGGGTTTACTCGTTACCCAATTATTTAAGCGCTTTATTCAAATTAGCCAATTGTGTATGGAAACTAGACATTCACTTATGATTTCATACACACCAATTTTGAATTAGTCTCACTATTAATAATTTGTACATTGTGTCTCAAGAAACAGAATTGTTTAATACATATCCTTTTTATTGCCTAAGAGAAGAATGGTTTAAATGAAAAAAATATATATAAGAACGTGCAATTCCCATTATATTTGGAATCCACAAACTTTTTCATAACACCGTATCACACACCCTGTAGTATTTCACAGATATGAATGCTATAGCCAGATAGCTCCATTTACTTGGTGGGTGTGCACATGTGTCCCCAGAGATGATGTTTGAAGCAGACAGCTTACCTGTATTACTGTAGCTACCTGCTGTGAAAAAATGTCAAACAGCTTAATATCCCCTGGGATTCCAGGTCCATCCTCACGATGTGCAAATAAAGCTAACCTGTAAACCAAGAGAAAAGTCAGAATTTTTTTTACTTCATGTTACCGCAGCCATAAAACAAAGCAGGGGATGCACTCAAGAAGCTTTGAAATCCATGGTCTGTCCAGTGGTGCACACTGTCATGAGGAAGTCAAGTTTGATTCCTGATCCCAACTTTATGTTCCTTGGAGGCAGCATTTGCAATATTCATGGAGGGTGAGGGCAGGAGGGAATCATCTCAGTCATCGGGCAACATCTAGTAGCTGGTTAAAAGTGCACTTGCAGCACCTGATTTCAAAGGGAACTAGAATCCATGCCATACAACTACATGCTTGTTGCTGCGATGGCTGAGCTAGATGGGAAGGAGTTAAAAACGGGGAAAACCCCAGGCAGTTATGCATGAAGGCTAATAGCATCATAACCACAGTAAGAGCAGGTTCTGATTTTAGTTAAATTTTTATATCCCCCATCCCATAAAAGGCTCCAGGTGGCGTTCAGCATCACAAAAAATCCATAGAACTGTATAAGATTAAACAAATCATACTTTTTGAACTGGAAGTCCAAAAGAAAGAAAAAGCTGCCAGGTTAAAAAAATCCCCACAAAAAACCCCACTATTCTTCTATTCTTATTTTAGCACAAACAGATTGGAAGCATAAATCAAGCAAAGAGTTTAAATATGTGATATAATTTTATCTGTATCATCTTGTTGGGGGAAAAAAATTCACAGCTGTACTGTACGTGCTAATTTTTATGAATTACTGTCAGACAACCACCTCTGATCAGGTTTATTTTTAACATTTTATTTATTTATTTTCTTTTAACCGTTTAACTGCTTCGGGCATATACACAAAGTCATTTTTGCATAAGGCTCAAAAACACAGCTAGAATAAAAAAAAGTTTGCAGTGGGTATACCCGGCTGTAAAATACGACTGCCCATATGCAAGAGTTAAAAAAAGCAGCAGAATTTATGCTGTATTTACAAACTATTCTATATGAGCAATGGGGAGGTCAATACTGTAACCATGAATCCATAGTCAACAACAAAATCTACATTTCAAAAAAGAGGGAGAATATTAAGTTGCTTCACAAATCAGCCATGGAAGAGCAAAAGGATAGATTTATTGAGGGATTAACTATGGGGAGGATTTTGTTTTTATTTTTTGTCAAAGTTTTGACAACATATAATTCATTTTGGTAATTATATGTATTTGAAACTTGCTCTGGGCTGCAATGTTACAGCAAGTAAAGCGGCGTTGCTTACCTGCAACAAGTGTTCTCCAAGGACAGCAGGATTTTAGTCTTCACACATGGGTGACATCAGATGAAGCCCTGATGTGGAAAACTTATGTCAAAGGTTCTAGAACTTTGACTAGGCACACCGAGCATGCCCAGCATGCCCTATAGCACACGTCAACGCAGGGTCCCTCTTCAGTCTCGTAACAGAATTATGATTAAAATAAAAAATAAGAGAAACCCAACTCCGCGGGATGGAAGGCGAGTTTCGTGAGGACTAACATCCTGCTGACCTCTGAGAACACCTGCTTCAGGTAAGCAACTCTGCTTACCTAGCTATAGGCTACTCCCCAACACACAAAGGGGACCAGACACCTAGCCAGCTGCCAACGAGCACAACACTTACCGATGCTGTTGGTAACAGAGGGGAGAGACAGCCTGAACCCAAACAATGAGCCCTAGGTTGGGAGTTGGGTTCTACACGTCAAACAAGTTCCAAAGGAAACTGGCCAAACCTATTGTCACGTCGGCCATCTCTATCCAGACAGTAATGTGGTGTGAATGTGTGGAGAGAACTCCACATTGCAGCCTTGCAGATCTCCTCCACAGGAACTGCTTGCAAGTGGGCCACTAACACTGTGCCATGGCTCTGACAGAATAAGCCTTGACATGACCCCCAAGATGTTTGACCACCTGCGAATAACAAAAGGAGATGCAATCTGCTAGCCAATTGGATAGTGTCTGTTTGGCAACAGTTAACGCACAACCTATTCTTCTCAAAACAAATATTTGGGTGGACTGTCTATGGGCTTCTGTCCGCTCCAGATAGAAGGCTAAGGCTCACTTACAGTCCAAACTGTGCAGTGCTCGTTCACCTTGGTGCAAATGGGGCTCGAGAAAAAATATTGGCAGAATAATTGACTGGTTAATATGGAAATCCATCACCACCTTAGCAAGAACTTAGGGTGGTCTTGCATATGCACCCTATCGTGATAGTATAAGGTGGATAAGTCTCTAAGGCTTGGAGCTCACTGACCCTGCATGCTAAGTGACTGCCACCAAAAATATGACCTTCCAGGTCAGGCACTTCAGGTCACAGATGCACAGCAGCTCAAAAGGAACTTTCATCAGTTGAGCTAACATCACATTGAGGTCTCAAGGCACAGCGGGACGCCTTAGAAGAGGCTTCAATTGAAGCAGGTCCCACATGAAACGTACTATAGGCTGTACAGAGATAGGCGTACCATCTGCAACGTGGTGATATGCACCAATTGCATTAAGATGAACTAACGAAGTTGGTTTTTAAGCCAGCCTCAGATAGGTGTAGAGAGTAACTGAGCAGTTTTTGTGTGGGGCAGGAGAAAGGATCTAGGGCCTTCTGCTCACACCACATGGAAAACCCCCTCCACTTCAGTCCATGGGACTTTCTAGTTGAAGGCTTTCTAGAAGCCACCAGGACCCAAGACACATCCACTGAAAGATCAAATGGCTGCAGGATTAATCTTTCAACATCCAGGCTGTGAGTGACAGGTCCTGGAGATTGGGATGCTGCAGGCTGCCTTGGTCTTGCGTGATGAGATCTGGGGAAGTCCCCAGACTATTCATCTCCAGATGGACAACTCCCCAAGGAGTGGAAACCAGACCTGTCTCAGCCAATGAGGGACTATGAGAATCATAGTCTCTTTATCCTCGTGAATCTTCCAGAAAATCTTCACCACTAAGGAAATTGGAGAATACACATACAGAAGACCCTTGCGCCAATGATGGGAAAGGGCGTCCAAGGTTGGTTTGCCATCTGTCTTGTGTAGGGAGCAGAACTGAGGCACCTTTCTCTTGCAGGGGGACGTGAACAGATCTATATCCAGGCTCCCTTGGAGGCAGAATATTCTATTTGCTATCCTCTGGGCCAGAGACTACTTGTGGGGTCTGAAGAATAGATTCAGCCTATCTGCTCCATGTTTTCCATCCCAGCTAGGTACATGCCCTGAGGACCATCCCATGACCAGATGTGAAAAGCTTCCTAACACAGGAGGTACGATCCCGTGCCTCCCTGCTTGAGACATATCTCATGGCAACCTAGTTGTCGGTCAGAATCAGAACAATTTTGGTGGACAGCTTCTCTCTGAAAGCCCATAGCACGTACCTGATCACCCAAAGCTCCAGAAAGTCGATTTGACAAGAACGTTCCTAAGCAGACCAAAGACCCTGGGTACTGAGTCCATCTACATGAGCTCCCAACCCCAGAATAGATGCATCCGTGGTTAGGATAATTTGAGTGGGGAGACTCCGAAACTAGATCCCCTGTTCCAGCCTGGAAAGTGCCTGCCAGCAGGACAATGAGTCCCAGAAAGACAGGGTGACTCAGATGCAATCCTGGAGGCTCTAAGTGACATAACACCACTATGACCTCAGGGTCCACTGGGCTCTGAGCATGTGTAAAACATGCCAAGGCAGTAACATGTACGGTTGTGGCCATTTGGCCCAACAGTGTCAACATGTGCCAGGCTGACACCTGTTGGCTCTCTAGAATCTCTGCAGCAATGGATGCCACAGCAACAGTCTTCTGGAAAGGCAAAAAGGCTTTGACCTGAGCCATGTCTAGTAGGGCTCCTATGAAGTCCAACTGAGGTGACTGGCTGAGATGAGACTTTGGGTAGTTGAGAACGAACCCTAATGACACCAGCAACCAAACGGTTAAGTGCATGGACCCAACAGCCCCTGCCCGAGACATGCTCTTGACCAGCCAATTATCCAGACACAGCAAGACATGCACTTCCAAGTCTGCAGCGGTCTGTAATCATCATGGCCAGGCATTTTGCGAGTCCAAACAGCAATAGCCAGTACTGGAAGTGCTGTGTTCCCATGAGAAATCGGAGATACTTCCTTGGACTGGGAAAGATCTCAATATGAGTGCATGCGTCCTTTAGGTCGAGGGAGCATAGACAGTCCCTTTTATGCAAAAGGGGATCAAGGTGTCTAAGTAAACCATCTTGAACTTTTCTCTTTATTTTTTTTTTTTCAAAGCAGTTTATTGGGTGGCATAAAAAACATCAATAACAACATACAAAACATGGCAACCGGCCTCCCGAAATTTTTTCATTATATAAGTAACCTTTTCTCTTTTTTAAAATCTTGTACAAGACCCTCAAGTCGAGGATGGGATGGAGTCGTCCTGTTCTCTTTGGAATCAGGAAGTACCAGGAGTTGAAACACCATCCTCTTTGCCCTGGTGGTACGGTCTCGACCGCTCTGGCTGCTAAGAGGGAGGAGAGCTCTGCTTGTAGTATCTCCTGATGTGCTTCTGGCCCCCAATATGGGCATAGAGGGCAATTTGGCGGGACACCCAATAGATTTAATTAGTACCCTTGGCGGACAATTGACAAAACCCACTGGTCCAAGGTTACACAGGGCCACTGGTTCACAAAGAACTGCAGCCTATTCCCGACCAGAGGAACCATGGCCCCGGTGCAGGTGACTAACTTACGCTCCCTGCGGCCAAGTCAAAACCCTGTCCCCAGAGTTGACTGAGGAGCCTGCTGGGGCTTCTCTGTTGCCTGGGATGGTCGCAGGGGCCCTGATAGCGTTGACGGAAGTGAGGAGATGAAGAACAGTACTTCCTCTGGCAAAAGAAAGATTTCCTTGGCCCCAGTCTTGACTGTCTCCTGGATGAGGAGACAGGTCCACAGTACTGGTGGATAATTGTTGGAGGGTTTCATGGTAATCCCAGAGTTGGGCCACAGCATCCCTCATTCTATCTCCAAAGATATTCTCTCCACTGCATTTAGCAAGTCATTCTGTACCTCTGGTCGGAGATCAGAGGCCTGCAGCCATGCCATTCTGTGGGCGCCAACTGCTGCTGCAGAGATTCTTGATGCCATCTCGAAAACATCGTAGGTCTCACAGACCTCATGCTTCCCGCACTCCAGACCCTTATGCACTAGCGTCATGAGGGTGTCTTGCTGCTGTTGAGGCAGTGCTCAGCCACCTCCTGCACCTGCTTTCAGATGTCCCAACAGTACAGGCTCATGTAGAGCTGTAGGCAGCAATGTAGGCAATAAGCATGGCACCCTGGAACACCTTTCTCCCAAGAGCATCCATCGCTCTGGATCCTTTCCCCAAGGATGCCAAGGAGTGAGTCAGAGAGTGCTTAGCCTTTGAGGGCGGATTCGACTGACATTTATCGAATCCGTCAGTCTCAGGATGAGTTGGACCCCCGTCTGACTCCTTAACAGAAGGCACTGTAACGGGGTATTCCCACATCCTCAGTAGCACCTCCTTAAAGATCCTGTGTACCGGGACTGCCATGATCTCCTTAGGAAGCAATATGAACTGGAGGATCTCAAGCATTTTGTGCCCGGTATCCTCATCATTCAAAAGTTGAACTGGGCTAGTCTCTGCCATCACCCTCATAAACCCTGCAAAGGTCAAGTCCACAGGCAGGGACTTCCTTCGCTCATCTGGGGGAGAAGGGTCTGATGGGAGACCATCAGAGTTTTCGGAGGAGGACTCAGTTGGATCTTCCCCTCAGGGGTCATAGGGATGGGGCCCTAGGATCTCGGCCTTCGTCCAGAGGTGCAGGTACCAGTAGAACTGGATGGGGGCTACAGACCTCTGCATCTCTGCCAGCCTAGGTGGAGTTTCCTCCTTGGAGGAATGGCAATGACCACGTATCGGTAGGGGGAGACCTTGATACTGGTGCTGTCCCAGGAACAGACGCCAGCTGGATCGATAATGCACCAATCAGAATGTTGAGCTTCTCCAGCAGAGGTAGGTGCCACAGGCCCGATGCACTGCAATGCCCGATCTACCGCCAGCTGGACCAACAATCTAGCTCTTCCTCAAACGTTGCCGATGCCAACATTGACTGGGAGGAAGGAGGAAAGAGGGATGACCAGATCTTCTTCGGACCTGCGAGGCAAATCGGCGACTGGCACCAGGACCAGTGGGGACCATCGCAGACCCCCGACACTGATAGAGAATGGGCTCTCCTCGCCACAGGGTCACTTCGGGGGCAATACCGCAAAAGCCAGTGCATCCCCATTCCAAACACCATGCATAGACGGGTGCCAATACTTCTTAGGCTTCCCTCGATACTCAGCCCGGTCTTTCCCCAGTGCCGAGGCCGAAGATGAAGAACCCGATATCCTCAGCATGGAGGAGATCAACAATGGTTGGTATCCAGTGCGCCCCTATCCACCAACGGCATTGACAGAACCGATGGTCCCAATGTAAACGGCACGGTGTCCATTGGTGCGGCTCCAAGGTCCATGGCTCAGACTTCCTCAAGCCAAACAGCTGATCCATCTTGTCAAGTCAAAGCAGGCGTCACTTCGGGGTCATCTGGGTGCATAAGCAGCAACTTTGAACATCAGGCGATGCCCCCAGGATGAGGATACATACCTCAGGAGGATCAGTGATAGACATGGTCCTCGGGCACTGAGGGCATCGGCAAAAACCGGACAAGTTCTAGAAACTTTGACATAAATTTTCCACATCGGGACTCCATCCTCACTGTGTGAGGACAACCATCCTTCTTGTCCTCAGAGAATCAAATTTAACTAATAGATTGGTCAAAAGGTCTGTGCAGCCAACATTCTTTTCATTTCAGTTCACTTTGAGGTGCTTTTGTTTAATTTAAGATGTTTATTTTGGTTCAGTTGCTAAAACAAAAACACTAAATTAAAAAAAAAAAAAATCCCAAACCAAAAATTAATCTAAAAGGGCCTCTCCAGGGCATCTATCACTATTCCTGGGTTCTCCCCAAGTCTCTTTGATATTCCCTCCCAACTCCCCAGAAATCAACCTGGACCTACACGGTTGGGCTGAGCAGAGCCAAGCTCAGCCAGGGCCTCTCTGGGCTCATCTGATCCCCCACAATCCCTTTCCCAGAAATCATCTGGGGCCAGGGACCTTCCAAGCCACCCAGTACTCTTTATATGAGCAGAAATGATATCCACTTACTCCTGCCCTGCTGGAATTCTTTTTTTTTTTTAAAGGCACCAGTTGGTGCCATTTTCTTGTATGCCTGTACAAGAAAATGGCGCTGGCCAGCCTTGAGACTGGCACCATTTTGACATCACACTTGGTGCCGGTCTCAGGATCAGCTGGCACCACCTTAAAAATAATTCCAGCAGGGCAGATTTCTGGTTTTGGGGGGGGGGGGTGGAGGGGGTGTCAGAGAAGCCTGGGGAGGCCCCAGCTAGACTCGGGTCAGCCCAACTAGGAAGGCCGCAGCCTGAGTTAGTGGTGAGGGCTCTGAGTTTTTTTCCTCCATGGAAAATAACGTACACTTTGCTCATAGTGGGCATTATTTCCTGAAATGGATGGATCCAAAAAATTTCAGGGGGTTTTCATAGGGAATGCTCATTTATTTTAGGTTATCTGAACTAAAACAAAAATTGGCCATTTTGGATCAGATTACCCATTTGGGCCTCTCAGATGATCATTGTGAGAGGAAGACTGCCAGCATCAAGGATCATTGCTGCAATAAGAAACATTACACACAGACGTAAAAAATGAATGGTTTCCAGATGTCTGTATGAAGCACTGTGCCCTCCCCTTTAGCTATTCCACACATCCAAAAATGACTAGTTACAAAGTACGTCATATAAAAAAAAAAATTGTATGTGCCAGTCCCTTCTTCCTCATATACCATAAAGGCTTAGAAAAGAGATATAAGTAAATATCTCACCACCACTCACCTATCAATTAAAGCAATGATTATATTTTTCACATTCACATTTTGGTGTAACTCTGCACAAGCCCGCAGGAAAGGGTTTAGCGTCTGAAGGTGAAACTCATCTGGGAATACCTTAGAAACACAATTGTGATCGCATTACACTCAAGGATGCAGAATTCAATAGCATTAATCTGTATTTCACAATAAGAGTCTGGATATAGTATTTAACAGTTTGCCTTTGCAATTATTAAACTGGTACAATTCTAGCAGCTATATGGAACCTAGCAAACATTCGAAAGCCGTGATAACCTAATCAAGGACTTAAATGAAACGTGGACTACATGAGCTTCCACAATTTCAAAGATCCCTTCTTCAGATCTGTTCTAGCTAAAAAAAAGGGACCTTTGAAATCGTGGAAGCTAATATACTCTAGTGCCTTTTATTTAGGTCCTTTAAAAAGTTATCACAATCTCCAAATGCTCAAGCTATATTACTGTAAACACACTACTGTAACTACTCAATTTAATATTTTTTGGCCTGCCTTTCCAAATAATGCTGAAGGCGGTTCACAGCATTATTGGTAATTCAGATACAGTAAGTCCTTGTCCCAAAGACCTTACAGTCTAAGTGGCTACCTGAGTCAACAGGAGGTAAAATTATGTGCTCAAGATCATAAGGAGCGTTAACAGGAAAAGTGAGATTTGAATCCTGGTTTCTTTCATTCTGACAAACACAAACAGCACAAGGAGCTAGAATCAATCCTGCATATCAAATACACCAAAATGATCTTCCGTAGTGACTCCTGAAGAAGCAACTTGTGCTTGCAAAACACCGGCCGTTGTCAGGTCCACTACATCTTAATACTGTTCTTGTATACAGACAATTTGCCTTTTTTGGCTGAACAAAATTGGCTTTTGAAACACTTTGATGTTCCCTCACAACTGCAAATGATTGAAAGGTCCGGGCGGCTGTAACTTACAGTAAAGTACGCCGACAGGCTTGCTGATGCGGTTTTAAAAAATAAAAAATCTAAAGTTGATTATTAATCAAGTTTACTTAGGGAATAGCCACTGCTATTAACTGCATCAGCAGCATGGGGTCTTCTTAGTGTTTGGGTAATTGCCAGGTTCTTGTGGCCTGGTTTGGCCTCTGTTGGAAATAGGATGCTGGGCTTGATGGACCCTTGCTCTTACCCAGTATGGCATGTTCTTATGTTCTTAAGCGTGATCTGGCATAATGGCTCCATAAATGAGTTCCACAGCTTGGGGCCTACTATTGAAAACATTTGGTTTCTTATTTACGCTACGTGTGTATTCTGAGTGGAGGGTACCATTAGAAGTCCTTTGTTTTGTGATCTTAGGTCTCTCTTTAGTGTGTAGGGTCAAAGTGTCACTCCTAGCAAGCATGGATCAATATTGTTGATATTGAAAATTAGGGACAGCACTTTATAATGAACTCTGGATTGTACAGGAAGCCAGTGAGGAGCAATCAGCGAAGGAGTCTGTGCTCAAATTTCCTTGTCCCCAGTAAGAGTCTTGCAGATGGATTTTGAAGTAACTGTAGTGTTTTTATTACACTTGATGGGAGGCCTAGTAAAAGTGAGTTGCAGTAGTCTAAGTCTGAAAATATAAGAGCTGCTTCCACGCACGAAGAATTGAAGTACTGGAAAAATCAAGCCAGATATAATAATTTGAGAGTTTTTAACTTCCCAAGCGTGAAGTTAATATCATCTTATGAATTATATAAAAAATATTTGACGGAAGTGTTGATGCTAACCTCTGAGGAGATACCAGCAATTGCAAAGATTTTCCTTGTTGTTCAAGGGAAATCAGAAAGTGAAGTTCAAGACAAAAGTAGTGCACAGCAACAACAGGAATTAAATATTACAGCTTTTTTAGAACAAAGCATGACTGAACAAATCGAACATCATGGGACTCTGTGTGTAAAGTTTGTAAATGCTATAGACAGGGACAAGATTTTGAAACTGTCCCTTAGAAATAGGAGTAAGCTATTTCTTGGTCAAAAAATATGGACATATCCCGACATAACGAAGTCTACACAATCATGTAGGAAGAAATTTCTTCAACTGAGCCAAGAGGCAAAAAACCTCGGGGCACAGATTATGCTATACTATCCATGTAAATGTGTAATCAAGTATCAAAATGATAGGTTTGTGTTTTTAGAACCGCTTGAATTACGAAAATTTATTGATGCAAAATTACCTATCACGGAAACCTTATCAAGGGATTTAGAAAGCACTATGTAACCTACTGAGTTTTCTTGCTTATGTTTTCTACTAAATTTGCTCATTTTATTTCTGTCTTGGATCCCCAATTTCTTTATAACGGGGGTTTTGCCTCTTTAATTTGGTTGTATAAGGACAATATGATACGGAATGTATAATGTATAATATTTTCTTCTTTTTCTTTCTTTTTCTTTTTTCTTTTTTTCTTGCAAGAATTATTGCCGTATTATATAAATTATACAACTATGTTATTACCTGTAATATTTCACTAATACCTAATCTATGACAAGCGGACATTGCTGTTTAAGTTTGTTTAAAAGCATTAATAAATATAAATTAAAAAAAAAAAAAAAAAGCTGCTTCCTGTGCTGATGGGGCGAAGGGAGCGCTCGCGGCATGTTCCCCCGCTGCCCGCTCTTTGATCCAGCAACATTGCAGCCGCTCTTTAGAAATGCCGGCAATGATGTTGGGCAGGCAGAGCCGCTGGCCTGGCACCAGCACTTATGTTGGGGGGGGGGGGGGGGAGAGACACCAGACTTGTCTCTCCAAAGTAGTACAGTTTGGAGCTCTACTGAGCTTGTGCGGGAGTTTGAGCACAGTTGTTGTCTCAAGAATCTCTTCAGTCAGTTACAGAGCTAACTAGCCAGATAATCAACTCTCCAGGAAGGGGGGGCAGGCATCTTGTATCTACAGAAAACACAGGTTACGATAAGAAAACTTTTTTTCTTCGATAAACGGGTCCACTTTTTTCAATGGCGACCGGTTTTAGGACATGCCCCAAATGTCTGTGGACTATGTCCATTATGGACCCACATGATGTCTGCGTCCTGTGTCTCAGGCCTTCCCACGATGTCTGTCGGTGTCCCAGCCAGCCCCGGCCACGGGTTTTTGACTGGCAGCGAGGGAGCGAAGGTCAGTTGACTGTACCCTGGACACAGATACCTTGGTTGGCAGCAGGCTATTAGGCTTCGCCCACCGCTGGGAGAAGATCATGTCAGACCAATGGAGGCCTTCAATTTTAGCAGTTCTGGAACACTGGGTGCACTGTGACATGCAACCAGCGTGGGGGCAGTATGGGCTAGTTATGGTCAAGTCCCAGGCAATGGTAGCAGAGCTGGTGGCCATCTGTCAAGGGCGTTATATGTCTATAGACACAGCTCTTGAAGCCAGAGAGAGTTCCAGCCTTTTTGCCAGACATGACTTCTAGAATCCTCCTTACCAGTGGTTCTTGTCAAGTTGGTTGATTTTTTTTTTGAGTTGCACTTAAAATTGCTGATGGGAGCTGCTAAAGCAGCAAAGCAAGAAAAATTAAAGGGTAAAATCCCTACAAATAGTGAAGAGATGAAAGATCAAGTCCATGCTTCAGCTCAGACAAAGCAATTTACTGAAGAGGCTCAAGAGGAACTCCCACACATGCTCAGAAGAGCTTAAGGCTCTACTAGCTTAGAGAGACAAGTCCATTCAGTGCCACCAGATAATGACACCCACATGAAATGGCTAATTCAGCCTGCTTATCGATAGAAAGCGCAGTTGCTTCCCTGTAACAGGTGTTCTCCTAGGATAGCAGGATGGAGCCCAGCACGGTCAAAATTTCTAGAAGCTTTGACCAGCACCCTGAGCATGTTCAGCATGCTGCTATCCGCGCATCTACGAGAGGTCCCCTTCAGTCTCGTAATATAGATGAAAAATACGAGCGAAAAATAAAATAACAAACCAAAAGGAGAACCCAACTCCGTGGGGATTCCTGAGGACTAACATCCTGCTGTCCTAGGAGAACACCTGTTACAGATAAGCAACTGCCTTTTCTCCTAGGAAAAGCAGGATGGTAGTCTTCATATGTGGGCGAATACCAAGCTACAGACTGTCCCTGCGAATAGGAGAGACCAATAGCAACCAAACAAGGTGCCAACGGGCACAACACAACTGCGGTGCTGTGGAACAGCAGGGGACTGTCTGGTTACCACAAAGGCACAAAGAGTTGGTTTCAAGCCTGGAACAGGTTGCGCAGGGCAGATTGACCAAATGCACTATCCTGACGTCCATCTTTATCCAAGCAATAATGAGCCGCAAACATGTGAAGAGAACTCCAGGGTGCGGCCCGGCAGATCTCGACCATGGGGATTGCATGCAAATGTGCCACAGACCTTGCCATAGCCCGCACATAGTGGGTCTTTACTCTGCTGGAGAGCGGAAGGCCTGCCCGTGCATAGCAGAAGGCAATGCAATCCGCCAGCCAGTTCGACAAGGTCTGTTTACCCACCGCCACTCCCAGTCGGGTGGAATCAAAGGACACAAAGAACTGGGTGGGCTGCCTGTGGCCAGCAGTGCAATTGAGGTAGAAAACAAAGGCCCTTTTACAGTCCAAGGTATGAAAACCCCTTTCCTCCGGGTGGGAATGAGACCTCGAAGAGAAAGTGGGTAAAACGATGGACTGATTGATATGAAAATCAGTAACAACCTTGGGCAGAAACTTTGGATGCGTACACAAAACCACACGATCGTGAAAGAACCTAGTGTATAGTGTGTATGTAACAAGAGCCTGAAGCTCACTGACCCTATGAGCCAAAGTAATCGCCACCAGGAATATGACTTTCCAGGTGATGAACCTCAGGTCACAGGAGTGCAGCGGCTCAAATGGAGGACAAATAAGCCGCACTAGGACTACATTAAGGCCCCAAGGTGCAACCGGAGGCTGAAGAGGGGGCATCAGCTGAAGGAGGCCCCACATGAAGAGGCCAACTAAAGGTTGGACCAAAATGAGTGTGCCAGTGACATCTCTATGGTACGAGCAGATGACGCAGAGGTGCACTCTGAGCTAGTCTGAAGCCCAGACTCTGACAGATGCCACAGGTAGACCAACTGTTGGGGAGAAAGGGTCCAAATCATGGCCCTCGCACCAAACAGAAAACCTTTTCCACTTCAAGCTATAGGACTTCCTGGTGGACAGCTTTTGGGAGGCACAGAGGAACCAAACCCCCACCCTAGGTAGGTTGCAGTGCAGATATTCCCCCCTGACCCCCCCTCCCTTCTGTTAAGACAAACAAGTACATGTGTGTCACTCTTCCTTAAATTGCAAATAACAGCCTGCTCATTATCAAAAAATAACCTGGAATTGATCTAAGTGGCTGTGAAGCAACGCAAAGGCAAGTTTACAGGTAATAACTTAACACACACGCCAAAACACTTTTAATCATATAAAACCAAATCTCTGTATCAAAAGTAATACATCTACAGCGAAACATTTCCTGAGTAGTCCCATTCAACACAGCCAGTTGTTGAAATACTTCATAGAACTGCAGCTACCCAAGGCTGACTGCTACAAAACTCAGACAAGCAAGGAGACCCATCATGTGCTTTTTGCAGGCTCCAAAGAAGACAAAGCCAGATGCTTCTTCTTTAGTAGAAAAGAATGTTTTATTATTATGGTGTACTCTCAATTTAGCTGGAAAAAGAAGTGCACATGAGATGCCGCGTTTGTGAAGCTCTGTGCACGCTGGTGACATGGCCTTGCGTTGGGCTGCAACCACTGCAGAAAAATCATTAAATAGCAGAATCTTCCCTCCCTGGTACTCCAAACCCGGCGGCTGCCTGTACGCCCTCATAATCTGCATTTTATGGGACCAGTTCAGGATCCTGACCATGACCGGTCTGGGTCAGCTATTAGCCTCGCGCTGGGGGCCCACATGGTGAGCACGTTCACAGCAAATTTATTTGGCTGGCAGGGTTAACCCCAAATTGCCAGGCAGCCAGCTCTCCACAAAATCATACAGCTCCTTCTCAGTCACGGATTCCGGCAAGCCCACAATTTTAATGTTGTTCCTCCGATTACGATTTTCTTGATCTTCTAGCCTATCTACTAGTAAAACCTGTTGATACCTTAATTCTAGCACTTGCCTGCTAGTAGTAGCTAGCTGGTCCTCTTGATCAGACATGCGGAGCTCCACATGATCTAGCCTATTTGCCTGTCCCTCCATGGATGTTTTGACATCATCCATTGCTGTCTGCAGTTTAAGAAGCCTGTCATCAAGGGCCGAGGAAACACTCTTTGAAATTTGTTGCAGCACCTCCACCGAGACCGAAGCGAGCTGGCCCGCGTTCTCAGACCCGGTCGCCATCTTGGATGCCCGGGTGCAGCGCGATTTAATAGGCCTTGCACTTCTCTGGTGCACATTACCGCTCCTGAGCCCGGAAAACGGCCCAAAACGCGGCGTTCCGGTCGCCCACACCACGGGCTTTCAGGAGCTGCAAAAGTGTCCTGATATCGCCTGGAAAAGAGGGAGGATTAATGCCGATTAATCGGGAGAGATGGGGGGAGGGGGCGCAGAGCTGCAGAGTCAAGCTCCCAGTCCCGATGACGTCATCCCGGAAGTCCTCGTTGCATAATTTTTTGTTCATTAAAGTGGTTTTATGTTTTTCAAAATGTGGAATAGGGGAGGAACAATAGGAAAAAAAGAATGATTCCATTATTATGAAAACGGCTAACAATTTTCCTTTTACTTCTGAATTATGCAGCTCTCCAGAAGATCTTAGTTATTATATATGTTACATTCCATGTAACATGGAATAGACTTAGTTTTTGGGTACTTGCCAGGTTCTTATGGCCTGGATTGGCCACTGTTGGAAACAGGATGCTGGGCTTGATGGACCCTTGGTCTGACCCAGTATGGCATTTTCTTTGATAAGTTCTTCCTACACGGTCTAAATCTTTACGGGTTTTCACAGTTCAATTCTAATTTAATACAACCTTAGTTAATCCTACAGGATTAACACTAAAATACACTTACTTTAAAGCATTTGTATCAATTTGTAACAGAGATATGAAATGTTTTTCACAAGAGAATTAAATCTGTTTTTTCTTCTGCCCCTCTGTGTCTTACCTGTATAATACACTCCATGAGATACTCCTGAGCCAAAGCATCCCTGCAGTTTACGACTTGCTCCAAAATACCAGGCAACACAATCTGAAACAGTGAGGAAAGGAAAGTTTCATTTCATTTTACAAACCAGATGATGCACACACAATTTGCTGAAGTAAATGCTTAATACCTACCTGAAGACGGTTGCTTCCCCCCACCCCCATTCAGAGATACTATGGTTACTATTTGCTATATAAAATCTCTCAAAAATAAGTGAGGAAGAGAACTGTCAAATCAGAACAAATCCAATGACTTGCAGTCAAGTCAGCAGTAAAATGTACATAATGCACTCAGATAATAAGTTCTAAATGTCAACATTTCATCGAATCCTAATATATACAACGGAGCTAGGTATCCTGCTAACTCTGTATGGCAGTATACATATTTTCTTGCATATTTAAACTGTCCATTTGCCAATCAGGCACTTCAATTACATTTTTTACCTGGATTTCAAAATAACAGCACATTTCTTGATAGGTGTCGTGCGTTTCTGGCTGATGAGTTAATTGAATTGTTAATGTGTTTTCTAGCTAGTGGTTCAGGCAGGAGAAAGTAAGTAGCTCATTTCTAAATTCTTCTCACCAATTTGCCTCGATATAGGACAAGCTCATGGCAAACTATGCCTGTATTTAGAGATGGGGTGGGACTGAGGGGTAAACATTTTTCATCTATGTTTTTTATTTTGAAGAGGGGGGCAGTTGGCTATATAATTGATGATGAGACATTAATACAAAATATGGACATTTGTAAATATTGTTTTATTGTTATTTTCTCTCTCTCATTAGGGGCTTTTTTCCTTTTGTTTAATTGTTGGGTTGTCTTGCTTTTGTAGGATTAAAAAGTTATGAAAACTTGTCGAAACTAAAAAGGTAGTTTTCCACTTACTAAGAATGGTATACATGAGGGGTGGGAGGACCCAGCCCCCAAGATGGCCTATAAGGCAATCAAGAGCCTGGCTCCCGCTACCTAAAAAACAGCCGTCTTTCTGTTTTCGCACTGCTCAACCCCCACCTGACATTACTGCCACTAAGGAAACAAGGCTAATGAACATGAGGAAGAAAACGCTCTCCGACTCTGTTCCTTCCCTCTGGAACTCCTTGCCACTGGACATCAGGCTGACACCTGACCTCCTGGGAAAAAAACCGAAAACATGGTTGTACTTGGGCCCTTGAACACAGATCTCTGGTCCCCATAATAGAACTGGGTTACATGCGGTGTTATTTGTTTCTGGTTTTTGGTTCTTCTTTCACTCTTTTTCCACTTCAGCTCTATGAAAGTTGATAAATTGGCATCTGAGCCCTGTTCTGCAATTGCTTTGAGTTCACTTGCTGGAACAGCATTGTAATAAAACGATGATGATCCATGGCCATGGCATCCTTTTGCTCTTCTATCCCTACAGCAATTTAAACATACTTCCAAACCACTTCCCCAGCCACAAACAACGTATAATAAATTAACATAGAATACAAAAGTTCACAGATTATGAATAAAACCATTAAAAACAATTAACACTATAATCTACAAAATGAAAATATAATCACAAAGTTAAAACAAATAACTTAGCAGCTTACCAACACCAGCCAGTGTCATATCCTACAGTCAAAATACAAACGTTCAAAAGCAAGATAATATGATGGTTTAAAATTATAGTATTGAACAGTAAGCCCTTCTGGTTTCAACAAATACAGCTTTAATTAGGATTATACCAAAGCCTGGTAAAGATACAGTTAACCAGACAATATCAATTGCTTCCTTATATGACAAACGAAGTGAAAGGATGTTAAATAAATGCACTGCTCCTATTCCACTATTAATCAAACTTAATTTTTAGTGACCGTCATAATAGGCATCATCAGATATGGTTAAGCCAGAATCTTATTAACCACTCTCTCTACTTAATTTTGATATAAAACGTCTAGTGAAACCAACGAAAAGGCTGGTGAGAGTGATTCCTAAATTGATATTTAATGTACAAGCAAGCTTTGTGCGAAGGAGGCAGCCAGTATTTCATTACTTATGATTTCGCCTTTATTGTTAAACTACATACTTGTACTGAACAATTCATTGTAAATCTCAAACATCCATTTTTGGAAATTCCTCCATTCTACAGGTTTATACACTTTGTTAAAGTTTCTATCTTGTCATCTTCTTGCTCCTAGTTGTACGTCTCCTTGTTTATTGTAACTGCATCTATATTATTTATAGTTCATATTATTTCGTTCTCTGTTCCGGTTATCACCCATTGTTTATTGTAAACCGGCTTGATGTGATATTATCACGAATGCCGGTATAGAAAAAAATTAAAATAAATAAATAAATAAATTTGCAGAAAGTTCTTTCTACATGAAAATACTATAAGCACTAAAATATTCTCTGCTTTTGGTTAGCTTTGACGCAAAAAAAGCATTTGACAGAGTGGCATGGAAGTATTTTATTTTCAGTATTAGAGAGCTGGGATGTCCAGCCACTTCCTTAGTGTGATACACCTTCTATATTTAAATCCTAAGGCAATACCTAATGGGTTTTACTCCTCTGGATTTGAATTGTATTGGGGTACGCAGCAAATATGTCCACTTTCTCCCTTATTTCTCCTTTCTCCGGAAGTGTTTTTAATAAAAGGATATAACATGATGAGAGCATATGAGGAACTATTCTGGGCACTCAAATATTTAAGACAGCTACTTTTGTGGATTTTGTTTTAATTCACCTACAAAAAAACCTTAGAATTCTTGCAACAGCTATAGCAGCAATTTTATATCTTTCATTGTGTTTCTGGCCTTAAGCTAGATAAATTGAAAGTTCTAGCAACACACCCTACAGTTCAAAATTTATGGGGCATAGACTTCCTTTTGAAGTGGGCGAAAGTGTCTTATTATTTGGGAATTACCATATATTGCCTTCTGATCTGCAAGGCTCAACAACGTACCCAATATAAACTTGCTGTTATTATCCATAACCTATTAAATATCATTTCACCATAAATCTGCTCCACTCTCAAGCTATTATACATGCCATCAAGAACATTACGCTCATCATCACAACCATTACTTGACATACCAGCTAAACATCATGCCCACCCTGTGATAACTAGGGAAAAAGCCTTTTCAATAGCAGGTCCAATGTGTAACGCTTTGCCAGCAGTGCATAAATGTTCAAAAGATTTTAAAAAGATGTTAAAACTCACTTGTTCAAAATAGCCTTCCATCCCTGGGTTAACTGGTTTTCCGGTTAAATATGCATACCCAGTGTAAATACAGGTATGTGTTGTCTGTATTATTTTCTGTGTATGTTTAAGTATTTTGTGTATGGAAGCCATGGGCTGGATTCAATTTATAACCAAACCCAAAGTAGGACACATTCTTGACTTAATTTTCACCAATCACAATAAATGTGTAATCAATTCTTCTCACAAATATTAACTAGGTCTGATCACCAGCTAATACAAGCAGAAGTAACTCTCCTCACAACACAACAAATGCACGCACATAATAATCAATCCTTCACATACAGAAAAAAAGATAGAACCGAAAATACTCAAAGAAAAAATTAAAAATAAAATAAATTAATTCAATCTCGATAATGCCTTCTTATCCTTCAACTCCTGGGATAAAATCAATGAAATAGTGGATACCCTATGCCCAATCCAGAAAAATACATTCCAAAATGAAGGCAACACAACTAAACTGTTCATTGTAATTTCCTTTCCTTTCTCAGTTATTTGTAAACCGACATGATGTGTCCTACGAATGCCGGTATAAAAAAGTTTTTAAATAAATAAATAAAAATAAATAAACAAAAGAAACCTTGGTACGATGAAGAGCTAAGACATACTAAACAAACTGAGAAATCTGAAAAGCAATGGCAGAAATGCCAATCTACAGTTTCACTAGAAAAATACAAATCCCTATTAACAAAATAACATGATCAAAAAAAAAAAAAAACCCACTACTACACAAAAATTCATGGTGTCATATTTAATTTCTAATTACTCTTCGAAACAGTTAAAAACCTAATTAAGGACCCATCCTCCTCCATCTCTAATAACTATGAGTTTTCAAAGAATTCATGCAATGAATATGCCAAATCACTGCTAAACAAAATTAACAATCTAAAAACATAATTCTCCATCAGCTCATCAACAGAGCCTGAAGAAAAATCCGGTCGCGTGAAATGAAACTCATTTGACCCAGTATCAAAACTAAATAACTAAATTGAAGCCTGCCACCCTCCCATTAGACCCTATCCCTGCAAGTGCCCTGAAAACAGTAAACAGCGTAATAACTCCGATATTCACAACCATATTAAATCACTCACTAACTGAAGGATTGGTACCCAGTAAGGCAAAATAAACTATAATTAAACCAATACTAAAAAATAAAATCAGCAGAAGAGATGATTGGGACAATTACCGACCAATATCCAACTGCCTTTCATTGCTAAAGTCCTAGAAGAAGCAGTGTTAACACAATTAGAGAATCACCTAAGACAATTTACTATACCTGAACCAATTCGGATTCAAGGAGGAAAAAAAAAAAATCGCAACAGAAACTATTCTCCTTAGCCAACCCTGTACTACAGGGGTTTGACAACAATGAATCATATATCCTGGTACTAATCAATCTAACAGCAGCATTTGTCACAGTTGACCACACCCTGCTATGCCACATTCAGGAGCAACTTACATGACATCAAAGAGGTAGTGGTGGTGCTTAATGAACAGGGTCTTGATAGGTTTGTAGCTAGGTACAATATACATTACCAAGTGTCAGATATGGGCCTTGATATGTATGCAGCAATATGCAGTACATTTTTTACAACTATATAGTGCTGTACCAAGTTCTGAACTTGGGCCCAGATGCGATTACAGCTATACACAGCATGTTGAGAGGGGATATGGCCAATCTCAGTTGGTGGGGGAGCTCAAGGCAAACTAGGTTTCATTGCCATGGTCTATGGCAGGGTTGACCATGTTTAAGGGTGTACAGCAAGTATTGTGTTTTAAAGCTGGTTTCATACCCTTATGCCACATGGTTCGAAATGAGATGAGTTGATTATCAAGTCTTTGGCTTTGACAAGATAACACTGGCCTGATCACCACCCAGAAATTTATAATGCATCTTCATAAGCAACATCTGCTCTTTTATAGACCTGGATGTCATTGAGGATGTTTTGCTCAATAATCAAGGATCAAATTGCAAGATAACCTGAAGGGCGAGGCTTTGTCAGCCCTGTGTCCCCGACAGCACAATGTATAAAAGGGGTTGACTGATATGGCCAACCTTATTGAATGTTTACAAATTGAAATTCAGCAGGTGTGGGCATGGTCACCCCATGAGTATCAGAAGTTAGATGGTATATATGTTTATAATTATATTAATGATTTGCTGTAAGCAACTGACCTATGCTGCGACTATATCCAATAAAGATCTTCTTTCTTAAATAAAGTGTGATATAAATTCCTTGATTTCTTGCACAAGTCCAGCAGAAAAACAGGAGGCGGAAGTCGGGGTGGACAATAAATAGGCTAGGAGGGAGGAGGCGAGTTCATCTGCCATGGTTATGTTGCTTAAAAACAAACTTGTGATCCATAATAAAACTGAACGTTTGGAAAATATACTTAGAAGTGAACACTGCAATTTCTTAATTTTCCTAGAGTAGCCACTTCTTTGGTCTTGCTCAAGCAGTATTTTACTGAAATTTTAAAGATCTTGGAACTTTTTTGACCTACTGTTGTCTAGAGCATATTCCCTTCCTTCTCTTGTTAAAAAAGAAATATTTTTTCCAGTTTTGACCCCACAGATCTTTCAATTATTTTTTTTATTTTATTTTTCTGCAATTTACATTTAACACAAGAATCTTGTTACAGAAACAGAGGTGTATATTAAATACATTACTAGTAAACAAAAGAAAAAAAAAAGAAAGATACTTCCATATAAACCTCTGGTTATTAAATGAAATCGGGGGAATCAAGAAGGAGAAAGGGGCGAACTATAAACGAAAATAAAAAGTATAAGAGGAAGCAAACACTATATACCAATAAGCCGATACATGCAAGAGTATCTTCTAACTATGAAAGTCCAGAAAAACCCAAAGCTGTGAAGGTTCAAAGAAAATTTAATTAACATTATAATATCTGATCAAACATTTACAAGGATACTGTAAGGTAAACTGGGCACGCTTAGATAACACCTCAGATCTCATGGTTAAAAACCTTTTCTATAATCTTGAGTCGATCAGGTTATGTCAGGATATATCCACAGTTTCTGACCATAAAAAGTTAATAATCTACTGCGAAGATAGTAACTAAACACAGTGTTCCTATCAACCAAAAAGACAAGAGACACGAACAAAGTAATCTCTAGCTCTTGCGATGATTCAAGGATATTTGACAAAATCAAGGCTAACATCTTGAGACTGATTCCCATCAGTAACCTCAAACTCATGGCAAGAAGTAAGCCCTTGTAATGAAGGGCATTGCAGCTGTTGGTATCTTAAGAATGGATGATAGATAATTCTTGAACAATTCTATAGGTGATATCAATTTGATAAAGGAAAAATTTAGAACTGATTCAAACCAGGGAATTTTCTATTTTTTCAAATTTATTTTATTTATTTTTTTTAGCATAAATCAAATCAGATTGAACCAAGCCACTTTGAATTTTTTCTACTGAAGCAATACGAGATTCCAAAATTTCCATTTTCCCACTCTGAAATTGAACTTTTTTTTTCCATAGCCAAAATCCAATGAATAGTGTCTAAGGACATTTTTGTCAATGAGGAAATAGAAGTCTCAAGAGACCAGAGCGTTCCATAGGGCTTCCAGAGTTATAACTGAAGGCTTTGATAGCAAAGGTTTCACAACCAAGGTTTCCTGAACAGCATCCTCTAGATTCAGTGCAGAAACCTGCTCTAATATCTCAAGAGGGGCCGGAGTCGAGCTCCTGCTGAAGGGTCAGCAGAACAAGACAGTCCCACACAAAGGGGGCTCTTCTCTCCAGCAGAAATAGAGTACACTCTAGTGAGGGATAATATAGGGCCTCAGACTTCCTCCTCGACTATCCCCTCTATTGCTGACATCGCTGGAGTAGGCAGAGTCACCAGAGGTTCCGTCAGCCCCCAATGGGGAGGAGATTGTGTATTCGGCACTCCGGGGCTCAAAGAGATCTCCTCGGCCAGCAGGATTGGCATCCGCTCCTGCTCCACAGCTCCACCCACAAAGGCGCTCACACCCAGCAAGGAGACCGGTGTAGGCATGAAGAATCCTTCGATCCGAGGCTGGTGTAAGCCCAGTAAGGGAGAATTAAGAAGAGTCTCCCTTACCTTAGCCTTCCTCTTAGTATGTGGCATGGAGATTGAGGAAAATGGTAAAAAGGAATATCAAGGAATGACAGTGTTCTCACGCAACTTTCTCAAGCGGTGGCCATCTTGGCTTCTCTTCTTTCCATTATTTATTTTAGTAAGAACAAATCTGTACCACATCAAAAACAAAAGGATTCCTCGCATTACATAAACAGACAGTTTACCCATGCAATATTCACAGATAGTGCAAATCTTTTATTCTCACATACATACTTAAAACTATTAAACAAGAGGTACCACCTTCATATTTTATATATATATCATGGATGTATGATATCTTGGCAGGAAGAAAGAGCTATGTTTTTCACACTGCTTATAAAATTTGTTCTGGAAGCAGATAGGGACTGGGTTCTGAAGCTTTTTTTTTTTTTTTTGTTATAAGGATTCCACATCCTCTGGCAACAAATTCCAGACCTTTATTGTGCGTTGAGTGAAAAAGAATTTTCTCCGATTAGTCTTAAATGTGCTGCTTGCTAACTTCATGGAATGCCTCCTAGTTCTTCTATTATTCGAAAGTGTAAATAACCAAGTCACATCTACTCGTTCAAGACCTCTCATGATCTTAAAGACCTCTATCATATCCCCCCTCAGCCGTCTCTTCTCCAAGCTGAACAGCCCCAACCTCGTCAGCCTTTCCTCATAGGGGAGCTGTTCCATTCCCCTTATTTTGGTTGCCCTTCTCTGTACCTTCTCCATCGCAACTATATCTTTTTTGAGATGCGGCAACCAGAATTGTACACAGTATTCAAGGTGCACTCACCATGGAGCGATACAGAGGAATTATGACATTTTCCGTTCTATTAACCATTCCCTTCCTAATAATTCTTAACATTCTATTTGCTTTTTTGACTGCTGCAGCACACTGAGCCGACGATTTTAAAGTATTATCCACTATGATGCCTAGCTCTTTTTCCTGGGTGGTGGCTCCTAATGTGGAACCTAACATCGTGTAACTACAGCAAGGGTTATTTTCCCTATATGCAACACCTTGTACTTGTCCACATTAAATTTTATCTGCCATTTGGATGCCCAATCTTCCAGCTTCAGAGAGTCCTGAAGAAAGATGTTGCAGATTTTACATAGAGGTCTAGCTCAACTACTGTAATAAAGCATGATCGTTTCACAGAGCCACTAGGGTCCCAGAGAAAAAGATTGGAACACCCTAGGGATATAATTGTTTACATTCAAAATTTTACTGAAAGAGCCAATACCTTAGGAAAAATAAGAGCTCAAAAATTCTTCATTTGAAGAGGCAAAAATAAATATTTTGATTGACATTCCCTTGCTTATACTTGGCAAAAGAGGAGAAAGAAAGGACATGCTCACTATATTAACCAAGGAAAATATTTGCTTCAGATAGGGTTACCCTTTTTCATTTATTTTTCAGCAATTAGTAGTTTGCACTAAAAATATTCAAAAAGCCTGGATGAGTCTGGTAAAATGTGAAATATCCATCCCAGGAGGCATGGAAACTAAACATAGAAAGTTCCAGTGCATACAATGCTTTGGACAGTCTGAAGGGTCTGCACAAGCGGTTTATAAAAATGATGAAATAAATAATCCAGGTGCCAAAGAGCTCCTTCAAGAAGGAAGAGGCTGCAGCAACAGCAATGACCCAATTCTGACTGTGCTATAGTGAATGAAGACGGGACACAGTAATACCTGGAAGGGTGGATACTGAGTTTGTGATTCACTCTTAATTATTTACTTTGGTTCAAGTTACTTAGAATGATTTATTCCGAGGAAACTTTGAATACTAACTGAATTTAATGCCCCGGGAGAGGGGGGGGGGGGGCAGTTAGGCACAACATGGAGTTGAGGTGTGGTATGTTTGTTAAAAGGGTATAATCCATGCTCTTACCATAGGGGGAAAGTGGGCTAAATCTTTAGTATTTTTTTTTTTTTAAATGGGTTTAACATTGCAGTTACAAAAAAGCTGTGCAGTTTTAACAGCTGAATTTTTATATTTAGTTAATATTTGGTGTATGTGGGACAGAGAATAGGTCACTAATGAGGTGAGAGCGGAACGTCTTTCTTTTAAAGGGTCTACCTGCAAAGGGGCATTACATTTTAGTTGGATAGAGCTCTTTATACAAGGATCACGGTTAGACTTATAGCACTCAATGTTAAGGGGCTAAAATCCCCTCAGAGTTCTCTGTTTGCTCAAGAAACATTTTATAATAGGGTAAAAGCCTTTTAAAGCACAAGCAGTTTCCCTAAATAATCCTGGCTTCAGTTCAGGATAGAAAGACGTGATTGAGATGGGAAGTATTTCAGATTTCATTTAACCTTCAGGATTCTCTGCTGCATAACTAAGGGGCCTTTTTTTTTTTTTTTACACACTTTAACCTTGGCCAATGTATATGTTTCGAATAACAATCAGGAAAAGTTCTGAGGTTCTCTCTATTTTGGTACAATATAGTTTGGGATAAATTATTATGGGAGCTGATTTTAACACCTCATTTTCACCTTTCTTAGACTTAAGATTTAGACACCAGAAAAAAAATTCAACAGAAACTGTTCTAAAGGGATATTAAGAAGAAGAAACAATTTTTTGAAAAACTGGAAAACCTTTCCTCGATAATTATTAAGCTACCTATTCAGTTTACTTAAAGAGATTGCAATTCTTTTAATATTTTTCTATGAAAGATGATACAATATCCAAACAGGAGAGAGAAAATGCATTTGATGGCATCACATCTCTTTTGTTGCATTTATAGATCATTTTGCATTATTTTTCTCACTTGCATGTTTCGTAGTTATTTTATATTGTTGGAAAGTGTCAAAACAAATTGCATACAAGGACAATATATATGAATACACCATTTGGTAAAACTGCTGAGGGATAATGTTATCTACTGTTTTATGGACTAATATTTAAACTGAAATGCTCGTTAAAATATTTCTTGATGCGAAGAAAAAACAAATTAACACTTTATTACATAGCTATAAAAAAGTATCCAATTAAGAACACAGCTGGAATGGCACAAACCTGTTACCCAATAAGGAGGTAGTTTTCAAAAGGGTTACACGCATAAATGCAACATACTAACATAGCAATTTTCAAAAGCCCATTTACCTGCTTGAAGTACACTTGTGTGTAAAACCTACTGACAATTTAATGGCATATACTGTAGCAATTGTCAAAATCCCACTTACATGCATAAAGCGCACTTACACGTGCAAAACCCATTTTTAGACATGTTAATCTTTTTGAAAATGACCCCAAGTGTTAAAATCTCTCTCATGTACAATAGATTCACAATTCAGTTGTCATATCTGATGGATATATTAGTTTTTTGATTATCTATTAAACGTCCATTCTTAAAGGGGTACTGTCAGATCTGGAAACACTGACAATTCCACCATCCTTAGACAAGTCCTTGCTTCAGTCTACTTAGTCAAACCTGAAAGGAGATATTTAGGAGATCATTTTTTTTCATTGCTCAAAGGAAATGTCGACAGCTCAAGGCCATGCTGTGCCACACTGCAATGGCTGCTACTTATTTCCGATCGTGTTGCAGCAGCAGAGTTACATAAAACAAAGTAAAAGATTGAGCAGTACTACAACAAAATTTGCTCAGCAAGATGGGGTAATTTGCATATATTTGCTGTTATACCAGAGATGAAAATATTTATCAGTAATTCTCAAATACATGTTTAATGAACCCTGACAAAGTGACACCCTTGCTTTAAATTTTCATAACATTAAATGCAAATCGGATTTATGTACAAAATCCCATGCCACTCATCTCATTTAACTAAAAGAAAGGTTTCTCCATTATCAGATTACCTGTTTATATCTATCCACGTTGACACCTTCCAGCTGACTAAGGCGCACTAAATTGGTTCCAACTAAGATTCTTAGCTCTTGTCTCTCCCGCTCTCTCTTTTCCTTGTCTCTGCTGTGGCCTTGGTGTTGCATTCTCACCCATAGTTTGTTCATTTCAGCAAAGTTTAGCAGCACAAAGTCCATGGAATCACTGATATCACCTGTTACTTCTTCACTGCAATCAGATTTTTAAGAAAGTCATCATTCAAGTTCCTTCAATTCTGTATATACTTTTTTTTTTTTTTTTTTTTTACTAATTATCAGATCTAGTAGCACATAAAGTTAGCACCACAGCTCATCACCAAGCTAACTTTGCATTTATTCCCCGCCTTATTAGCCTAAAATTGTTACCCAAAGTGGCTTACAATAAATAAAAATTCATAAATAGAAATCAAAAAAACAATTCAAATACATAAAATACAATTCAACTAACATTCAATAAAAAGAACATATGGTAAATAAAACATAAAACCAGCAAGGAGTTTAACCTTATCACTCAGCTATGCCTATCGCTAGGGTGTCAAGCAACTAAGCTAGTATAATCATATGGTAAAATTATGTGCCCTAACAAAAAACTTAAATTTAAAAACACAATTCAAAGCTGCCCCAGAACACAATCCAGCTCTTATTTGATCCTTTTCAGAATATTTTCTAAGGGGCAACCCCGTTTGTAAGAATCCACCCTCCCAGTGGAAAAATTATTTTCCCACAATCTTTTGAGCCTCTCTCCCATTCAGCTTCATAAATGACCCTTAGTCTTAGAGCTTTTCGTGCTATGAAAAATTCCACCTTCTGGTGACTTATTGAAACATGCTACATATTTGAATGTTTGCATCACATCTCTTCAATCTAGAGCAAAATGGCTATTGTGCTTTTACCTACTGAAAATACCTCTAGATTTGGGATTGTTGGGATTGCAAGGACTTCTGAAATATCCTGTTGCCACTTAAGTAGAGCCAGAGGTATTTTTTTTTAAACAGTAGTGGGTTGGGGCCAGTGGCAGCCTCCACCTTCCATTTTTTCCCAATGGGGAAAAGGAAGCAAATTCAAAAATGTTCCAAGTCAGCACGACCCAGAGGAAAATCACCATTGAGTGGAGCAATTACTGCTACAAGTGCATTTAATGCCATTGTCTGATACCTGCTGAGTTACACAAACTGAGGAGGAGGAGGAAGGACGTACAGAAATTATGGGGCGGATTTTTAAAGTATTATTTATTTATTTATCAGGTTTTATATACTGTTATTCGGCTTCAACATAAAGCCATCACAATGGTTTACAACATAGGAAGGTTACAAACATTTTAAAATGAATGATAGCAATGAGAGACATTTGATCATTACATTTTTAAATAACCCTATTATGGACTGCACTAAGGGGTGCACAAAAGGATATGCCCCTTTGTCGCACCCCTTCGGTGCGCGACGCCCGGCACGTGACGCCTGGTGTTGAGGCGGGCTTAACAGTCCGATGGTAATGATGTCATGGTGGGGCGGGTCTCATGATCGCAGCACTCACATTGCTGCTTCTTCCTATTTTGCATAGGCCCGGCGACGCGCGCAAGACCCGGGACGCACATATGCCCCGGGGCTTGAAAAAAGGGGCAGGGAGTGGGCGGGGTGGGGCCGAGTCCTCCGGCACAGCGGCTGTGCCGGGGGTCGCGCGCAAGCCCAAAGGCAGGTGCAACTTATTTAACAAAGGTCGGGGGGGGGGGGGGGGGGGTGGAGAGAACAGGGAAAGCCATCGGGGCTCCCCTAGTGCTCGATGCAGGCAAGGTGCACAAGTGTGCACCCCCTTGTGCGCGCCAACCCCGGATTTTATAACTTGCGCGCACATGTTATAAAGTCGACCGTATATTTGTGCGCGCCGAGTTGCACGTACATCTTAAAATCAGGCCCTATGTGTGAACTTGTCACATTTCAGCATTTTGCAACGGTTTTTGCCAGGGATGAAAGACTTTCCCACTAATAATGAAAACCCCACCGTGGATTGCTTTTTTCAGGTCAGCCTGTGATGACATCAGGAGGAACAGAAATGAGTGAATATGGATATAGGTTGTTAATGGAGTTCATTTACAAGATAGAAACACAATTTGGGGTGACTGTGGAACTTTTATAGCAAAGGGCACAAGTTAGAACAGCACTGGAGCTTCAGGTAAAGTAAATGAAAGCAGTCATGCCTCCTACTCATGAAAAAGCTAAAATCAGGATGAAGTGGCCTGCAGTCCAGCACTACAAAAAAAAAGTATAACCAGATGAGTTGTAAAACCTTGGATATAAAGTTAAAAAAGGACTAAAAAGCTTAATAATCTAGGATCCAAGAAAATGCCAAACAGGCGGCCATGGCAGCCCCTCTTACTGTTCCTTAGCTACAGTCCCCGAGTATTGCTTCAAACACCCAAATAGGGTATCAAAGAGTTGAGACTGAAAAATGCTGGGAACTGCAACACATTTTCCCAACATCTTAGATTACTTTATCCAGTTTTCTTTAGTTTTGAAAGAGACCTAAGCAATTTTTTTTAGTGCTATGTTTCTACAAGTTCCCTACGTCACTTTCAATTGTGCAGTCAGTAGAAGGCCCTGCTGACCTAACTGAGCTGTGCATACCAAACTTGCCTGTGTTTAACACGTGCTAAGGGCCCCCAACCGAGCCAGTCCTAAAATGTCTCCCTGGTAAGAAAGAGGAACTCTGGTAAGAAGTACCACAACGTGAATATGTCCCATTTTTCAACAGTGAAAGCGCTGTTAAGTGTAAGCTGCACTTGTATTGCTTTCAGACCTTTGGACTAAAATTTCCAAAAACAGCAACAATGTAGATATAAATACATACACATATAGCATTTATGACGTACTGACAGGAGTACAGCTAGGGAGCAAAACTGAAAAGCTAGTCAAGCCCCATTTCTTCTATATCAGCCTGATAAAGAAATAAAAATAAAGCAGAATACTTCCAACATTACAGAGGTTTGCTTTCATAAAATAATACAGGCTACAAACAATTCTCAATATGTTTTGGGATTTAAGTTAAAAAGATCAGGATTGCATCAAGAACATTATATGCTGGAAGCTGCAGTGTTGTCAATCATTCTATCTCCATCACCATTTTCCTCTTCTCCCATAAATCATTTTTTATTTCCTTAACCATGGCTTGAAATATCAGAATCAGTAAATCCAGCTTGCAAGTTCCTTTAAAGATTTTAAAATAAGGCTGACTTGGAATTCTGTTGCTTTCTGCTGCACAGCATCTGAACTGTCATACTGCTCTGCATCTTAAACCCACAGGTCTGAAAAATCTTGGAGAGCCCACTAATTTACGCAACACAACTAGAAGTGATTTTAGATTCATCTGAAGGAAAAAGAATATCACAGATCGAGCAAGCTTTCAGCTTTTGCAATATAAGGCCTCAATTATAATTCATTAGCATGGAGACCAGAGCTGTTATCTCCACTAAGCCTACAGAAAAACCCTTTGGAAACCACGTCCTTAAAATGGATCAAGTAGTGTGCTTGCCCCATTAATCCCACTTGAATAATTCGGATTGCCCATCAACCCTCCCCCAAAAAACACCTTCCTCTTTACACTATCATTAGAATACTTTTGAGTCACATTTTCTGGCAATGGCATTACTAATTCTATTCAGACCTTAAAAAAAGAGAGCATCAGCTACTCAAAACCAGTCAAGAAATGTATTAAGTACGTCTAATAAAGGTATCACTTCATATTTTGTTTGTTATCCTTTATTTAGGTTCTAAAATGTCAATTATAAAACCCAACACAGAAATCACAATCACTCTTTATATTATAAAACACAGTATTTCTTAAATAACATGGTTTTCTTACTCTGTCTGCTCTCCTTCATCTGGCAAAATATTTCGTGTGCACTGAAGAAGATAGTTTCGGAGAAAGAGACCTCTTAAGGGATGCTGGACACCACGACACATTTCTACCAAATCCTTCAAAATATCTTTCCTGGACTGGGAAAATGACTTGACATAAACTACGCCAACTGTTATCAGCAAGTAACTAAAAAGGAAAAAAATACACATGCAGAGATGTTAGTCTCAAGAAGCTTCAATATGTACATTTTTAACAAGAAAAATGGCACACAAAACAAAGCTATGGCCACAAACTCTGTGAAAGTCCATGTGAAAAACAAAAATCACATACAAGACAAACTTTCACGAGACAGAGGAGAGCATCCCCTGGCTGGTTCAAATCTCTTTTTCTGTAACCTAAGAAAAATTGCTTCAAGATGCATATCTTCAGATAGTTCACCACTTAAGAAGCTCATGAATTTAGCAGAACTGAGCACTACATAAAGATGTCCATTATAAAAAAGTTATAGCAACACAAGAATACAAATGGCAGACCTTTGTTGAGTTTTCCGTCTGCTTTGCTGGTAATAAGGTTTACAATAAGTTTGATAGAAGTGAATGTGCTTATGGGGGTAGTTTGAGTGGTTAAACAGTGTAGAAATGGTGCTTGGTATTTCCTGGTTCACTTTTTGTCAACAGGGATTGAATCGCTATGTTTTGCTCTTTGATTTGAGCCACCATTTCTCTCAATTTGTCTACGAATAAGATCTGCAAGTTTCTCATGCACATCTTCCTTGATGTCACTCAACCAAGCCATCTTCTTGCACTGATCGATGCCACAGAGGTTCTTGCTATTGTTTTGAACACTTCGTGAACTGAGCGAAGGAGATCCCAAAGACCTTCAACTAGGTCTTGAAGCAGCCGAGATGTGACTTAGTCACCCATCTCCAAGCAGAGATATGGTTTCAGGCTTTGCACGCAATAAGTATTGCACCATATAGAATTGATTTTGCTCTGCTCTTGGTTCCTTGGAAGATGATCTTATCAAAATCATTTAAGAGCTTAAAGTGCAGTCATGTCTTTTTTGCCTTCTTCATTGCAGACCAGACTACTACCAAGCTATGAGGTAGTTGCACCATTCCACATCCTGGAGACTTTTTCAAGTTAAACTTAAAGCCCATCTTTCCTGCCGTCATGAACCCAGAGAAGGGTATTTCCCATTTCTTGAAGAGTGCTGTCAATCACCTCATGGGATGGAAGAATTGAAGGTTCCGCAGGAGTGACAAGAATATTAAGGAGTCCCATGACCTTCACAAGTATCTGGCTCTTTACTTACATCCAACTTAACAGCAGAGCCCAACTTTTCTACAAACTTGGAACATGTTAGATCCTCAGGGGATAAAGTATGTTTGTTTATTATTAGATCTTATATTCCGCAATACCCATAATGTTCAGTGCGGATCACGTGTTCTGTTGGTTCCTCTGGGAGATCCGATGGTAGCCCCGTGGAACTGCTGGAGGACTCCCTTGGAGAATCATCCAAAGACAGAAAGGGCAACAGGGAGCCACTGATGAATGATCCCGCATTGGGCTTGGAAGAGGTGGCAAGTCCTCCTAAAAGTGCAAAATAGGGCCTCCTGAAGTCGATGACAGAGGAGGAAGTGGCAGCACTCCAGGCATTTTTTCTTTTATGTCAGTGGAAGCAATGAATACACCAGCAGAAAGGATGGAGATGGAAACTCTGGGAATAGGTACAAGACGAACACTCTCAATTTCTGTAGTTTGCACCACTGCTTGATGTGACCTTTGTCCCAGTGATACAGGAGAAGCATCTTCTTCCGGGACTAAAAGTTGGTCCAGATTTACACTCGGCTGCAGGGAGCTAATTGGATCTGGAGTTGCAGGTGGAATCTCTGATACCACCCTGGCCAGTATTGGCAGATGCCAATACTGGCCAGGGAACAGTGATAGGTAAGTGATAACCTGGCATAATGATGAATAAGTAGCCAGAGTGAATATGGGCAGTGGAATAGCTTCCCTTAATATATATCATGTGAGATGTAAGTTGACGTTGTCCATCCGAATGTGAAGAACTAGATCGGATGGTGAGTTTTGGATTCTTCCCGGATTCATTGTTAGGATTTTTGACCTGTTGGTTCACATGACTGTCAATTTATGCAACATTGATTTCTTGTATGGTGCCCGGTGCATTGTTTTCGCACCATGTGCTAGCTCTGTAACTGTGTTATGCACCCTGGTCGCAGTTGCACCCTTGTCTGCATTGTGTGTTGGAGGTTTTGATGTGCCATAAACTGACAGTGCCAATGATGCAGCATGAGCCGATTGTGCGCCCTGCACTGGTGATGCACCATGCAGCTTTTGCTTCGGTCCCCATTTCTTTTTATGCACTCTGGTGCTGGATGAAGGACACTATGATGAAAAACACGATGCAGTGGTGGCCCCAGTGGTAGGCACTTCTTTGAGTGGGAGCCTGGCTGCACACCTGGTGCGGTGGTGAAGTATGTCTTGTGTCACCATTTGTGCTTTGGGCACTGCTAGATGAGAAGTTACCTGTTGGTTGAATAGAGTCTGCTCGAAACAGGCTATTTTCTTGGCCTTCTGGCATTGAGCCCTTGGGGACATGCGACCACCGTCAGACAGTTTGGTCATGGTCTGGGTCTAGGCAAAGATAACAATAGTTGTGGCCATCCGCGATGGACATTGTGTATCTGCATGTGCAATATTTGAAGCCTGCAGTAGGATGCAAAGCCATGGTAGCACTGAAAATTACTTTTTCTTGGGGGGGGAGGAATTGAGAGTTCAAGTAGTCAGACAATCTCCTGCATCCATGTGAAACACAGATGGGAAAAAAAAAGAGTGAAGAGAGTTCTGGAACAGTCAGTTGCGTGGGAAGGCCTGTGCATGCTCAGTACACAAAAGATTTAATTAATTTGAGAGAGAACTCCGCAACATATGCTGATGACTTCGCTCATTGAGCATGGCTAATTCAGCCTGCTTACCAATGGAAAATCAGAAAAAACACTAGTAATCTTCCTCCCCCACTCCAAATCATTAAGTTTTATCATTTCTGTTTCGACTGGTAGTGTGAGAACAAAGCTGATTTTAAATTTTTCATTCATTAATATACAGATACAAACTGGTTATTTTAATAAGACAAAGATCAGATCACAATGTAAGCTTCTCCTAGATGTGTACGAGAATCTCTTTACTATCTATTTAACTTTAATTTTTGGCTTTTCTGTTTCGCATAAAACATAGGAATTTAGAACATAGATGTAAAAGCTTCCACAAGTGAAGCCAAAAAATTTCAGCTATGTAACCTATCACAACCTTAGTCCAAGGAAACCAGTGGCCACACAAAATGCTTTGCACCTTAGCCAATTTAATACAGGATTACCTCAATTGAGTTTCTCTGATCTTTGTTAAGCAAGAAAAAGCAATGGCCAATTAGTCATCCCCTTGTGCTGGCCAGCTCCATATCAGTTTCTGTTGCACTGGTTCTCAAAGTTTGTGGATTTTTGTGTTGCCCCCTCCCAAGCACGAATCCTCACCCTGAACAGGGACAAGCAAGACCTCTGTAGAAGAAACCTCTGGGTGGAAAAAAGCAAGTTTGCTTACCGTAAAAGGAGTTTTCCGTAGATAGCAGGATGAATTAGCCAAGCTTTATAGGACGTCCTCCTGGGCAGACCGACGCGGAATCCTCTCTAATACAGAGCTGTGTCTCTGTGTGCCTGTGCAAAAACTCCCACGTGATTCCCTTCCCCCTTCAGTTAAAGATAGCATAAGCGTGCATCAAAGGAAGAAAGACTAGGATAGAGACAGAGTTGGAGTATTAGCTGTCCAGGGAGGAGGGTGGGGGGAGGATTTATGGCTAATTCATCCTGCTATCTATGGAAAACACCGTTTACAGTAAGCAAATTTGCTTTTTTCCATAGATAAGCAGGCTGAATTACCCATGCTTTAAGAGAGTCCCCAGCTGTGAATTCTAGAGCATGCTATTTCTTCCGATTGGAACAGTTATGTGCTAAGGAATTATTGATGTTTGTGGACAGCTTAAGTTTTGGTTACGAAGAGTAATACTGCTTCTGATTGAGTTTGTTGTTTAAGATAGTAGTGTGATGTGAAGGTATGCAAAGAAGGCCAAGTGGCTGCTCTACAGATATCTAAAATTGGCACTTTTTTTTTTTTTAAGTGTGCTATGGAAATTGCTGTAGCTCGGATTTGATGTGCTTTTACACCATCTGGAAGTTTATCTGCATTCTTCAAGTAACAGAAGTAATACATTGGAATAACTAAGATGCTAACATCCCCTTAGAGACTGGCAACCCTGGCGCATTTAGGCTAAAAAAAAAGCAAATAGTTATGAACTACATTTTGGAGACTGAGTCCTTTGAATTTAATAGGCTAAAGCCCTTTTACAGTCCAAGGTGTGAAGGGTTTTTTTCTCTGCAAAGCATGAGGCTTTGGGAAAAAAAAATATGGGCAAGGTGACTGTCGGGTTTAAATGGAAAGCTGAGACTGCTTTAAGAGCCAACCCAGCATTTCTCCCTAATTTGACCTCATCATGGTAAAACTGTAGATATAGAGGGTAGTAAACTAGGGCTTGTAACTCACTGACTCTTCTTGCCAACGTGGCAGCTACTAGAAATAATACCTTCAAGGATAGAAACGGAGTGTAGCGGTTCAAAGGGTAGGTGCATACGTTTTTCTAACCACTCGTTTTGAGATGGGAGGGCGGAGTCTTATTGCTCCATGCAAGAAGCAAGATACTAATGGATACGTAGCTATGGATTTCTCATTCCAAGGATAGGTGGTATGCTGCTATAGCACTTAAGTGCATGCAAATGGATGATACCACTAGTCCAGTGGAAAAGAGAAGGTGGAGATAATGAATAACTTGTTGAGGGGAGCTATGAAGCGGATCTACCTGCATAGTATTACACCAGTTGAAGTATCTGCTTCATCTTTGTGCATAATTTTTTCGTGTAGATTGTTTTCTAGCAGAAATAAGAACATGTTTGATGTCTGCTGAAAGAGAGAGATGATTTAGAGCCTTCCTTTCAATTTCCATGCTGTCAGATGTAGAGAGGAGTGTAGGGGGTGGAGCAGCATGTCCCCTTTCTGTGATATAAGATCTTCTCTGTTTCCTAATTGTATCTGTGTTTGATCTGTCAAATAGACTAGGTAGGCATACCATGGTTGCCTGGGCCACACTGGTGCAATGAGAATGAGATCTGATTTGTCTGCTATGCACTTCTGAACTATCCTACCTAACATAGCTATCGGAGGGTAAGCGTATAACAGGTTCTCCGTCCACAGTAGTAGAAAGGCATTCTGCGCTATCCTGCGAATGCTGGGGTAGATGGAGCAGAAACGAAGTAATTTCGTATTGGCTTCTATTGCGAAAAGGTCTATGTAGGTCGTTCGCTACTATTTGGTTCAATTCCCACTCATGGAGGTGAAAAATCCTGCTGAGTGTGTCGGCCTCTGTGTTTCTTATTCCTGGAAGATACGATGCTTGTAGTTGGATGGAATGTTTCACTGCCCATTCTAGAGTCAGTACTGCTTCCTTGCAAAAGGTCCACGAACCTGACCCTCCTCCTTTATGTAAAACATGGCTACTTGGTGTCCATGTAGACCATTACTCTCTTCCCAGTGAGGATATGGTAGAAGGTGTGGATTGCGTTCCTTATAGCTCTCAACTCAACCAGGTTTATCTGCAAATGTTTTTCCTGCAGTGACCAAATCCCTTGAGTTTTCAAGTGAGGTACATGTGCACCCCAGCCGTGTATGGATGCATCCATACACGGCTGGGGTGCACATGTACCTCACTTGAAAAGGAGCTCCCATTGGTAGAACTCGGGCTGAGAGCCACTAATCTATAATCTGAGGTCATTGAGGGAGTCAGGGTAACTTGATGGGACATCGGTTGGTTGTGTTGGGACCACTAAGCTTTTAGTCCCCATTGCAGTTAGCACATGTGAAGACGTACGTGTGTGTGACCCAACATTTTCAGGATCTGACGAGCTGAGGTACTTGCACAAGTCTTAAATGTGGAGGCTAGTTCTTGAAAGGTCTGGGCTCATTCCCTTGGTAAGAAGGCTTTGCAAAGCTTGGTGTTTATTAATGCTCCAAGGAATTGGAGGATTTGGGTAGGAACTTGTGATTTTTCGTAGTTTATTATGAATCCTAGTTTGTTCAAGCACATTATGGTCTGCTGCAGGTGTGAAAAGTATTTTCGGTTGTCAGGAGACTAGGAGCCAGTCATCCAAGTAGGGAAAAATGTTTATGCCTTTTTTTGCCAAGATGGGCCACAGCCACTGCTAGACATTTTGTGAATACCCTGGGTGCTGATAGGCCAAATGGAAGTACCTTGTACTGGTAATGTAACTTGTTTACCTGAAAGCAAAGGTACTTGTGCAAGGTTGGGTGCCTTGGAATGTGAGCATATGCATCTTTGAAGTCCAAGGAGCACATTGGGTTGCAGAAAAGAAAGACTGGTCTTGAGAGATGTCATCTTGAACTTTTCTTTCTGGATTAATTTGTTCAAAGCCCATAGGTCTAATATAGGTCTGAGACCCCCTGCCATTTTGGGGATGAGGAAATATTGGGAGTAAAAGCCATGGTTGTGTTGCCAGCGAGGCAGCTGTAAATGGTGTTCTGGGCAAGAAGCAATTGAACTTCCTTTCGGAGTAGATCCAGGTTTTTGTTATCTTTTTGTGGATAAATTAGGTGGGGTAGGTGTGGGGGGATATGGAAGTTCAGCGATATCCATTCTTCACAATACTGAGGACCCAATGGTACGATGTTATATTGGACCATTCCCGGAAGAATGAGGATATTCGTCCACCTACTGCTGGTGTTCGCTGTGGCCCTGCTTTGCTCAAAACTTCTGTTGAGGCTTCTGGCTCGGACCTTGAGCCTGTTTTTGTTGTTGTGGTGTTCTTGGCAATTTCTTGATTGTCGTCACTGAGATTGGTAAACCGTTGTGCAGTAAGGCATGAACTGTTTTTATTGGCGACATTAGTAGACAGATCGTTTATGAGACTAATAACGTTTGAATGGGTAATGATCGGTTGGTAATGTGAGTCTGAGACTGCTACACTTTGTTCTTTTAATAGTGAGACTGTCTCATCTTGTCGCCAAACAGGTTGTCTCCTTTACAAGGGAGGTCAGCTAGTTTCTCATGTAAGGCATCTCTTATGGCACTTGCCCTATGCCATGCAATTCTGCGTGCAGCTATAGATGCTGCTGACATTCTTGCAGAGGTGTCAAAGGCCTCATAAATTGATGCGTAAACCTTCTTCTATATCTGATTTAAATTGGACTTGTTTTTGAGTATAAGCCGTGGTGGGACTTCCCAGCTTCCATCCCTGTAGACAATCAAATAGGTATTGGGTAATGTAGAATTGGTGCTGTTGTATTCTTGAATTTAGCATAGCGCCTTAGAACATAAGAAATTACCATGCTGGGTCAGACCAAGGGTCCATCAAACCCAATATCCTGTTTCCAACAGAGGCCAAACCAGGCCACAAACACCAAGATCATCCCATGCTACTGATGCCAGTAATAGCAGAGACCATTCCCTAACTCAACTTGATTAATAGCAGTGAATGGACTTCTCCTCCAAGAACTTATCCAAACATTTTTTAAACCCAGCTACACTAACCACATCCTCTGGCAACAAATTCCAGAGTTTAATTGTGCATTGAGTGAAAAAGAATTTTCTCCGATTAGTCTTAAATGTGCTACTTGCTAACTTCATGGAGTGCCCCCTAGTTCTTCTATTATCCAAAAGTGTAAATAACAGATTCACATCTACTCTTTCAAGACCTATCATGATCTTAAAGACCTCTATCATATCCCCCCTCAGTCGCCTCTTCTCCAAGCTGAACAGCCCCAACATCTTCAGCCTTTCCTCAAAGGGGAGCTGTTCCATCCCTTTATCATTTTGGTTGCCCTTCTCTATACCTTTTCCATTGCAACTATATCTTTTTTGAGATGCGGTGACCAGAACTGTACACAGTATTCAAGGTGCGGTCTCACCATGGAGCGATACAGAGGCATTATGACATTTTCCGTTTTATTAACCATTCCCTTCTTAATAATTCCTAACATTCTGTTTGCTTTTTTGACTGCTGCAGCACACTGAGCCAATGATTTCAAAGTATTATCCACTAAGATGCCTAGATCTTTTTCCTGGTAGTAGCTCCTAATATGGAACCTAACATTGTGTAAATACAGCATTTTTCCCTATATGCAACACAGTCCACACTTGTCCACATTAAATTATCTGCCATTTGGATGCCCAATCTTCCAGCCTTGCAAGGTCCTCCTGTAATGTATCACAATCCGCTTGTGATTTAACTACTCTGAATAATTTTGTATCATCCGCATATTTGATAACCTCACTCGTCTTATTCCTTTCCAGATCATTTATAAATATATTGAAAAGCACCAGTCCAAGTACAGATCCCTGAGGCACTCCACTGTTTACCCTTTTCCACTGAGAAAATTAACCATTTAATCCTACTCTCTGTTTCCTGTCTTTTAACAAGTTTGTAATCCACGAAAGTACTTTGCCTATCCCATTACTTTTTAAGTTTTCATAGAAGCCTCTCATGAGGGACTTTGTCAAAGGCCTTCTGAAAATCCAAATACACTACATCTACCGGTTCACCTTTATCCTTTATTAACCCCTTCAAAAAAAATAAAGATTTATTAGGCAAGACTACCCTTGGGTAAATCCATGTTGACTGTGTTCCATTAAACCATGTCTTTCTTATATGCTCCATGATTTTGATCTTTAGAATAGTTTCCACTATTTTTCCCGACACTGAAGTCAGGCTTACTGGTCTATAGTTTCCTGGATTGCCTCTGGAGCCCTTTTTCAATATTGGGGTTACATTGGCCACCCTCCAGTCTTCAGGTATAATGGATTATTTTAATGATAGGTTACAAATTTTAACTAATAGATCAGAATATTCATTTTTTAGTTCCTTCAGTACCCTAGGATGCATATCATCCAGTCCAGGTGATTTGCTACTCTTTAGTTTGTCAATCTGGTCTTGGAATATCTTTTTTGCCAAAGTCATCCAAATATTTAGTGTCTTTACCTGGGGGTGTATTTGAGTACAGTCTCGTTTTCTTTGCTTTCTTCATCACTAATTCCACAATGACTGAAGCATGTGGTAGTTGCAATGATCCATAAGGATCCGATTTACATAATTAAAATTTTAGGTCCGTTTTGCTGGAGATGGTAGGGGTAGAAAAATGGAGAAGTCCAGTATTTGTCTAGTATGTCCTCAAACACTGAGTGAGGAGGTAGTGCAGAGGGTTCTGAGGGTACGTCGAATATTTTTAATATTCCATGAACCTCTGACCTTGGATCTGGTATCTTTTTTATATCAATCTTGAGAAAGGAGCCCACCTTCTCTATAAATTTTGAGTATATTAAATCTTCGGGAGGTGAAGACGGTTCAGCTAGTCCTTCTGGTGGATCTGAAGTGATTCCAGTTGAACCCGAAGATGTTGATGGGGAAGCTGAAACATTTATTTCATGTTCCAAACCTGCTAGGTTGCTGTCAAGATCCACGGATCCTTCCATCTGCTCATCTCCTGGAGGAGAAGATGGTAAAAGATCTTATTGATATATTATCCTCAGGTTCGCTTGAAGAATCCTGTCTGTTAGAGGATTCTGGCAGTGATGCGAAGAAATTAAGATACCAGATATTTGAGTCATTGCCTGTGAAACTGTAGACATTCTTTTGGAACAGGATGTTTGGCCAGTATTGGATAGAACCTTCTTTGGAATGGCCGCCTGCAGGATGGCGGAGTCTAGTTCTCTTTGTGATTCTATTTGGACATTGGGCACTTGATGTGATTTGGCCTTTTTGCAAGAGGTTCTTGCAGCTGCAGTTCTTTTTTACATTTTGATACCTTTGACAGGCCTGAGTATACCATACCCCTCGATGAGGAAGAAGAATTGTCGGTAAATCTGACTATATCTATGTCAGAACCGCCTTCTAACCCTTCTTGAGTGAATACTGTTTGCGGTTCTAGTCTCCACTGTGTCTGCTTACCTCCTGTTGGAAAGTCTGTAGGATTCTGGCAATTCAATTGCATCAAAGAGTATCTTTTCCTTGGTGATGCATCGGTTGATGCATCTCATCTTTCTTTGATCGATGATGTCCCTGGGTCGAGTGACTTTTCCTTATCTTGTGAATTGACTGATGCGCTATATGCAAACGCGTCTATGATTCTTGCATTGGTCGATTCAACGCTTCTTGAGTCGAGTGGGAAGATGCATCTTACTTCTCGGCTACTTTGACCGATTATATGCTTCACACGTCAGGAGTGTTTCTTGCACCGGTCTGAGTCACGTACTTTTTCTCGGTCTTTCCCCTGAGTTATTTTCTCTAACTCTGTTTTCGAGGGTTTTTTGGAGATATCTAGGACTTTTGGGCTTTTATCACCCGAGCCTCTCAACTCTTTTGCAAGTTCCTCTGAACACTTACTTTTTGACTGAGGCTCCAATGAAGAGGATCTTCTCGTTGGTGTAGGTTTTTTCTTTTTTTCTGCTGCTAGCAACTGCATCGATCCATGGGTCGGGGTATATGACCCAGATAGGTCGCTACTTAATCTTTTCATTTTTTCCGCCCTTTGCCTTTGGGTCTGTGGAGACATCGTGCCGCAATCCTGGTAGGATGTCTGATTGTGATCAGGGCCTAGGCAAATGTAGCAGTAATTATGTCCATCAGCAACAGACACAATTTTGCCACATTGGCAGAATTTAAAACCTGGCGCTCTTAGAGGTATATTAGTACTTAAAAGTGCCTTTTTTTTTTGGTACACTAAGAAGTGTAGGGGGCAGAAGAGGAGAAATTTTTAGGCACATGTGAGAGGAACACAACCATGAGTTACCATGGAAAAATGGAAACCGAATGGGGAAAGGGAATCGCGCAGGAACTTCCACGCAGGCGCACAGATACACAGCTCTGTATTCTTTAAGAGGATTCTGCCTCGGTCCGCCCGGTAGGATGTCCCTTAAAGCATGGCTAATTCAGCCTGCTTATCTATGGAAAATAAAGGAAATTAGAATTCAGGAGCCATCAACTTACCCAACAGTCACAGATTCTGAGGTATTGCTTTTCCCCTATAGCATACAAATGGATCCATTATAGTTCACAGCTACAAGTGGCAATAACCATGTCAAAGGAAGTTAATAAGCCCACTAAAAGAAAAGCAATATTGCACCCCAAAAACTAACAAGAAACTGCCTAGCAAGCAGGTAGACTAAAGCCTGATCCAATATATTTTTCTATGAAGTCATTTACAGCTACGAAAGCCAGAACAGAAATCAAACTAAATTTTACTTGCAGAAAAATAGCATGATAAAGGGAAATCCAGAAGAATAAGTAATAACATAAGAACATAAGAAATTGCCATGCTGGGTCAGACCAAGGGTCCATCAAGCCCAGCATCCTGTTTCCAACAGAGGCCAAATCAGGCCACAAGAACCTGGCAATTACCCAAACACTAGGAAGATCCCATGCTACTGATGCAATTAATAGCAGTGGCTATTCCCTAAGTCAACTTGATTAATAGCAGTTAATGGACTTCTCCAAGAACTTATCCAAACCTTTTTTGAACCCAGCTACACTAACTGCACTAACCACATCCTCTGGCAATAAATTCCAGAGCTTTATTGTGCACTGAGTGAAAAATAATTTTCTCCAATTAGTCTTAAATGTGCTAGTTGCTAACTTCATTAAATGCCCCCTAGTCCTTCTATTATTCGAAAGTGTAAATAACCGATTCACATCTACTCGTTCAAGACCTCTCATGATCTTAAAGACCTCTATCATACCCGCCCCCCCCCCCCCCTCAGCCATCTCTTCTCCAAGCTGAACAGCCCTAACCTCTTCAGCCTTTCCTCAAAGGGGAGCTGTTCCATCCCATTTATCATTTTGGTTGCCCTTCTCTGTACCTTCTCCATCACAACTATGTCTATTTTGAGATGCGGCGACCAGAATTGTACACAGAATTCAAGGTGCGGTCTCACTATGGAGCAATATAGAGGCATTATGACATTTTCCGTTTTATTAACCATTACCTTCCTAATAATTCCTAACATTGTTTGCTTTTTTGACTGCTGCAGCATAGTGAGCCGATGATTTTAAAGTATTATCCACTATGATGCCTAGATCTTTTTCCTGGATGGTAGCTCCTAATATGGAACCTAACATCGTGTAACTACAGCAAGGGTTATTATTCCCTATATGCAACACCTTGCACTTGTCCACATTAAATTTCATCTGCCATTTGGATGCCCAATCTTCCAGTCCTGCAAGGTCCTCCTGTAATGTATCACAATCCGCTTGTGATTTAACTACTCTGAATAATTTTGTATCTGAAAATTTGATAACCTCACTCGTCGTATTCCTTTCCAGATCATTTATAAATATATTGAAAAGCACCGGTCCAAGTACAGATCCCTGAGGCACTCCACTGTTTACCCTTTTCCACTGAGAAAATAGAAACAAATATATAGAAATGACGGCAGAAGAAGACCAAACGGTCCATCCAGTCTGCCCAGCCAGGTTTTACACTTTTTTTTTTTTTCATACTTTTGTTACTCTTGTCCCTTTAAATAATTTGTTTAGTTCTATTTCCCTTCCACCCCTGCCATCGTAGATAGCAGTGCTGGAGCTGCATCTAAGTGAAGTATCCAGCTAATTGGTTTGTGGTAGTAACCGCCGTAATAAGCAAGTTACTCCCACACTTGTTTACCCAGCCTGTGCAATTCAGTCCTTGTTGGTTGTTTGAATATAAATCCTCTTTTCTTCATTCCCCCTGCCATTGAAGCAGTGAGCTGTGCTGGATATTTATTTATTTATTTGTTTAAGGTCTCTTATATACCGATATCCTTTCGCACATCGTATCGGTTCGAATGTGTATATGTATTCTAAGTGAAGTATCAGGCTTGATTTAGGGTAGTAACCGCGGTAACAAGCAAGCTACAGCCATGCTTATTTATTTGTTTTACCCAGACAATGTAATTCAGTCCTTGTTGGTGGATGTCTGAATATAAAACATTTTCTTCATTCCCCCTGCCGTTGAAGCAGAGAGCTATGCTGAATATGCATTGAAAGTGAAGTATCAGGCATTTTTGGTTTGGGGGTAGTAACCGACGTAACAAGCAAGCTACTCCCCTGCTTTTAAGTGGATGCAAATCCTTTTTTCCACATTTCCTCTTGCCGTTTAAGCACAGAACAATGTTGGAGTCACATTAATCATGTGTATGTTTATTGAATAAGGATATTCATCTCAAGGTAGTAGCCGTCATTCCTGCAAGCCACCCCCATGCCTCTTCTCTTCATTCACATCCTCTAGACTTTATGGATCCATAGTATTTATCCCACGCCCCTTTGAAATCCTTCAGAGTTTTGGTCTTCACTACTTCCTCCAGAAGGGCGTTCCAGGTATCCACCACCCTCTCCGTGAAGAAATACTTCCTGACATTGGTTCTGAGTCTTCCTCCCTGGAGCTTCAAATCGTGACCCCTGGTTCTGCTGATTTTTTTGCAACGGAAAAGGTTTGTCATTGTCTTTGGATCATTAAAACCTTTCAAGTATCTGAAAGTCTGATTCATATCACCCCTGCTCCTCCTTTCCTCCAGGGTGTACATATTTAGATTCTTCAATCTCTCCTCATAAGTCATTTGATGAAGACCCTCCACCTTTTTGGTCGCCCTTCTCTGGACTGCCTCCAACCTGTCTCTGTCCCTTCCGAGATACGGTCTCCAGAACTGAACACAGTACTCCAGGTGAGGCTTCACCAAGGATCTGTACAAGGGGATAATCACTTCCCTTTTCTTACTCGATATTCCTCTCTCTATGCAGCCCAGCATTCTTCTGGCTTTAGCTATTGCCTTGTCACATTGTTTCGCCGACTTCAGATCATTAGACACTATCACCCCAAGGTCTCCCTCCTGCCCCGTGCACATCAGCCCTTCTCCCCCCATTGAATACAGTTCTTTCGATTTCCACACCCCATATGCATGACTCTGCACTTCTTGGCATTGAATCTCAGCTGCCATATCTTCGACCACTCTTCCAGGTTCCTTAAATCCCGTCTCATTCTGTCCACTCCTTCCGGCGTGTCCACTCTGTTGCAGATCTTAGTGTCATCCGCAAAAACTCAAACCTTACCTTTTATCCCTTTCGCAATGTCGCTCACAAAAATATTGAACAGGACTGGTCCCAACACAGACACTTGCGGCACTCCGCTCAACACCGCTCTCTTCAGACTAAGTTCCATTTACCATCACACATTGTCTTCTGTCCGTCAACCAGTTTGCAATCCAGGCCACCACCTTGGTACTCACTCCTAAGCTTCTTATTTTATTCACCAGTCTCCTGTGCGGAACCATATCAATAGCTTTGCTGAAGTCCAAGTAGATGACATCGAGTTTTCTTCCTTGATCCAATTCCTTGGTTACCCAGTCAAAAAATTCTATCAGATTTGTCTGACAGGATCTTCCCCTGGTGAATCCATGCTGCCTCTGGTCCAGCAATTCTTCCGACTGTAGATAGTTCACTATTCCTTCTTTTAACAGACTCCATTACTTTTTCCACCACCGAGGTGAGGCTAACCGGTCTGTAGTTACCGGCCTCTTCTCTGTTTCCACTCTTGTGAAGCGGGATCACCACCGCTCTTCTCCAATCACTCGGCACCACTCCCGTTTCTAGGGATCTATTGAACAGAATACAGTGGACCCGCCAGCACATCTCTGAGCTCCCTCAGTATCCTGGTATGAACCACATCAGGCCCCATGGCTTTGTCCACTTTCAGTTTCCTCAGCTCTTCCCATACATTCTCTACTGTAAATGGAGTTACATCTACTCCATTCCTCTCTAGTTTCTTGTTAACTAGCGACGGGCCTTCTCCAGGGTCTTCTTTAGTGAACACAGAACTGAAGTATTCGTTTAATATTTCTGCCATTTCTTCGTCTCTCTCCACACATTGGGGCAGATTTTCAGAGCCCTGCTCGCCTAAATCCGCCTAAATCCGCCCGGATTTAGGCGAGCAGGGCCCTGCGCGCCGGTGCGCCTATGTTCAATAGGTCTACCGGCGCGCGCAGACCCCGGGACTCGCGTAAGTCCCGGGGTTTGGCGAGGGGGGCGTGTCGGGGGCGGGCCCGGTCAGCGCGGCATTTTGGGGGGCGTGTCGGCAGCGTTTTGGGGGCGGGCCCAGGGGCGTGGCCGCGCCCTCCGTACCCGCCCCCAGGTCGCGTCCCGGCGCGCTAGCGGCCCGCTGGCGCACGGGGATTTACGTCTCCCTCCAGGAGGCATAAATCCCCTACCTAACCCACCCATCCGCCCTGTCAAAAGGGCCGGGCGGGTGGGTTAGGTAGGGGAAGGGAGGGGAAGGTGAGGGGAGGGAACGGGGTTAGGCTGCGCGGCTCGGCGCCCGCCGGCTATACAGAATCGATAGCCTTGCGCACGCCAATCCAGGATTTGCGCGGCTACGCGCGTATCTACTAAAATCCCGCGTACTTTTGCTTGCACCTGATGCGCCAGCAAAAGTACGCCAATTCGCGCGGTTTGAAAATCTACCCCATTGATCCTTTTCACCTTTCAATTTCACTATACTACTTTGAACTTTTCTCCTTTCACTGATGTATCTGAAAAATGTTTTGTCACCTCTTTGGCAATCCTTTCTTCCGCTTGACGTTTTGCCGCTTTGATTACTTTCTTTGTCTCCCTCAGTTCTACTAGATATTTGTGCTCTCCCTTTGGGATCCTTTATATTTCTTGAATGCTGTTCTTTTAGCCTTTATTTTGACAGCCACCTCCTTGGAGAACCAGATAGGTTTCATTTTTCTTTTGCTTTTCTTTACTTTTCTAACATATAGATTAGTTGCCTTGGTAATTGCTCCTTTTAGTTTGGTCCACTGTTGTTCCACATCTCTCTCATTCTCCCAGCCTACTAGTTCTTCCTCCAGGTACTTCCCCATTTCATCAAGTCCATGTTTTTGAACTGCAAAACTTGGGTCCGTGTTCTTCTTTTCTGTATCCTTTTTGTGATATTAAACCATACCGTTTGATGATCACTGGTGCTGAGGTGGGTGCCCACCTGGACTACAGACACATTATCTCCATTAGTGAGCACTAAATTGAGTATAGCTCCCTCTCTTGTGGGTTCCATTACCATTTGTTTGAACAAAGCTCCTTGCAGAGCATCCATTATTTCTCTACTATTGTTAGATTCTGCAGATGGGATTCTCCAGTCTACATCCGGCAAATTAAAGCCTCCAACAATCACTTCTCCCTTCTTTCCCATCTTTTGGATGTCTTCAACCAGATCTCTGTCAAGCTCTTCTTTTTGGTTTGGAGGCCTGTAAACCACTCCAATAAAAATGGATGTCCCATCTTTTTTTAGTGTTGGCCCATAGTGCTTCTTCATTGCCCCATCTTCCTTGCAGCTCAGATGCTTGGATATTGTTTCTGATATAAAGAGCCACTCCTCCCCCTTTCCTATCCTCTGTCCTTCCTTATCAAGTTATAGTCTGGTATTGCCGTATCCCAATCGTGAGATTCTGTGAACCACGTCTCCGTGACAGCAACAATGTCCAAGTCCGCCTCCACCATTAGGGCTTGCAGATCTGGGATTTTATTGCCCAAACTATGAGCATTTGTACACATAGCTTTCCAGCTTTTCTTGTTCATGTTACTGCTGTTCCTGGACTCCTTTTGTGACTTTACTTGAGTTTTGTGTAAGGGAAAAGATTAGTGCCTTTGATGACAGATTCATCCAGCACAATGAGCTTTTTCCTTTGGTTACTGATCTGGAATTCCTGTATGCATTGGGTTTCTTCTTTCTTTTCAGATAACACTTTAATCTTTTTCTCAAGAACTTCTTCAGTATTTAATACAGAGAAGGCTTTTTGTACTTGTTGCACTTGATACAGTGTGTGTCTCTGCATCAGAGGTTCAATTCTACCAGAGCCTTCTGTAATCTTGTTTATTGAGTTCCTTAATACCCTGTGTGAATGGAAGGGTAGGCTTGTGGGTTGCACAGCTGTCAAGAACAGGTGCTTATGGGTCACAGGTCTTATCCTGCCTGAGCCCACTGTAAATCTCTTTATCCTTGACTTTTGGTTTTTCTATGGTAATGAGGAATTAATTCATAAATATTGTAAAGAGGATGAGCCTTTCCTTCATTGAAGCTAATTCTTACTCTGTTTCTTGTCATTTAACCAGTTTGTAATCCACGAAAAGACATCGCCTCCTATCCCATGACTTTTTAGTTTTTTTAGAAGCCTCTCATGAGGGACTTTGACAAAAAAAAAAACAAAACAACTTACCTATGGTTGGTCTACCCTCATAATCACCAGGAACTAAGCACAGGTATTTATAGATACATCAGTTGTCAATTAAGAGAAACTGGTTCATTCAGATTCCCTTTTACACACAAAATGTGCTTAAAGCTTGTGAAAACTACCTCTTCCAAATTTGAAAAAAAAATAAAAAAATCAGTGGAGTGAAACAGGGAGGGATAAACAAACTTTTGTGTCTACTGCTGGGACAGAAACATTTCCTGAAACCATCTGTACGTCTGTGAGGAAGACAGGAGCACCCCTTGTGTATGAGGCTTCTATCTCCATCAGAGCTGCTCTGTTCCCATTTTGGTTTCGACACCTGCTTTTTTGTATCTCCTTTGAGCATACTTGAGGAAAGCGGTAATGTAACATAACATGACCCCATGGCTCTGGGAGAGAGGGTGAATGAAGCTAGATGCACAGGTGGTATTCTCCTTTGTCCTACCAGTCAGGAATAAAAGTCAAGGCTGAGGTGATCGCATTTTGCAGATGAATGGCTGAATAGATGGTGTTGACAAGAGTGTTCAGTTTCCTGGACTATGGGATGATACTCCAAGGAATAGAGCAGAGTCCACCTGTTGAAGAGGTGCAGCATCTTCCAAAACAGACTGGCAAACCTACTGAGGAGGGGGCTTTAAACTAGGATCATCCAGGATAGGTGGACAAAGACCAAAGGTAAGTAAAACATAGGGAGAATAATTTTATAACAATCTGTAACTTATGCACATATTTTGAAAATTATCCCTAAAACACACACACAAACTAACCTGCATAAAAAGTTATATTTGCTCTTTGCAGGGCATAATTTATGAGAATTAAATTACATGCGGCCTTTTCAAAATCAAAAGTACATGCATAAATCCCAGCTCTGACACCCTTCCCCCAAATAAAGGACTAACATTATACAGACTAATTGTTTGCATTTGTTTGTTTTAATTTTACCTTTAGTTATGACAGTGAAGATGCATATTTCTGTTTCAGCAGCATATACTTGCATTATATTCAAATATATGTAAATAAACAAATGTTAAAAGTATGCATATGTGCAAAGTACTCATTTATGCCCTGCCTGGGATTGTCACTCACAACTGCTTTCAGAGGCCTTGAAATAGCAGGTTTTATTTCCCAGCCTGTAACAGCACAGGGCAATTTCAGGTCAGCTTGTACAGATTGCAGCAAAATATATGCTTAAGAAATTGCTGTTATCAGACCTCTTGTTCCCCATAACACACTTGGATTTTACATCCCAGGTTATACTCTGACATGCTGTGCCCAGACTCAAGCTACGGTTCCCACCTGGCCTCCCAATAGTAGTGACTGTCCCCACTACAGTCCTGTCCAATCAGCCCTAGGTTCTCCTGCTGTACAATCTCTTTGGTACTGCCTGATAGCATTCTGTCTGGCTTCCTTGGGATCAGTGGCGTAGCGAGGGGTGGGCGGCCGCCCCGGGCGCCGGGTCTAAGGGGGCGCCAAAAAGCTATTTAAATAAAAAAAGAAATTAGTATTTTAAGCCCAGATGTAAGTGTTGTTGAATACTGGCAGATCGTCTTTTTTTTTTTTTGTTATGAGAGATTTATAGTAATGGTCAGGGGCGGATTGATCTATCGGGTGATCGGGCATCCCCCGGTGGACTGGTCTACCTGGTCATGTGGTCTCGACCGCGTGGCTCTTCTTCAGCCCAGCCTCAACGCCTTCGCCAAGCCGGCAGGGGCCGAAGAAATACAAATCGAGGCCGGCGGGGGCCGAAGAAAAGAAGATCAGCCAGGTGAGCCAGCGGCGCGCGGGCCGAAGAAATGAAGATTGGAACCTCCCAGCCAGCCCCTGCTGGAGAAATTAAAATCGAGGCCGGCGGCAGCCGAAGAAAAGAAGATGGGCGCCTCCCAGCCAGCCTCAAGCGGGGGCTGGCTGGGAGGCGCCCATTTTCTTTTCTTCAGCCTCCGCCGGCTTTGATTTTAATTTCTTCGACCTCTGCGGAGACAGCCGGCCCCCAAAGGCCGGCGGGGGCCGAATAAATTAAAATAGAGGCCGGCGGCGGAGGCCGAAGCAAAAAAGATGGGCGCCTCCCAGCCAGTCTCAAGTGGGGGCCGACTGGGCGGCGCCCATCTTCTTTTCTTCGGCCCCCGCCGGCCTCGATTTTAATGTCTTCGGCCCCGCCGGAGACCAAGAGGGCTGAAGACATTAAAATCGAGGCCGGCGGGGGCCGAACAAGTGAACACCGGTCTGCTAACCACCGCTGGAGACCAGCTGTTCAACCTTGGATCGGAAGGGTGCTTCTGTGTGTATGTGAGAAAGGAGCGGTTTGTGTGTATGAGAAAGGAATGGTGCTTCTGTATGTGTATATACGGTATGTATGTGAGAGAGGAATCTGCCAGTTTAAAAAAAAAAATTTGTGCTGGTAGTGCAACTTTTGAAAAGTTGGATGAAAGATTAAATTACTGAATGTTAAGCATCCCTCTTCTAGAAAATAAAATTTAGCACAGTGGGTAGAGACAAAGACTAAAGCAAAAAAAATTAAACTATTTAAAATGTTCATCTCAGTAAAATCACAAATTTAAGATACTGATGCCAGGTTTTGTTTTTTTTTTAGCATAATTTAAGCATGAAGACTAGAATAGTTCCAATCTGAAATGGTTTTGCTATTTTTTTTAAGTCTTTAGAAAATGTATATTTTTAAATGACTAAGACTGGAATCTTAATGGAGGGAGGGGGCACCGAAGAAGTCTCTTGCCCCGGGCGCCAAATTGTCTAGCTACGCCACTGCTTGGGATCTATCTTATGCTATCTTTTCCCAGGGATTTTGTCTCTCTCAAAATTGCTAGTTAATCAGATCCACTTGTACATAATCATTACACTTCCCCAGTGCTGAATTTCTACCCCACTCTTCTGGAACTACAATACCCAGAAGTCTTCTGTGTTTTTCCTTCTTTTTACCTCAACTATACCCTCTCTTCCTGCACAGCACCATCTACAGCTCTGGATGGCCACTGATTGTATTTTTTTGGATTGTTTCCAGTGATGAAAGCTCACCTCGCCATAGTGCAAAATTAAGCTACTCACATACTTATGGGCATAATCCCTGTACAATTTTATAACCAGCTATTTAAGAGAATAAACCCATGTTTTTTGTACATAAAAGGCTTTGAAAATTATCTCGACACTTATAAATAGAAAAAGGGCAACATCTGGAAGGCTCTGAACACTGATGCTCATGCTATGGGAAATAGCCCAAGATCTAGAGGGAATCAGAAAAGAGATTGACTTAGTAAATCTGGTGTAGTTCAGAATTAGAGCACAGGCAATGGAGATTCATTCAAAAACAAGGGTCTTAGATTTTTCAAAACTTTAAGATAGGTGAGAACCTCAAGGATTCATTAACTGGAAAGGTTATTGTAGAAAAGCAGTAGGCAAAACTAAAAAGATATTATAAAGGCAACAAATCTTTTTGTTAGGAAAATAAAGGAAGAAGGAAGAGAGGCCACTGTGGTTCTCTAAAGAAGTGGCTGAAAAGGGAAAAAGGTTTGTAGTTTATGAATGCTAGCAATCATAGAAAGAGGAAGGCAGGTTTACATTTTCTAGCAAAACTTCTACTAACTGTATAGAGAGTTTCTTCCTACAGAGGAGAAACTACAAAATTAACTCAAAATGAAAATAAATTGTAGCAAAACAAGGGTTGGAGTTGTTAATGTCATTCTCTGCCCTGTGAAACTGCTTTCCCTTTAAGAACTCCTTCCCCCCCCCCAAGCATAACAGTGCAGCATCCTACAACCACTAATAACTGGAATTGATGGGTTAATCCCCAAGGATGAATGAAGCTGCTGACAGGTCACACAGAGACATTTTAGTGTACATTTATCAACTGACAAGACTATTTGGAACTGACAGAATAAGAAATGCTTACACCAGAATGTTGTAGAGCTCTGTTTTCTGACAGAAAACATAAGATGATCTGTATTTGTGTCTCAATTCAGCCTAACAGAACAACCAAAACAGTAACTAAGGAAGGCACAGTGTTAACTCTACAGATAAGTTAAAGTTTACCAGTGAGTACGGACTATAAATTTCCATTTTATTTTCCCTTGTCTGTTTTATGCAGTGTAATCTTTTTCTGTTCACTGTACATCCTTTTAAATAAACTTTAGTTTATTAGCTCTGTGTCTGTAACTGGTTAGTGTGTGATCTGAATGATTTTATGGGAACTGTAACCCCTGGATTTGCAACATTCCGAGATACCATCAGGAAATAGTTTCCCAGATACCACCAGGAAATAGTTTGTGGAATGTTACAAAGACTGGTGCAGTCAAGGCTTATGCAGTGATTATTCTGACCCTCAAAGGGCAGCACAGAGTCCTATTTATCTGATTTTGGCACTTCAAAGCAGATTACTGTAGGTATTTCCCTAACCACAGAGGGCTTACAATCTAAGCTTGTAGAAAAAACAGAGGATGAAGTGACTTGTCCAAGTTCACAAGTAATGGCAATGGGATTTGAACCCTTTCTCCCTGGTTCATAGCCCACTGCTCTAACCACTAGGCTACTTCTCCACACCTATCATTTTTTTTACCCAAAAAAGTTAAATCTTAGTTCCCAGTACGTACCAGGATCAGTCCAGACAGCTGGGTTATGCCTCCCCTCCAGCAGATGGAGTCAGAGAGAAAACTGAAAGCACCCCCTATATACACTGGTGTGCCACCTGCGATCCTTCAGTATATTCTCTGACTCCAGCAGATTGAGAGGCATAACCTGCGGTCCTGCTCCGGTCGGTTTTCTCGGTACTGGGCAAATTGAAAAAAAAAAAAAAAAAAAAAAGTGTGAGGTAGGACAGGGGACAAGATCAGTTGATGCTTCCTTTCTCTCCTCTGTCTGCCTGCGTGAATGTCTGTGTGAGTGTCTTGCGCTGCGCAGCTAGAGATTAGTGTGAGGCAGGCTCGGAGGGTAGTACCCTCCTGATATTCCCGGATTAGAGTGTCCGCAGGCTGGGGGAGAGCTTACCGGTGGGCCGGTCACCCTCCCCCCCCCAATTCCAGGCTTTAGTCCTGAAGGGGGTTTAAAAAAAAAAAAAAAAAAGTTTAAAGTTTAAAGTTTTAGTTCCAGAGCCATTTAAGTCCTGTTGGTGACAGGCAGTGCGCTCATTTCTACTGACCCCGGCCTGCCCGTGCCTGCTCGGACCCCGGAGGGGGTGGCTAGCTCACCCGGCGCGTGTTTGCTGTGGGGCTCTCATCCCCGAGGGTTTTTGGCGCCATTTCTTCTTAGCTGCTCCGCTCGAGGTGCTGATGCCGTGATCTTCGGTCTGCTTGACCTGTGGAGAGGCGGGGGCGCGACTCTCCCGCGGGGGTCTCTGCCCCCGATGTGTTCCCGGGGACGAGGGACCCTCGGGGGGGCCGAGCGCTGCCCGCAGCCGATCTCCTATCCCCTCTACGGCGCGGCACAGCAGCGTCTCCGGCAGCCGTCCTCCGGCCCCTCCTCCACCGGGGAGGAGTGCGGCGGCCATCTTGAACACGCGGCAGGCTGCATGTTCAGCATCGGAGGAGGAAATCTCCCCTCCTCCCTCTCCTGAGGCACAGAGCCCGCGCTCCCAGCCCAATTTGGGGTCTCCTCACGGCCCCCCTTCATCGGATGGCCAGAAGAAAACTTTAAAACGGTCAGTGCCATTTTCTTCGGACTTGGTGCTTTTAATGCACAAAGCCTTTTTGCAGGCAGAATCCGGTTGGGAGGCGGAGGCTCCCGCTCCCCCAAAGGTTCCCAAGCCCACTCCCGTACCCCGGGGGAGCCCACCGGGCGTGGGGGCCTCCGGGGTAAAGGGTCCCCGCCCGAGGGGGGGTGGGGCTGAAGACCTGGGAGACACAGGAGCCGCTCCGGAATCCCCGGGGGCTCCGGACTTGCTGACGACCGACGATCCGGGGGCCGTAGAGGGGGATGACCCCCAGGTACTACGCTTGTTTGGAAAAGAGGAATTAAGCTCCCTTATTCTCCACGTGTTGCAGGAGCTAGAGTTAACGACTCCGCCTCAGGAGGCGGACACGTCTACAGGGGATATCGCAATGGCAGGGATAAGAGCCCCCCCGCAGACCTTTCCCTTTCACCACAAGGTCTTGCAGATCGTCTCGAAGGAATGGGAGCTACCAGAGGCTTCCCTGCGAGTGAATCGGGCCATGGAAAAGCTATATCCCTTACCGAAGGATTCCCTGGAGCTTTTGAAGACACCCGCGGTAGACTCGGCTGTCACGGCCGTGGTCAAGCATACGACTATCCCCGTGACGGGGGGGTATTGCATTGAAAGATCTCCAGGATCGCAAGCTGGAGGTCCTACTGAAGCGCATCTTTGACGTGGCGGCACTGGGTGTCCGGGCGGCGGTATGCAGCAGCCTCGTGCAGAGGGCCAACCTGCGTTGGGTCCAACAGCTGCTGACCACGCAGAAGCTCCCTCCGGGCGAAGCTGAGCAGGCCAATTGTGTGGAAGCTGCGGTCGCGTATACGGCGGATGCCTTATATGATTTGCTACGCACCTCGGCTCGCATTATGTCTTCGGCGGTCTCAGCCAGGAGGTTGCTGTGGCTCCGTCGTTGGTCGGCGGATTCCACCTCCAAGGCGAGGTTGGGTTCCTTCCCCTTTAAGGGCAAGTTGCTGTTTGGCGAGGAACTAGATCAGCTCATTAAGGACCTGGGAGACAACAAGGTTTACAAATTGCCGGAGGATAAACCCCGGCAACCTCGCTCGTTTGGAAATGCCAGGGCTCGCCTCCGGGGGCAAAGGCGTTTCCGTGGGGGAAGAGGTGGTTCCTTTCCCCAGCGGCAGCAGGCAACGAGAACCCAGTCTTGGTCCCCTTCCTTTCGCGGCAGGAGGCCTCAACGTGGGGGCTCGTCCCAAGGTTTTGCTGCCATCAAGCCCGCGCAATGAAGGTGCGCAGGCCCACTCCTCCGTTCCCGTTATCGGAGGTCGGCTGTCCCGGTTCTGGGAGGAGTGGGTCAAGATTATTTCGGATCAATGGGTCCTCGACGTGGTTCGGTACGGCTACGAGTTGGATTTTGTACGTCCCCCCTGGGATCTCTTTATGATATCGCCGTGCGGCCCGGTAGAAAAACAAGTAGCTATAGCCCAAACGGTCACTCATCTACAGGCTCTGGGGGCGGTGGTTCCGGTTCCGCGGGACCAGCTCCGGACAGGTCAGTATTCCATCTACTTCCTGGTTCCCAAGAAGGAGGGCACCTTCCGACCCATTCTGGATCTCAAAGGAGTAAACAAGGCGTTACGTGTGCCCCGCTTCCGGATGGAGACCCTCCGGTCTGTTATTGCGGCTGTCCACAAGGGAGAATTCTTGGCTTCTTTGGACCTGACAGAGGCCTATCTACACATCGGAATAAGAGAACGGCATCAAAGGTACTTGAGGTTCATGGTGATGGGGGACCACTACCAGTTTTGCGCCCTCCCCTTCGGGTTGGCCACAGCGCCGAGGGTGTTCACCAAAGTTCTCGTGGTGGTGGCGGCTTCCCTTCGCCGACAAGGCGTCCTTGTGCATCCCTATCTCGACGATTGGCTCATTCGAGCAAAGTCGCATGCGGCCTCCTTAGTGGTTCACCAGCTGCAGGAGTTGGGCTGGGTAGTCAACTTCGCGAAGAGCAGACTCGAACCGACCCAACAGCTGGAGTTCCTGGGAGCTCGGTTCGATACCTTGGTGGGCAAGGTTTTTCTTCCGCAGCAACGCATGCTCAATCTCATGACTCAGGTACGGCGCCTGTTGGAGCTCGAGATTCCCACGGTCTGGGATTATTTACAAGTCATTGGTCATATGGTGTCTACTATGGAAATGGTACAATGGGCTTTTGCGCATATGCGTCCGTTACAAAGAGCACTTCTATCTCGGTGGGATCCCCGCTCAGAGGAGTACGGGATAGTATTGCCTTTGCTGGAGCCGGCTCGCTCCAGTCTCTCTTGGTGGTTGACTCCAGGCAATCTCCTACAGGGGGTGGACCTCGAACCCCCGTCTTGGTTGGTGGTGACAACGGATGCCAGCCTGTCGGGCTGGGGAGCGGTCTGCCAGTCCCGTGCAGTCCAGGGCACTTGGTCAGCACTCCAAGCGACTTGGTCCATCAACCGATTGGAGACCAGAGCGGTCCGCCTGGCCTTGCGTTGCCTCCTTCCACTGGTACGCGGGCGAGCAGTAAGAGTTCTGTCGGACAATGCGACCACAGTGGCGTACATAAATCGACAAGGAGGCACGAAAAGCCAAGCAGTAGCGACAGAGGCGGCGCTGTTAATGTCCTGGGCGGAAAGGCACATAGAGCGTCTCGCGGCCACCCACATTGCCGGCGTGGACAACGTTCAGGCGGATTACCTCAGCCGGCAGCACCTAGATCCAGGAGAATGGGAGATCTCGGAGGCGATGGCTCTCATCACGCGGCGTTGGGGGACTCCGCGCTTGGACCTCATGGCGACTCGTCGAAATGCAAAGGCGGTGCGCTTCTTCAGTCGAAGGAGAGAGCACGCGTCAGAAGGGGTGGACGCGCTGGTCCTTCCTTGGCCTTGTCACATTCTTCTTTATGTGTTTCCTCCGTGGCCTCTGGTAGGGAAAGTGCTAAGACGCATAGAGTCCCATCGCGGTCCGGTGATTCTCGTGGCTCCGGAATGGCCGCGGCGTCCATGGTTCGCGGATCTGGTCAACTTGGCAGTCGACGGACCACTGCGTCTCGGGCATCTTCCCAATCTTCTTCGTCAGGGTCCAGTATTTTTCGATCTGGCGGATCATTTTTGTCTGGCGGCTTGGCTTATGAAAGGAAGCAGTTGACGAAGAGAGGGTATTCGGATGCGGTGGTTTCTACTCTCCTACGGGCACGTCGGTCTTCCACTACGCTCGCCTATGCGAGGGTTTGGAAGGTTTTCCATGATTGGTGTGACACGGCGGGTGTCTCGGCCAGAAGTTCGTCCGTGGCGGATATCCTTATGTTCTTACAGGATGGCCTGAAGAAGGGGTTGGCGTATAATTCGCTTCGAGTTCAGGTGGCGGCTTTGGGCTGCTTGAGGGGTAAGGTCGAAGGTTCTTCCCTTGCGAGTCATCCAGATGTGGCACGTTTTTTGCGAGGGGTTAGAAACTTGCGTCCTCCCGTCAGGCTTCCCTGTCCGTCGTGGAACTTGAACTTGGTACTCCGTGGTTTGTGTGCGGCTCCGTTTGAACCTATCAAGGCGGCTTCCTTAAAGGATCTGACTCTCAAGACGATTTTTCTTGTGGCCATTTCCTCGGCTCGCCGGGTTTCGGAGCTTCAGGCTCTCTCTTGTAGGGAACCGTTTTTGCGCATCTCGGCGTCGGGAGTTTCTCTACGAACTGTTCCTTCTTTCTTGACTAAGGTGGTCTCCACGTTTCATGTCAACCAGACGGTGGAATTGCCTTCCTTTTCGGACGAGGAACTCCAGTCTCCTCAAGGTAGGGATCTGAGACGTCTCGATGTTCGCCGGATTCTCTTGCGCTATTTGGAGGTTACGAATGATTTTCGAAAGTCGGATCACCTTTTCGTGTTGTGGAACGGTCCCAGGAAGGGGCTTCCAGCTTCCAAGGCTACGATTGCACGCTGGTTAAAGGGTGCTATTGCGTCTACGTATGTTGCCTGCGGTAAGCCGGTTCCCGCTGGACTAAAGGCTCATTCTCTGCGTTCTCAGGCAACTTCATGGGCGGAGAATCACTTGGTCTCTTGTCAAGAGATTTGTAGGGCGGCCACGTGGAAATCCTGGCATACTTTTTCCAGGCATTATCGCTTGATGTCCGTGGCCCTCTTACAGAGTCCTTTGGGAGCAGTGTGATTCGAGCGGGACTCTCAGGGTCCCACCCCAGTTAAGGCGGCTCGGGTACATCCCAGCTGTCTGGACTGATCCTGGTACGTACTGGGAAAGGAAAATTAGGTTCTTACCTTTGCTAATTTTCGTTCCAGTAGTACCATGGATCAGTCCAGACGCCCGCCCACAGGGTTCTGGGAGTCCGCTCGTCTTCTCTGAATTTTTCCATTTCAGTGGTCTTATGTCGGTTACCACACGTTTAAGGTTCCCTTGATAGTTATACCAGTGTATCGTGTGTTGCTGTACACTCTTGGTGTTCTATTTGTTGTGTCTGGTTTTATCTGTTTTCAAGGATGTTTCTACTTGATCTGGTCACTTGTTTAAAAAAAAAAAAAAAAAAAAAGAGGGATTCTTGGGGGCAGTGTTGAAAGTGCTTAATTCATTACTTCTGCTTTGATATCACATATACTGAAGGATCGCAGGTGGCACACCAGTGTATATAGGGGGTGCTTTCAGTTTTCTCTCTGACTCCATCTGCTGGAGGGGAGGCATAACCCAGCTGTCTGGACTGATCCATGGTACTACTGGAACGAAAATTAGCAAAGGTAAGAACCTAATTTTCCTATATTTAGCATCCTGGGAGTTTTACATAGTTTTTCATTAAGGCCATAACCTCTGTTTTAAAATGTTGCTCTTTATCTAGTTATGCCTGTCAGCACCTGTACTTGTGACGATGATCAGAACAGCAGCACTATCTTGATTTACTTATATCTACAATATCATGAATGGTCATGCTACAACAGCTTTCAAAACCTTCAAACACTTTTCTTTAGGCACAAAAAGAGAAAAAAAACAAAACAAGGAAACCATATATTTCTTTTAAATGATCACACAAATACTGTTGCTTTAAACTCACACACCACTAGAACTTAAATCTCATATGCTACTATGACTACATTTCAAAGTTATCTGAAATGCTGTTTTGCGATTTAATGAGATAAGCACACTTGAATCATTAGCATATATATTTCAGTCATAAGATATGGACATGTCATACTCATCTCATCAGCCAAACACTATTCAGCAGCATGTGACAATTCCACTTTTCATGTCTTCATTACTTACAGCCTTGGAATAATATTTCCAGCATATTGTACAAGTTCATAAAGATCAGCCACTTTCCTTCCCTTGGCAAACTCATCAGTCAGGTACACTTCCAGATAGTGCAGCTCATCAGAAATAGCCATGTCTTTTTAACTGAGATTAAGGATCACAAAAAAGAATGCCAACTCAAATATTGATTTTAAGACTCCAGAATTCTTCCATATCATTTTGAAAGTTTGTGGAACAATGGATTTCTTAGCATATCTCTCTGAAAAGATATTTTAAGCACACCTCAAAGAGCTATTAGCTTGCTGCCTTTGACTTGACGTTATGTTCTGTTCAAAATGGCATGTCAACATGTTAATGTGCCTAGAAAAGGGACTAAATAGTCAGTGGGAGAACTTTAATTATCAGATAATTATCAGAAGAGCAGAATTAACCTTTTTCCCTTACTCTTATCATCCGGGTGAAAGACAACAGCAAAGTACATTGCAACAACCAGTGCATACACATCAGAACACAGAAAAAAATGTCTATTATGGAGACTGCCTTGAGTGAACAATTGTTCAAAAAGGCAGGAAATAAATCCTAATAAATCATCATCATCTTTGGTTGCTTTGTTCATCTAACTATGTAATCCTGCAGTCCTAGGTTTCCATTGTTTATTTGCAAGGACTCCAAAAGATCAGCAATTCAATATTTTATAGCTCCTAATCAAGACAAAAATAAAAGAGCAGCCCTGTATAAAAAAGAAAAAATACTAACTTCTAGAACTTGCATGAGGGTGAAATAAAGAGAAACTCTGATAGAAGGGCAGAAAAATCTAAAGATCACAGATTTTGCATATGGGCAGTATGGGAAGAGTTAGTCTTCACTGATTTATAACCATTCTTTCATTTACTTCTGGGGGAATTCTGTGCAACTGTGCATTGCAGAATTACTACATTTGGTGCAGAATTTGGAAAGGCCCAGTGGGCCGCGAGCGGAGCTCATCCCACTCGCAGCCAAAGATTAAGGTAGGCCTGGTGGGCTGCACGCAGAGCTCATCTTGCCTGCAACCAAAGATCTTGAAGACCCGGTGAGCAGTGTGTAGAGCCCATCTTGTGTGAGGAGGGGATATATATGAGAAACAGACAGCTTGTGAGAGGGAGGCTGTATGCACAAGAGAGCGCCTGTATGAGGAGGGTGATAGAGAGAGGCAGAACTCCCCTCCTGTGCAGAATTTGGACGGAGCTCATCCCGCTCATGGCCAAAGATCAAGGGGGACCCAGCAGGCTGTGAGCAGAGCTCATCTCGTCTGCAACCAAAAGATCTTGAAGGCCCCATGAGTCACGTGCAGAGCCCATCTTGTCTGAGGAGGGAGGTGTACAAGAGAGAGATAGCCTGGGAGAGGGAGGGTGTATGCACAAAACTGAGCACTTATGTGAGGGGGAGTGTGTGCGAGAAAGAGTGAGAACCTGTATGAGGGTCTCATACAAACTAGAGACCAAACTCTAGGAATGGAGGATTGGGGAAGAGTAGAAAGGGTTGAGCCTGGAGGGGGAGGGGAGTAACAGTGGAGAGCCAAGGAGTTGGAGTCTGACTGGGTAGAGTTAAAAGGAGTCTGCCCAGAGGAGTAGGCCAAGTGGGTAGAAGGGACACTTACATTGTACTTCTAGGGGGAATCTGCTCAAAATATTTTAAAAACTCTGAAACATTTTTGTATTATATTTTACATTATTCAGACATTATGATTTCTACTGTGTTATTTTGACCAAGATAAATTATGCAGAATTCTAAAATTCTGTGCGCACAATTCCACCGGGGGTATTTCATTAGCTATATTGCACCTGCAGAGCGTATGACAATTGGTATCTCTATGCAAAGTGTAGCAATAAAACTATTAAAAAATGTGTTTTTAATAGTTTTATTGCTACGTCCAGAAATAAGTAAAGATGTGAAGTAAATATTTTCATGAATGAGTTATGATAAGGAGTTTGTAGTTTCCTGAGCTTTAGAATGAAATCATTTGTGGATTTAGCAGGGGGGGGGAAGGTTGAGAACACCTATTCTGTTTGCCATACTAAGCCATGATCTGCTCACCATTGATACCTCTCCTCAATTAGAACAAGGAAAGAACACCTTTCATGACAGAAATGAGACTTTAATAATTTTCTTCCAGCTCAATTAGAACCAATGCTAGGATTCTGGCACCATAAAGCATAATTGCTTACCTGTAACAGGTGTTCTCACAGGACAGCAGTATGTTATCCCTCACATATGGGTGACATCATCAGGATGGAGCCCAATCACAGAACATTTTTGTCAAAGTTTCTAGAACTTTGACTGGCACCTACTGGGCTTGCCCAGCATGGCACTAACCCTGCGGCCAGCAGAGGTCCCCCTTCAGTCTCGTCTTATAGTAAAAAGTACATGCAAAAAATAAAATAAGAAAACGTAAAAGAACCCAACTCGGCAGGATGGCGGGCGGGTTTCGTGAGGACTAACATCCTGCTGTCCTGTGAGAACACCTGCTAAAGGTAAGCAACTCTGCTTTCTCACAGGACAAGCAGGATGGTAGTCCTCACATATGGGTGAGTACTGAGCTGAAGATGCCCGAGCAATACACCAAATGTACCCAAAAACGTGCAACAGGCACAAGAACTGGGGTGGAATTTGGTAGAGGGCATCCTGATCCCTACCGGGTTGGCGGAATGATGTTGGTACCTCAGTTCGCAAATAAGCTGCACAGCACAGACTGGCCGAAGATGGAATCTTGTCTGCCAGCCTTGTCTAAACAATAATGGGCTGCGAAGGTGTGGAGAGAACTCCAGGTAGCAGCCTTACAGATGTCAGCAAGCGGCACCGAGCACAGGTGCGCTACTGATGTTGCCATGGCCCTGACAGAGTGTGCTTTAACACGGTCTTGAAGCAGAATACCTGCCTGTTGGTAACAAAAGGAAATACAGTCCGCTAACAAGAGGAGAGAGTCTACTTGCCCACAGGTTTGCCCAATTTGATGGGATCGAAGGAAACAAACAATTGAGTGCATTTCCTGTGGGCAGTTGTGCGGTCTAGATAAAATGGTAGAGCACATTTACAGTCAAGGGTATGCAGAGCCCATTCTTCTGGGTTTGAGTGGGGTCTGGAAAAGAAGGTGGGTAGTATAATGGATTGATTGATATGAAACTCCAATACCTTAGGCAAAAACTTAGGGTGAGTGCAGAGTACTACCCTATCATGCAGATATTTAGTGTAAGGCGGGTAGGTGACTAAGGCCTGTAACTTACTAACTCTGCAAGCAGATGTGATCGCAAAAAGAAAAATCACTTTCCAAGTGAGATGGCGGAAATCACAGGATTGGAGAGGCTCAAACGGCGGTTTCATGAGCCACCCCAAAAGCAAGTTGAGGTGCCAAGAAGGGGCCGGAGGGTGCAGTGGAGGTTTAAGGTGGAGCAAGCCCTTCAAAAAGCATGTTACAAGGGGTTGTACTGAAATAGGTACATCCGACACCTTTATGGAAGGCGGCTACCACACTGACATGTACCCTGATAGAAGAAGTCTGGAGACCTGACTGACAGGTGCCAGAGATAGTCCAAAAACTTCGGTGTGGAACAAGTGAAGGCATCGATGGACATGGAAGTATACCATACTGCAAACCTGTTCCATTTGTAACGATAAGACTGCCTTGTGGAAGGCTTTCGTGAAGCTACTAGGACACGGGAAACCGGCTCTGAAAGGTTAAGAGGTTGAAGTATTAACCTTTCAACATCCAGGCAGTCAGGAAGAGGGCCTGGAGGTTGGGGTGACTAAAGCAGCCGTTGTTCTGAGTGATCAGAAGCGGGTCCTTCCCCAAAGGAATGTGCCGGTGTACTGATAGGTCATGGAGAATTGGAAACCAGACCTGGCGTGGCCAATGAGGGGCTATGAGAATCATTAGTCCCTTGTCCCTTTGCAACTTCACGAGAGTCTTTGAAATGAGTGGAAGTGGAGGGTATGCATAAGGGAGACCGCTGGCCCACGAGAGGGAGAAAGCATCTCTTGGCTGAAGGTGCTGGTTGCAAGTGAGAGAGCAGAAGTTCCCTACTTTGCAGTTGTGAACTGACACAAAGAGGTCTATGTGGGGGTAACCCCAACGTTGGAATATTGAGTCCGCTACAGTGGGGTTGAGGGACAAGTCATGCGGTTGAAAAGTGCAACTCAAACTTGTCTGCCAACACATTGTCCACTCCCAGCAAGTAAGTGGCCCTAAGGTACATCGAGTGGAAAGGGCTTCCGCCCATATCTGTGCAGCTTCCTGACACAGGAGGTAGGAGCCCGTTCCCCCTTGCTTGTTGATGTACCACATGGCCACCTGGTTGTCTGTTTCAATCAGGATGACCTGGTTGGAAAGGTGATCCTGAAAAGCCCTGAAAGCATATCTAATTGCACGAAGCTCCAGGAAATTAATTTGGCTTCCTCTGGAGACCAAATGCCCTGAGTTTGCAAGATTGCAACATGTGCACCCCAACCGAGGTTGGAGGTATCTGTTGTCAAGATTATTTGAGGGTCTGGAGCCTGAAATGGAAGGCCTTGAAGCAGATTGGATTGGTTTATCCACCAGGCCAGCAATAAGTGGAGCTGGTTGGTGATGTGCACAATGGTGGACATTGGCTGAGAAGACTGAATCCACTGCAATTTTAGATTCCACTGCATCACTCTCATGGCCAGGCGGGCCATGGGAGTGACATGCATTGAGGAGGCCATATGACCCAATAAGATCAGAAAGTGATGTGCAGTTGAGTGTTGTCGAGACTGCAGTCGATGGATCAGCGAAGCGAGAGTGAAAGCTCGATCCTGAGGTAGGAAGGCTTTCGCCTTTAGAGTTTCCAAGTTGGCCCCTATGAACGATAGGGTTTGAGAGGGAACTAGCCTGGATTTTGGATAGTTTATGAGAAACCCTAGGGAGATCAGGGTATGCAAAGTGAGACGTAGGGATGTCAACACAGTTTGCTGAGGGGGAGCCCTGATCAACCAATAGTTGAGATAGGGGTAGATGTGGACACTGACTCCTGAGAAAGGCAGCTACCACTACGAGGCACTTGGTGAAGACTCGTGAGGCAGATGCTAGGTCAAATGGTAACACTCGATATTGGAAGTGTTGCAGGCCTACTCGGAATCGCAGGAATCTGCGATGTGACAGAGTAATGGAAATGTGTGTGTAGGCATCCTGGAGGTCTAGAGAGCAGAGCCAGTCTTCCCTTTGGAGAAGGGGAAGAAGAGAACCATCTTGAACTTTTCTCTTTGTAGGTATTTGTTTAAGGTGCGAAGGTCCAGTATTGGGCGAACACCACCTGACTTTTTTGGTATCAGGAAATACTGGGAATAGAAATCCTGCCCCTGTTGGGAGAGGGGCACTGGTTCTATTGCTCAGGACTGGAGGAGGAGGGAGACCTCCTGCTCCAGGAGCGGTGAGTGGTTGGATGTTCCCCACGCCAGCCCAGGTGGGGAATCCGGTGGAACAGAGAGAAAGTTGAGGTGGGAACCTTGGGTTATTACAGCAATTACCCACTGATCTGTGGTGACCTGTGTGCCATGGTTTGGAGAAGTGGCACAACCGGCCTCTGACAGGAATAGCCGGAAGAGGAGGCTGGGTACTGCTCTCTAGGAAGGAGTCAAAAGCTAGACGCTGGACCTGGCTGGGGGGCTGGCTGTGACTTTTGTAATAGAGGTTGCTTGGATTGGCCTTTTTGGTAAGGCTTAAAAGCTCGAGCCCTGGACGCCGGGGGATAGAATCTCCTTTGCCAGTAGAATGGTCTCTTGGAATCTCTTCTAAAAGAAGAGGAAGAGAGATCAGAAGGCAGTAAGGAGAGCTGATGCAGAGTCTCTTGGTGGTCCTTGAGCTGCGCCACTGCTTCTTGAATCTTTTCTCCGAAAAGATTATCCCCAGCACAGGGCAAGTCAGCTAACCTGTCCTGTACTTCTGGTCTGAGGTCTGAAGACTTAAGCCAGGCCCATCTTCTCGCACTAATTCCTGCCGCCGAAACTCTGGAGGCGGTGTCGAAGATATCATATGCCGAACGTACTTCATGTTTGGTAGCATCTAGACCCTTTTGTGCTAGGGCATGAAGTTGGTCCTGGAATTGCAGAGGTAAGGCTTCAGCAAATTCCCGAATCTTCGTAAACAGGGCCCTATTGTACTGGGCCATGTATAATTGATAGGAAGCAATGTGAGAGATGAGCATTGACCCATGAGATACTCGTCTTCCAAACGCATCCAGAAATTTCTGTTCCTTTCCTGGGGGAATGGAAGAGCGGGGTTTGGAGCGTCGTGCCTTTTTCTGGGCTGACTCCACAACTACTGAATGATGATCTAGTTGAGCTCTCTGGAAGCCAGGGGCTGGCTGAACTAGATAGGTGGCATCTGCCTTACAGTTGACAGGTGCCACAGAGCCAGGGTACTCCCAAATTTCTCTTTAAAAGGTCCAAGAGGATGTCATGAATAGGGATAGACATGATTTCCTTAGGAGCATCGAGAAATTGGAGAAGTTCTAACATCTGATGCCTAGAGTCCTCTTCGGTCTGAAGCTGGAATGGAACTGTTTCAGACATTTCTTTTAAAAAGTTGATAAAGGACAAGTCCTCTGGCTGCAGGGTTGGTGCTCTGCTGGGCATGCCCAGTAGGTGCCAGTCAAAGTTCTAGAAACTTTGACAAAAAAGTGTTCCATAATTGGGCTCCATCCTGATGATATCACCCATATGTGAGGACTACCATCCTGCTTGTCCTGTGAGAAACCGTAATTTGCAACCACCTGGGGATTTCACCCTATTTTAATAGGCCCTCTTCTCACGGTTCCTAGTCTGGACCTGAGCAGAGAGCCATGCACCAGGGCTCCTTCCAGAACCCTGTATTATGGGTTCAAATTCTAGCCATCAATAATTGCCCTCAATGACAAAGTCTCCTTCCCCCACTCCCCCCTTCCAAGGATTGAATGCTACTTCCAGAGCATCCCCTGCCCCAGCCAACCCAGGGTGCAGAAGACCTGACTCGGGGATCAAAGTGGGATTTTTCATAAGGCATTTTTTCCTTACAAAATTACTTAAACATTCCTGCATATAATCTGTAAAAGATATTCATGACTTTCTTTTCTCAGCTTTTATAAATATACATGTACAGAAATCCAGCTACAGCAACTAAATGTAGGTCTCAAGCCAGTTTGTTTTGGGTTTTGGTTTGTTTTGTTTTTTTAAACAAGACTTCTATAACAATATTGCAAATCAAAGAGACCAAAATCAAAATAGAGAAATTGTTTTTCTTATTTATCCCCTTGTTTTTGGAATTATCACTTAGCTTTCGTCTCGAGAAAGATTACTTGAAATTTAGAAAGGTCCTTAAAGCCCAATCGTTTTTGCAAGCTCTTCCTCATTTGAATTCTGCTTCTTTCTAGTTTTACACTAACTGCATTTAACATGATTATCTTATTTTAAAGTCATGTCTTATTGACCATTCTGCCTTTTGTTTTTTTTAATGTTAACTTTTGCGTTTTATGTCAATTTTTCTATTTGTATAAGTTGTTTTTGTTATATTTTAGCTAGTTTTATTTTGTTAGTTATTTTAATTTGATACGTACATCGCTCTATTTTACAAATGTAATAAGTTGCACTCAGTCAAGAAATAAACAAATATCAGACTGAAAATAAAATTTAATTTACTCAGATGCTACTATAGGAACTACACACATGTAAATTCCCTTCACTTCCTGGTGCCTATTAACATATATATTTTATATAATTTCCCCCTCAAAGACATACTTCGAAATATATATTAGACCAAAAGATATTTCCAGCCTGTAGACAATTAACATGAATGATGCAAAATTTGTTGAACTAGCCTAGATGGAAACTGAGACCCCTGGTGAGAATGAAAAGGGCAGCAAACAGCAGTACAAGATGATACACAGTGTGACCAAAAATCCAGTTTGCAATTAAAAAGAGTACAGAGAAAATGCCTGCACTTGTTTGCAATCAAGTTATCTACTAAGCCAATTACTCTTCTGTATTTATCCTGGAAATCAAAAGAAATTAAGAATGCGGGCAGATGGAAGAACAATATGTAGATGAACAGAGGACGGAGTAAACACTGCACTGGCAATTTTTTATTTTTTAAACTGGACTGTACTTTAGAAAACACGAGAAATCTCATGGTATTGCTTGCATTTTCCAAGGTCCTGAGCAATCATTCAACGTCAGAGACAGCCAGCAGACAAATCACAACCAGTGTAGAAGCTGAGGTCTTGGTTTCCAGTCTTTTGGGCCTGTGATAGGTGGGTGGGGTTCAGGGCATCATCTTCAATTTAGCACCAGAACCAGTAGGAAAGAAGTCAATCCCCCTCCTGCTGGGAAAGATGAGAGTGCACCAAGGAGGAGAAGGGGGAAGAGAGTATGGGTCCAGAAGACCCACGTAGGATTTAGGGGGGCGAGAGGGCCTGAAAGCCCATTTGGAGATCAGGGAGGTTGGGGGTGTCTGTGGGATAGGTTTTAACACTGGTTAGTACACAGAAGCCCTTTGGTTCACAACCCAATTTACAAAAATATAACAGCCTCTGTGCCCTCGTTAGTCTGGTACACTTCAACACCCTTAATTTGTGTACAGTGAACTGGATGGTATGCATCCTAGGGTTCTGAAGGAACTCAAAAATGAAATTTCTGATCTATTAGTTAAAATTTGTAACCTATCATTAAAATCATCCATTGTACCTGAAGACTGGAGGGTGGCCAATGTAACCCCAATATATAAAAAAGGCTCCAGGGGCGATCCGGGTAATTATAGACCAGTGAGCCTGACTTCAGTGCCGGGAAAAATAGTGGAAACTATTCTCAAGATCAAAATTGTAGAGCATATAGAAAGACATGATTTAATGGGACATAGTCAACATGGATTTACCCAAGGGAAGTCTTGCCTAACAAATCTGCTTCATTTTTTTGAAGGGGTTAATAAACATGTGGATAAAGGTGAACCGGTAGATGTAGTGTATTTGGATTTTCAGAAGGCGTTTGACAAAGTCCCTCATGAGAGGCTTCTACGAAAACTAAAAAGTCATGGGATAGGAGGCGATGTCCTTTCATGGATTACAAACTGGTTAAAAGACAGGAAACAGAGTAGAATTAAATGGTCAATATTCTCAGTGGAAAAGGGTAAACAGTGGAGTACCTCAGGGATCTGTATTGGGACCGGTGCTTTTCAATATATATATAAATGATCTGGAAAGGAATATGACGAGTGAGGTTATCAAATTTGCGGATGGTACAAAATTATTCAGAGTAGTTAAATCACAGGCAGACTGTGATACATTACAGGAGGATCTTGCAAGACTGGAAGATTGGGCATCCAAATGGCAGATGAAATTTAATGTGGACAAGTGCAAGGTGTTGCACATAGGGAAAAATAACCCTTGCTGTAGTTACACAATGTTAGGTTCCATATTAGGAGCTACCACCCAGGAAAAAGATCTAGGCATCATAGTGGATAATACTTTAAAATCGTCGGCTCAGTGTGCTGCAGCAGTCAAAAAAGCAAATAGAATGTTAGGAATTATTAGGAAGGGAATGGTTAATAGAACGGAAAATGTCATAATGCCTCTGTATCGCTCCATGGTGAGACCGCACCTTGAATACTGTGTACAATTCTGCTCGCCACATCTCTAAAAAGATATAGTTGTGATGGAGAAGGTACAGAGAAGAGCAACCAAAATGATAAAGGGGATGGAACAGCTCCCCTATGAGGAAAGGCTGAAGAAGTTAGGGCTGTTCAGCTTGGAGAAGAGACGGCTGAGGGGGGATATGATAGAGGTCTTTAAGATCAAGAGAGGTCTTGAACGAGTAGATGTGACTCGGTTATTTACACTTTCGAATAATAGAAGGACTAGGGGGCATTCCATGAAGTTAGCAAGTAACACATTTAAGACTAAATCGGAGAAAATTCTTTTTCACTCAACGCACAATAAAGCTCTGGAATTTGTTGCCAGAGAAGGTAGTTAGTGCAGTTAGTGTAGCTGGGTTCAAAAAAGGTTTGGATAAGTTCTTGGAGGAGAAGTCCATTAATGGCTATTAATCAATTATACTTAGGGAATAGCCACTTCTATTAATTGCATCAGTAGCATGGGTTCTTCATAGTGTTTGGGTAATTGCCAGGTTCTTGTGGCCTGGTTTTTGGCCTCTGTTGGAAACAGGATGCTGGGCTTGATGGACCCTTGGTCTGTCCCAGCATGGCAATTTCTTATGTTCTTATGTTCTCAAAACCTGCATTACTTAATTGATCCAATTAGCTCAGTGCTACTTGCTTTATAATAAATACTAAAATACTAATGCACTTACAAAAAGTGTGAAGGTAGAAATATGAGTATTACCGCATTCTACTGAAGAGAACAGCAAGCAGGCCTTTTAAATATGCAAGGCTGGAATTAATTGGTTTAGGGACTCAATCTGAAGGCAAAACCAGTTAGAACTTGATCTTTCCTGACCAGCCTAGTGGCTCAGTAGGTCTGCAGATCAATCCCAGAGTCAAGTCTTCCATGCCTTGGGTCAGCTAGGGATGCTCTACAGCAATATTTCCTAAACTTATCTAGTTTAATCCCCATTTTAACACTTGAGAATTCACACAAGCCCCACATAAACCAAAACAAAATAGTAGGTCTTGCCCTCCACTGCCGAAAATGAGACTTTAGCAGTGGAAACAGGGGTGATGGCAGCAACAGCAGTGAATGCAGGGCCTGTGAACCATTGCTTCCTTGCAGGCAAGGCACTGACCATTGCTACTGGTTGCAGGTCAGATGAAATTTAATTTCCCAAATCAAAAGTCTATCATTTTCTCTCAGTAAATTTACTTATGACAAATGCACATATAATTGTAATATTTTGTTTGCCTTTGCAAGGATACCATGATGAATGATCACAAGTAATTTCAAACGGTCCATGTGGGGAGGGACAACCCTTCTCTTGTGACCCCCATCCACTGATTGTGACACATGAGCCACAGTTTGAGAACCTCTGCTCTAGAGGCAGCGTTCACAATCACTGGGGTGAGAAGGGTTGGACACACAGTGACCCAAAATTGCAGGGTTCCAGGAGTCCTGATGCACAGCCCCCAAACCCATCGCTGCAATGACTAGAATAAGTATGTTGTGGGGGGAGAGGGGGAGGGAGGGTGGGAGATATATAACAGGGGGGAAAATCCCCAGGTAGCTGCAAATGAAAACTCATTCTGCAAGTCCCCAGCCCTGGTTAGTACTGAGCAGGAAACCCAAAGGAGCAGTTTCCCGGATTAAACGCAACAAATTTGCCAATGCTTACCAATTCTGCTTTTCGTGCTGCGCAGTCTCCACTTTTGATCAATTCCATTTGGATAATGTGACAAACTTCACTTACTCCCAAAATAAATCCTAGCCCTGGTTCAACCGTTCTCAGAAAAAGGAGATTTCAGAGAAAACCCCCCACCCTCTTCCTGTCGTTTCATTCTTTAAGAATAAAAACAAGTTTCTATTCCCTTAAAATAAATATCCTGGCGGCTTTCCAAAATCAAATGTCTATCATTTTCGCTCAGTAAAATTTACTACAAATGCACATATAATTGTAATATTTTTTCTGCTTTTGCAAGGATACCATGCTGAATGATTACAAGTGATTTCAAAAGATGTACGAACGTTAGCTCTGTTCCCAACCTTCCAACGTTTAAAAAAAAAAATCTTTGAGGAAAAAAAATAATCACTTGCAATTAAATTTTACAAGTGCATTTATATATCTGTACTCTAACAAAAGCTTTCAACTCGAGCTTGAACTCATTAGAATAGCCAGAATCTGAGAATTAAATCAACAGTGCTGCAGATGTGGCTACAGATGGACGGACATCAAAACAGTAAGAATGACAGAGCAGCAGCACCTACTAATTTTTATAGCAGGAATATAAATAAAGCTGAAAATTGAAGGCAGCTTTTAATGGCATAAATTTACATTTTCAAAGCCTACTGTACACAAATAGAATATTCTGCGTTATTAGGAAATTATTTGACCATTATGCCTTCGACACAATTGCATTAAAATGGCAGTGACAGAGGATGGAGATGTTCTATGCACTCATAATTAACATAAGGCAGCTGAGTGAATATCTATGAGATTTCGAGTCTACATGTGTCAAGGTGACACATTCCCCCCTCACTTAGAGTTTTGTTTTTCAATTTAAAGCAAAAAAACAAGGCAAAAATCAAGTCTCGTTTAAGGGCAACATCAAGTTCAGTTTTCAGCAATTATGCCCTGAAGTTCTCTCCCTTTGCTAACGTATGCAATGAGTTTTATTTTGTACCATTAACCACCTTTTGATGTACCTGTCAGTACCATTCACCAAACCAAAAGTTAAAAGCAACTCTTCAACAAATCATTTTGAAATGCTCCCTGCAGCTGTATCATATTAGCAAGGTGCAGAATCGGATGGTTAAATAGATATCTTTTACTTTGTGTTTCTGGGGCCAGAGTGCATCAAGAACTAAAAAGATCAAGGCTCTGCACACCCTCTAGCTGAGCCTAGCAGCAAGCCAGATTGCGTGTGTGATGGTACGAAACCTAATGTTTTTCCACACCAGCAGATAAGAGCATCTCATGACGGCTTGTTAGATGTATTCTTGATCAGCTGGAGCCATCTTATAACCATGCAGGAAAAAATGTCTTCTTATTTTGGACTATAGTGTAAAACCTTCCATAACATATATAAATATATGAGAGCTATCAATTTTATGGGCATACTATACTTGCATTTTTTGGACATATAATACTCAAGACTGGGCTTATTTTCAATAACAGGCAATGCCTACATTTCTTCTACCTGTGCCAAGAATTTCTCTAATTCAGCATTTTCTAACTGGAACATGGAAAATGGCTCCAACTATCTAACTTTTGGAGTTAGATATGCGGTTGTATCTAGCTGACCATAATTTGCAATACAGCAAGGGCCTGATTTTCAAAAAGCATGTACGCACTTAAAACTGGGTTTAAATATGTGGAACACCATCCCGCCAGAGCTCAGACAAGAACCTTGCCTGTTGACTTTCAGAAAAAGGCTCAAGACTTGATTATTTAAACAGGCCTTTCCATAAACCTCAGAGCCCCCCCAGCTGTTTCGAACGATCACTCAACAATTTGTAAATAATTGATCCAGTTACCTAGTTACTATCTGCTATATCTTCCTCTTCCCAGTTCCGGCACCCCTGTTCATTGTAACTTTTGTCTTCTCTATCCCATGTTAATAGTTAGTTAGGTTACGACCCTTGTTTTTTGTAAACCGACATGATATGTATCATGAATGCCGGTATAAAAAAAGCTCTAAATAAATAAATAAATAAATAAATAAATAAATAAATTACACTTTCCCCATGTGAGTGGGCTTTGGAAAATTGCTACAATAGTGTCATTAAATTGTCCATAGGTTTTACCAGCACCAAGCACGCTTAATGTGGGTAAAAGGCCTTTTAAAATTACTACAATTGTATATTACATTTATATGCAGTAACTCCTTTGAACATTCATCTGTAAGTGAAACTATTTCCATGTAAAATGTTCACTCTCCGAGGAGAGCAATTCATTGGATTCACACAAACGGATCACCAACAAAGAGCAGCAGCACTGCAGGCCCACATTATATTTCCTCTTCCAGGCAGTTACCTTCCCCTTTCAGACAACTCCCCCTTCCACTTTCACCTAGAAGCTCTGGTTCTCTCTGAGCCACCAGGTAGCCATCCCTCTGCACTGTCCTAGATAACATCCCCTGGCAGGTACAGAAAGTGTTTTCAGTGAAAATTCTCGTGAAAGTTTGCGGATGAACAAAGCAGATCAGAGGAGGCAGTCTCTCTGCCAAGCAGCACGACGATGGTTAATCACGTCCGAGGTCTCCTTCCCTTTCTCCTGTACACAATGTGTCACAAAGCCTGATCTGCACCTCACCGATATCAGACATTCAGAGGAATTCTGTGGCCATGATAAGAGTCTCTGTGTCATCACAAATGCAGCACATGCATGTCATACTTCTCTCTTTCAGCCATAAGGAAGCAAAAATCTCTCTCTCTTTTTTCAATCCTGCAGGACAAGCTGAGCAACTATTTCTGTTTCAATCCAAATGGTATAATAGCGAGGTAGACCTGGTAAATGTTATATGGGCAGAAAGCATAGCGTTTTGGTAAAATTTTCTTCTAAAAAGACAAATATCAAACTTTGGCCTGATGATATAGATGCATGTAGTTTAGGGCTTTTGACTGTCAAGAACGTTCAACATCATGACTCCCCTCAGATTTACTTCTCTGCACCCGAAATTTCACCACGAATCCAGTTCCAATTTCAGCCTGCTTGTCAAACGCCACTGCCTGCATGTCCCATCATCACCACTTTAACCAACTTAACATAGCCAAGACGGAATGACTTATGTTCCTCCCCAAACCTTCTCTCTCTCTCCCCGTGTCTGGTACTCTCATCCTCCTGGTTTCTTTGGCCAGCAACCTTGGGGTCATCTTTGATGCCTCTCTCCTCCTTTACATACATCCAAAACACTGCTAAAGCACATGGTTTCTTCCTCTGTAATATCTGTAGTCTGTCCCTTTCTCAGCTTGCTACCAAAATGCTCATCCATGGTGCATTAAGACATGGCGGAGATAGAAAAGGTACAGAGAACGACAACAAAAATTATAAAGGGGATAGAAATGCTCCCTAAGCTAAACAGATTAAGGCTCTTTAGCTTGTAAAAGAGATGAGAGGGGATATGATTTAGATTTATAAAACCATGAAAGGGGTGGAAATGGTAAATAGAGAACAGTTCATTACCCTTTCAAATAACACTACCATTAGGAGACATTCCATGAAACTAGCAGCCAGCAGATTTAACACAAATCATAGCAAATAGTTTTTCACTCAACACACAATCAAGCTATTGAATCTGTTCCCAGACCACATGTTCAAGGCATCTAACAGTGGGATTCAGAAAACAGAATTGGCCAAGTTCCTGAAGGAAAAGTCTATAAACATTTATTAGCCAGTTAGACTTAGGAAAGCCAGCGCTTAACCCTGGGCGTGAGATATGAGAAAGATCAATTATTGGGGACCTGCTGGGTACTTGTGACCTGGACAGGCCACTGCCAGAAGACAGGATGATGGGCTCAATGGATCTTGGTCTGATCCAGCATGGCATTTCTTAAGTTATGTTTATGAATGATGGTCTCAGTTGTACAATCTAACATACAATCAGGGGAAATGAAAAAGTGCAAAATCCAGTTTTTATTGGGGGGGGGGGGGGAAGAGAGTCAGAAGTGAGTTTGTCTGTCTCTGACTTCAAAAGGAAATTTTAAGTCTCCAATACATACAAGAACTTGGATAACCAGAAAACACTGCACTTTTTGCTTTCCAAGAATTCCCACTCAGGCATTGCCTTGTGAGCTCCTCCAGTTGATTTTAGAGCCAAGTCTAGCTAAACAGTCGACTCTCCAGGGAAGTGCGCAGGTATTTAGTATGGCTAAATCATCCTGCTACCTATGGAAAACACATTCATTGCAAACTAACGCTTTTTCCATTGATAAGCAGGGATGAATTAGCTATAACATGTGGAAAGTCCAGAGCAACCCAGTCCCCACCATGGATAGTAGACTATTGAGTGAACGACTTGTCTTCCGGGGAATACGAGTGTTCAAAAGGTTCTGGGGGCTGGGGAATTAGAGGGAATTCCCTTTGATCCCTCCTTTGGAGCTTAGGAGTAAGGGCACACTGAACCAGGACTCCCAATGATGAAGCTGGTAACCGAAGAGGGGTGCTCTGTCACCTTGGAGCAGACTTTTGGACATCCTCTGAGTGGCTAGTCCCCACTGCATGTGAATGTCATGGGCTAGAAACACCTTGTATAATGGAACTCCCACTTGTGGAAGTAAAAATGACATCCTGGAAGGTTGCATAGTACCCTCCTTATCCTTAACTAATGAGGTAATGAAAGCTCTCACCAACTCTGCTACTTGGTTAAGTGGCTGATATACCCTCTGGAGTGCTCAATCTTTTCATTGGAGAGGTTAATGGTGTCTTCGTGGATATATTGAAATCCTCTGCTCAGTGTGTGGTGGTGACCAAGAAAGTAAATAGAATGCTAGGAATTAGGGGAGGAATGGACAATAAAACAAAGGGTGTCATAATGCTTTTGAATCGCTCCATGGTGAGACCACACCTTGAGTATTATGTGCAGTTCTGGTCACTGCATCTCAAAAGAGATATACTGTAGCAGAATTAGAAAAGATACAGGTAACCAAAATGATAAAGGGGATGGAGCGATTCCCCTATGAGAAAAAGCAAAGGTTAGGGCTCTTCAGTTTGAAGAAGAGACTGCTAAGGGGAGATATATGATAGAAGTCTGTAAAATAATGAGTGGAGTGGAATGGATAAACATGAATCAGTTGTTTCAGTCCACCAGATTTCTTGGGGATGAGGAAATAGCAGAAGCAGAAACCCTGGCCATGGAGATAGGGTTGAAATAGTACTATTACCCACTGTTCGATGAGCTGGCGACAAGTGAGATGGATCCTATTTGAAGGCTAAGTGGTGAGAAAGCATGGGAAACTGGAAGAAATAAAACAGGTATTTAAACTCCACAATCTTGGGAACTCAACAATCTTTGGTGGTACATTTAAGACAAATAGGAGAAAATATCTATTTACTCAGTGCATAATTAAACTGGAATTAAATGCCAGAAAATTTAGTGAATGGTGTTATAGTGTAGTTAGGGTTTATAAAGGTCTGGACAAGTTCCTGTTAAGAAAAGCCCATAAACCATTAAGGTAGATTTGGGGAAATCCACTGCCTATCCCTCGGATAAGCAACATAGAATCTATCAACCTTTTGTGATCCTGTCAGGTACCTGTGACCTGGATTGGCCACTATTAAAAACAGTACACTGGATTTGATTTGACCTTTAGTCTGATCCAGTATGGCAAATCTTATGTTCTCATGAATATCTTCTGATACTAGAATGGAATCTTGTACATCTTCTGGACTTTGTGTGAAGATTCAGATTACAAAGAAGATTATTAGGTTTATGGATTGAAGAATGATAACAGGATGCCTAATTAGCATTGAAGAACTTGAACTAGAGGCAAATTGGAAATATGAGGCACCAGACATCAAACAGGATATAGTGTTTCTAAATGAAAACTCTTAAAAGTAATTTTGTTGACGAGAGTAGTCTAGTAATTGGTGGAGGGAGATGGATCGTGTCCCCTTCTACTCCTTGACCAGCATACAGCTGCATAGGAAATTTTGTGGTATGATGCATAGATGCTTCCAATGGTTTAATAAGCATAAAAAACTTGCATGAATAGTGTTGATCGGGCTCCACCATATATGTTGGCAGCACCAAAGAGTACCACCGTGCACTTGAGCCTCTGTACTTCTTCGGCATGCGTTATTCTGGAAGTTCCACAGAGTGCTGCCTCCTTTTCTTCCGACACATGGCAGCTATGTTTACTCAACCCAGAGAATTCAGCCTGTTCCATCAAAGGGGCAGATATTTTAGAAGAGCTACTGTTCAGTTCTATTCCCAGTGAGGCAGATGAGGCTGCAGTTCAGGAAGAGGGCTGATTCTGGCTTCTCAGTCTTATGCAGTTTCTCCATTTTATGGTCCCTGACCCTGTGTTCACGGGGATATGTCCACAATTATAACAATTGACTTTGTTGTATTTTGGACCCAGCAACGGAAGCAGAGGTCATGTCCATCTGTAATGGACATTTTCCTGCCACAAATACAGTCTTTAAACCCACTTACAGTGATCTCTCTCAGACTTTTTTTTTTTTTTTTTTAAAGTAAAGTAGCACCAAAAAGTGCTATTTGGGGGCTGCTGAGGCAGCGAAGCAACTTTAAAGATAAAAGTTAAAAGAATTAAAAAAAAAAAAGTGAAAGACACAGTTACATAGCTATGCTAGTGATCAGATGAAAAAAACAAAACGAAGGATCTCATGAGGTAATGCCAGAGCAAGAATTCCCGCACATGCTCAATAGAGCAAAAGCTCTACTAGCTATGAGAGAAATGTCCGCTGGATGACATCATTCACATTATGGCTCATTCAACCCTGCTTATTGTTAGAAAAAGGATTTGCTCACCTTTAGATGAACAAATATAGATTAGATGAAAAGAATGGCATTACAAAAAACCTGATCTTGATGGTGCAAAAGACGAATGAAGACAGATATTAAAAAAAAAAATGCCAGCATGCCAATCATAATCACCTATATGAAAGCCCAATTCATCAAGCATTCTGCTCATACACATAGAATGTAAGAAATTAATTCATAAATCCAGTCTGTATAGAGCAGCAATAGTTCTGTTTTCCAAAGGATACAAAGTTCATAGTAGCTCTTTGGAGACAACATAGATGTCCGGAGTTCGCCAAGCATGTTGGAAGCATGTTTTAGAGCATCCATCAGTTTGTTTTTGTCCTATATGGGAATAAATAAATATATTGATAAGTAGATGCAAATATAAGCATTTTCTCATTCTCAAATTATGGCCAGTAAAGGCTAACTCCAGTCTAAAGTACATGTTATTAACGTTAAAATAGCAACTTTTTCTTCTTTTTGTTTCCATTTACCTCATATTAGTCTGGCTGGCTGTGATTACTTCTCTCTAATATTTTGGACACAAGATTTACTATTTTAAAACTTATAGTTTTCTTTATCAACAATTTTGTTTATTAAACAAACAATGCAAATAAATAAAGCAAAACCTTAAGATACACTCCAAAGTACATAGACCAAAATAACAAGAATACACTATTGCAGAAGTCAGTTCTTTTTTCCAAACCCAACACTTCCCTCCACAATCCATCTCTCATGCATCAATATATGAATGGGAAACCTCCAATCGGACATATGATCTATGGATTATGAGCCCCCAATATTGCATCAAGGGTCAAAGGGTTTCCAAACAGCATAAAACCATTTAGTAGCACGCTTCTTCACAGCTGACGTTTACCTATATAATAAACTTTCCAACTAAAATAAGTTTCCCAGCAAGCAACAGTAAGTAACCATTCTTCAGTAAGTTTGCAGATATTCACAATTTAGCCACCTTGTTTTGCTAAAGCACCCACTGATTGTCCTTTGTCCCCACCCAGAACCTTCTCTCATGCTAAAAATTCTTATGTTTCTTAGAAAGCTGAGGAATCAGCAAGGGATACTCTTTGGAAATAAGCACTCCACTTTTATAGGTCTTAAAACAAAAGGCTTTCAAATGGAGAATACTCATTAAATCTTGCCTAATCTCTTTCTTCTCGTTGAAGTGTGTTAATTGAAAAAAAAAAAAAATCTTTTTCATGAAGCCATTTCTCTTTCAGTGTCTCAAATCAAGAACCCCCCCCCCCTCCCCAATTTTCAAAAACATTCCCCAGAAAACAAAGCTCATTGTCCTCCCACTCTAAAAGCCTGCATCACTATACCAGGCAGAAAATCCTTAGACCTGAAAGGTGAGAAGAAAAAAAAAAAAAACTATTGGTTGTTCCCCCAACAGCCCCATCCTACAAGCATCCCAAACTAAAACCTGCAATAAGAGGGTTAACCAAAGTCTTTAGGGACACAGCTGCTTCAGCAAGCCAAAACAAAATTCCAGAGGAACCAGCAGCCCAAATGCAAAACTGCACCAATTGCACCCACTGCTCAACCCTCAAGCTGCTGAACCACTCAAAAATGGACCCAAGTTGAGCAGCCATAACAGCAGCATTTAATATTAGGAGGAGCTAAATACCCCAACAATTTAGACTGCTAATACTGACTGCGCCACTCCAGGTGGTCTACAATTCCATATAAAAGAAACACTTCCTCTGATAAAGTTGATACATAATCATCAGCACTTCTACTGATAATATCTAAAACAAAAAATAACACATTTTGGTAAGATAGACATCTTCAGTCGTCTTTATCCTTTCCAACCAAGATAAAGGCTAATAATGCTATTTACTTAAATCACGCACCCCTAAATATTTGAGGTGATACTTAATCCATTCAAAAGGAAACTTCTCCTTTAAGTTATCAAATTACAGACCCTGGAAGATTAATATTTAGAATTTGAGACTTACTCAAAATTAACTTTCTGGTAAATATTTTTATTGAAATGGTTTCCTATTCCGAAGATTTAGTATCTATGGGATGATTTACCAATGGATCCAAAGATTTCATTACTGTAATCCCCAAATTTGGCAAGGATCCATTGCTGAGTTGGTATAGGCTAATTTCCTTAATTAATTGCAAAATTCACTTTAAATCCAGACACCTGACCATTTTCATTTATCAAAATAGTCAAAGATATTCTAGGGTTCGCAATAGAAAACAAATGTCATCAGCAAAGAAGGAAATTGTATATTCCAGCTGACCAGAGCATATTCCCCTATTATCATGGTTACACCTAATCCTCTTTGCAAAGGGGTCCATTGCCAACCCAAACAAAAAGGGAGACAGAGGACAACACTGGAGAGTATCCCTACCTAGAATGAAAATTTTCCAAATATTTTTAATACATGCCTCAGGTGCAAGGTCCATCTTTTGCACCCATTTGATAAAATTGGGTCCCAAAACCACCTTACCAAGAGCTTTAAACATAAAACTACAATGGACTATCAAAAGCTTTTACAGCATCAATGGTCAGAAGGATAGCAAACCTAGTCTCAGTTCAAGAAATCCATAAAAGATTTAAAAGTCTTCCAATATTAACAGCAGCTTATCTTCCCTGAAGTCCGACTGACTTCACAAATTAATTCAACAGCTAATTACCCTAACCTGGTAGCCAAAACTGTGGTCAAAATTAAATATCTAAAATTTAACAAAGAAATTGGCCTACAAGATCCATACAATAATGTCTTTAGGAACAGTGATATCTGCCAAATTCATACAGGGAAATATGAAGCCCTCTCCCATAAGAAAGTTGAACACTAAGAACCACACAAATTTATCCCCAAATAGGCTGACAAACATCTCTCAATTGGTAGTCTGTATTTTTTAGGACCACTGAACGTAATCTGCTTTGAAATGTTGAAAAGCAGAATAAAAATTAAATGAATGAATATTAGAAAACTCATCGGAGAATGTGGAAGACCAAGCTACTCTGATAGCCACTTTTGCACTAAAACAAATAAGTCTACAACTAGACTTTGAAGTTATTTTTTTATAAAGATGCTGCTTTTCTTGGGTGCAAGATCTGAATATTTCTTGATTTAGAAGAGATGCAAAGAGTTTTTGATGCTCCAGCATTGAGCTACCTCCTTGGGAGGGAGTGATAACTTTTGCTTTATTTTCTCTGCAAATGTTTATTGTCAAACATGATTGTAACACACACATATTTTACGAACCAAGTCAGTTCAATATATTTCTGGATATAGCACTGATATAGCAGACCCAATTGGAGCTAAGTTAATCACTAGTATTTCCTCCGTCAGTTACCTGAATGTTTAAATGTCTCGATGAATTCACTTATTGCTTCCAGTTTTTTCTTCTTGCTATATATTAATTATATCAGCTCCAAAATTTCTACATTGATTTCTCCTACCTTGTTTCAGATGTGATTATAACAAATGTACGGAATCCCTTTATTCCCCCACAACCTTTTGTTTCTTTTTCTGTTTTGTTATTAGAATGTTATGACCTACTTTTCTTATTTCAAGAATATGGCTGGATGTATTTTTTTTTTAACTTATAAGTTAAATTAAAAAAAAAAAAAAAACTTGACAACCCATCTAGTAAGGGATTTATTCTGCTTTAACCATAAATTGTTTGTAGCCCTTAAAATTCAGAATTTTTTTTTTATACAAATCTATTCTGTGCCTCCTGAGAAATAACTGGGAGAGGAACTCCTTCCAGATATTTATCCATATTCTCATCAGCAACAGAAGTACCAGTCCCTCAGAGCTCCAGATAAAACGGGGTGAAACAAACTCTCTTTGGTTTTTGTTTCCAAACAAAGGGGCACCGGACTTGTCAATACATACAACATAATTCTGTGTTTGTTAAGCTTTCAACTTCAAAGCAAAAAATTGACTCAACTTTACCACCAGTCTGAAAATAAGGTAGTCTAGTGAGCTTAAGCTTAAAATGAGTATCGTCTAATTACAACGTACAAAGCTTACTTCTTTCAGCCTCCATCCAGAATGAAAAGTCTGCTCTCTTTTTGTCCAGCAAGTGGCTGGATTTCTGTAAACTAATACAAGTTTCCGCTCCGTTTCCTTTCCTCACAGACCGTGCTATTAGTTTACCCCGGAGAAATGCTTTGAGACCGTCCCATAACATCTGAGGGCTTTTATCTTCAGTATTGTTAAACTGGAAATAATCCTGTATGTCAGTCATTGTCCCAAACTCTGGCAGATTTCCTCATCATTCAAAAGACTGTCGAACTCCAAAATTATGTCCCACTGCCATTTAGTAAATAACAACTGATTCAAGAATATGATCTGTCCAGGTAATATTCCCACTGTCAGATAAAACAAACCCCCTAAAACAGATTTATCAATTTAAAAAAAGGTCAATTTTTAAGTATGACTTATGAAGCTTAGAATAAAATGTATAATCATGAAAAGACACATGAAGCACCCTCCAAATGTAAACCAATCCTAAAGCAGAAATCACGTTTTTAAGTTTCCTTCTATAAGATTGTGAAGTCAGGCCTAGCCCAGATGAATCATCAATCAACATGAGCAGAGACTGTCATGGTAAAAAGATAAGGAAAAGCTTTATTCGTCATTACATTTTTCATCCTTCCTCTTTCAGTGTTTCTTGGTCTAAAAAAACAAAGCTCTAAGCTTCTCAACCTCTTTCAACAGGAGTTGCCTTTTCACTGGGGTATTAAGGCCTTTAACATTCAAAGAGTCACCATAAAGGAAGCCATTCGTAGCCATAGGTTGAAAAAATATTAAAGCTCCAGCAAAAAGCTCCTCAATGCAGATCGAACAAAAAAAAAAAAAACCAAAGACGCAATCCCAAGTCATCATAATTATCTTCCTAAGCCAAGAAACAACTCGCCTCCCCGAACAAAACCAGCATCTCCAGGACTGATCCCATTCCCTCTGAGGAATGACGCCACCCACCAACTCACCACATAATCACACCAGAAAGACAAGCCCATCAAAACCCCAACAGATGAGCAAAGGTAAAACATACCCTCCATGAGTTCCTTCAGTTTATACAACCCTTCCCCCCGAATATCCCAAGAGTGCAAAATTAGAAGACAAAAAAATAAAGAACAAGCCATTCTTAACCCCTCAATACAGCAAAATCCAAGGGACAACTTAACAGTCCCCTCAGGATTCAGTCTACTTAGACAGCAAAGATTCTTCAGAGTTTCATCATAGTCTTTTCCCTTCTTTAGCCACTCAGTGACATCTAGTAGAGTCCCGCTGAGGTAGTGTTTGAGCCGGATTAGGGAAAAGCTTTAGGAGCAGCGGGCCTGTATCTCTATTGTCACATCGCCTCCTCTTGAAATAACACCACCCATATTAAAAGTTAGACCAAACAAGAACATCCAACAATAGTGTGTGTGTTATGTATGTATGTATGTATGTATATATATATATATATATATTTTTTTTTTTTTAAAGAAAATCAGTTATTTCCTCAAGCTCCCTTCATCTCTAATGTAGTTGGAGAAAGGTCACTCTACACTTCAATGATACAGTCCTCCCAGCTTAACAAACCCAAAGGTCATGCAATGGCCATGACTAATTATTTAACTGGAAAATTGTGATAGTATACATTATCTCTGGGCACATTCTTCTTAATAGTGCCCAATGTCTGATCAGTGTGATCTATTAACACATCAGCATCTCCGTTAGGATTACCTCTGGATACCAAAAACACTTTGCTTATTTTCTTGGTGATAGAGACTCAGGGATCTCACGAAATCTCAAACTGCCTCACCCTGAGTGGTTCTCAAGATCTTCCAAATTATCCATGATCTCAAGAGTCTTTTTTATATATGGCAAAAGCAGACTTTTTTTTAAGCTGCATCACTGAATCGGCCTGCTCCTCAATGTTATGTCAGCTTCTTCTACTCTCTTACTAGATATTAATACTGTTAGTCAATCACCATTTCCAGAATTTCTTCTTTTACAGATGCTATAAATTTCTTTAGATCTTGAAACCAATATAAAAACAGAACATAAGAAGTTGCCATACTGGATCAGACAGATGGTCCATCAAGCTCAGCATCCTGTTTCCAACAGTGGCCAAACCAAGTCACAAGTTCTTGACAAGTACCCAAACATTAAGTAGATCCCATGCTATTAATGTCAGTAATAGCAGTAATTATTCTCTAAGTCAGCTTGATCAATAGCAGTCAATGGACTTCTTTTCAGGAAATTATCCAAATCTTTTTGAAACCCAGCTACACTAACTGCCCTAAACACATCCCCTGACAACAAATTTCAGAGTTTAATTATGCATTAAGTTGAATAATCTTCTCAGATTTGTTTTAAATGTGCTACTTGCTAACTTCATGCAGTGCCCCCTGGTCCTTCTATTATCCAAAAGAGTAAATAACCAATTCACATTTACTCATTCTAGACCTCTCATGATTTTATAGACCTCTATAATATCCCCCCACCTCAGCCTTTCCTCATAGAGAAGCTTTTCCATCCCCTTTATCATTTTGGTCGTCCTTCTCCAATGCAACTATATCTTTGAGATGTGGCAACCAGAATTGTACAAAGTACTCAAGGTGAGGTCACCATGGAGCAATACAGAGGTATTATGACATTTTCCATTTTATTCACCATTCCCTTCCTAATAATTCCTAACATTGTTAGCTTTTTTGATTACCACAGCACACTGAACTGACGATTTCAATGTATTATCCACTATGATGCCTAGATCTTTTTCTTGGGTGGTAGCTCCTAATAGGGAACTTAACAAAGTGTAACTACAGCATGGGTTATTTTTCCTTATATGTATCACCTTGCACCTGTCCACATTAAATTTTATCTACCATTTGGACATCCAATCTTCCAGTCTTGCAAGGTCCTCCTGCAATTTATCACAATCCGCATGTGATTTAATTACTCTGAATAATTTTGTGTCATCTGCAAATTTGATCACCTCACTCATCGTATTCATTTATGAATATAATGAAAAGCACCAGTCCAAGTACAGATCCCTGAGGCACTCTAGTGTTTACCCTTTTCCACTGAGAAAATTGTTCATTTAATCCTACTCTCTGTTTCCTGTCTTTTAGCCAGTTTGCAATCGATGAAAGGAAATCGCCTCCTATCCAATGACTTTTTATTTTTCTTAGAAGCCTCTCATGAGGGACTTGGGATTTTCAGAAGGTATTTGACAAATACACTACATCTGCTGGTTCACCTTTATCCACTTTTATTAAATTCTTTAAAAAAAAAAAAGCAGATTTGTGAGGTAAGACTTCCCTTGGGTAAAGCCATGCTGACTGTGATCCATTAAATCATGACTCTCTATATGCTCTGTGATTTTGATCTTTAGAATAGTTTCCAAACTTTTTCCCAGCACTGAAGTCAGGCTCACTGGTCTATAGTTTCCCGGATCACCCCTGGAGCCCTTTTTAAATATTGGGGTTATATTAGCCACCCTCCAGTCTTCAGATACAATGGATGATTTTAATGATAGGTTACAAATCTTTATATTTGAGTTCCGCTGAAAATACACAGTCCTCTTTCCCAGGACCCTTCTCCTCAGCCGAAAGGACAGTGCAATCCACAGCAAGCTCCACAGGGCCCTATGAAGTCAAGGATATCTTTCAAATAAATGCACACAGTGGCATATACATGTTTATATGGCCATGAGCAGATATACTCAAGTATTTTATAACTTGTGCCTATGATATATACGTTTCATAAAAACGTGTATCGCTGCCTTGCAACATAGGCACATATATAGGCTTACGCACAAATAAATGCAATGCATTGGAACCACATATCGGTGCATTCAATGCACGTAGTTTTCCTATTTTAAAAATACACATGTGTATATTTTACATGCAAAAGTAAAGTAGGATTGACAAAATGGTGCCGTGAGAAAAGACGCGGTCGGATGGTTCTCCTGACTCGTTAATACTTTTCTGCTTTTTGTTGAAAATGTGCCGCATACAAAAAGAAAAGGTAAGGTGAGGGAAGGCACCTTGAACACCCCCCCCCCCCCCCCCCAGACACCTACCTTACAACAAAACGAGAATAAAGGAGTTCTTCGCCGCTGCGGGAAATGCTCCGGGATTGTCGGCTGCAGCGCTAGAGGGGGAGCAGGCTCAAACACTGCTCGGCGAAATATCTCTTAGCCCCAGAGCGCCGGCAACTCCCTCACCTCCTGCCCATTCCAGCCCGGTGGGCCCGGCCTTGAACCACGGACGAATGTCGTTTGTTGGGGGAAGTGGCCATAGAGGGGGCCCCAGCCGTTTGGCTGATGGGGCAGCCCCAGGGCGGAGCTGTTTTAACCGCCCTGTGTGAGGCCAACATCGGAGGATTAAGTAGCGCAGGTGGAAGTTTTCCAGCGTGGTCTGTACAAGGAGGGAGTCAGACAGAACACCCCAAGGAACCCACGGAACAACAAGAAGGTTTGCCTTTAAAATTACTTGTAAAGCCTTCGGTAGTGACTCCGGAAACAGTGTGGAGTGCTTTAGCTTTACTTGAAAATGCGATTATGTCTTTAACCACTGTGATTAAAGAGTCGCAAACATAGTTAAATGCTGTAAACCCGGTGGTATTAAACTACTCAAACAAGATTCAAGAAATGGATTCGCAAATTCAGCAGATTAAGTCTGTTCAAGCTAATTTAATTCAAGAACTGAAAAGCGGATGGAGAATTTGGAAAATAGTGTACGCTATAATAATTTACGAGTACTTAATTTTCCGAAATGCAAGTTGATTTCCCCATAAAGAGCAATTTAAAAAGTATCAACAGGATGGACTGTCTTGGCCTATTGGAGAAATACCGAATATTATGAAAATGTATTTCCTTAACGATCAAAGACTTGGCAGTATGAAAGTGAATACTCTCCCTTAATGGAGAGACCACAGACGGTCTCTCCATTAAGGGATCTATCTGGTTTCCTTGAAACTACACAAGAAGAACAAGTAGGAAAAAAAGAGGGACTTTAATTGTTAGATTTATGATACCCACAGAGAGATCATATGTTATAGTGAGATCCACGCAAATACCTTAGCCATGTGGGCAGGAATACCTGGGCAGTCTGGAAGTGCCACCTGATCTTTTTCTGAAATATCTACCAGGTTACTATGAGAAAAAAAAACTATGAATTCAAAATACATTCTGATAGTATCAGAGCAGGATCACCTGCGCCAAGGCTTGATTTACCTTGATTAGCAAAGCAATTTTTAATGTTCTCCATGAGGAAATTAAGCTCATTGGATTTTAGAAAGGCAGAAACGAATCTCAATATGCTTTCTTAGTCATTTTTTTCTCAACTGAAATGAACAGAAATGGAAATTGTATTTGTTTCAATGGCATCCAACATATCAAAGGAATTATGTGCATACAATCCTTATGTTAGTGAATGTTATGGTACCTGCTATCTGTTGATATGCTGGCAAGTTGAAGGCTCTCCTTTTCTCCCTGGGCATTATATTAAATGTAGTGAATTTTATTTTTATTTATTTATATTTGAAACAAGAATTTCAACCAAAAAAAATTAAAAGAAAATGCTCTTATTAACTAATTTAAATTTTATATAAAACAAAACTTAGCTCAAGAACAAACACACAAAAAGCATAGAAATATATTCATGGTAACTCCAGCACAGCATTCTAGACTGTATCACAAATTGTACAAAAGATTGCTATGGTATCCTATAATTATGTAAAATAGAAAACTATTTAAGCTTTTCTTGTATTTACAAACCCATCAAGGGATTTCAGAGCCCCGACTGGTACAAAATATCCCAAATACGTTCTAAACAAACACATAAACTACCCCAAATGGTTGCATAATAAATTAACAGATATTTTTCAATATTTTCTAAGACTGAAGTAAGAGTGAATACATCCCACCAGCAATGCTTGCAAGTAACTGACCTTCGGCACACAAAAATCTCTTGTATCAGGAAAGACAGCTTCACTACATATTTTTCAACAAGCCTCAATCAGAATGTGTTTAACTAATAACCACAATGGAAAAAGAAAAAAAAAAAAAAAAAAAAAAAGATTCCTTTGTGTAAAAATCCATAATTGAACCTCATGTTACTTTCAGTTACTAATGTCCTATACACTGTATATAAGATATCCCAAACAAGACAGACAAGTTAATTTTCACATTCTGAAAACTCAAACACTGACCTACAAAATCTGAGCCAATCACCCACACAGGCATATCTAGACATGATGCCTGTGCATATAACACCCTATGAAATCCAGAAGGAAGCTCTCTTTGGTTCACTGGGAGTATTAAGAAAGGCACTGGCATTAAATATGAGATCAAGATCATACTCAACATACCCTGGCTTACGAGGGAGGCTCGTCTAGTCAACCCACTTGTTAATTTCATATTATTCTATGCATTAAAGCTTTTGATAAACCCTAATAGTTCCTTATTAATATAGCACAATAGCCATTTCAATGTACCAATGCATTTTTTATGGAATTGATACATGAAAATTATTACACACAAGGTAAGTTAACCATATTTCTTGAATTAGAGATGTACAGCACAGTTACTTACCTCTAACAGGTGTTCTCCAAGGACAGCAGGATGTTAGTCCTCACACATGGGTGGCATCATCAGATGGAGCCCCAATGCAGAAAACCTATGTCAAAGCATGCATGCCCCATACCAAGCGTCCACGCGGGATCCCTCTCCAGATTTGTAACACAGAATTACATTTAAAAATAAAACATAAAAGAAACCCAACTCCATGGAGTGGCGAGTGGGGTTTCATAAGAACTAACATCCTGCTGTCCTCTGAGAACACCTGTTACAGGCAAACAACTCTGCTTTCTCCAAGAACAAGTAGTCCTTACACATGGGTGAATCCCTAGCTACGGCTGCTCCAACACAAAACAGGCCCAACAGACACCCAAAACAGGTGCCAATGGGCACAATACCAGTGCTGTTGGTACAAGAGGGGGAAGGCAGCCTGAACTCAAAACAACGAGCCCTAGGCAGGAGATTTGGGTTCTACAAACAGATTCCAAAGGACAGACTGGCCGAACCTACTGTCGCATCAGCCATCCTTATCCAGACAGTAATGAGATATGAACATGTGAAGAGAACTTCACGTCGCAGCCTTGCAGATCTCCTCCATGGGAGCTGCTCGCAAGTGGGCCACTGATGCTGCCATGGCCCTGACATGACCCCCAAGATGCAGTCCAACCTGGGCATAACAGAAGGAGATGCAATCTGCTAGCCAATTGGCTGTCTTTGGCAACGGCAACAACCAACCTACTCTTATCAAAAGAAACAAGTTGGATGGACTGTCTACGGGCTTCTGTCTGCTCAGATAGAAGAAGCTTAAGGCTCACTTGCAATCCAAACTGTGCAGTGCTCGGTCGCCTTGGTAAGAATGGGGCCTGGTAAAGAATATTGACAGGATGACTGGCTCGTTAAGATGGAAATCAGGCACCACCTTAGGCAGGTGTGTATGCAAGACCACCCTGTTATGATAGAACTTAGTATAAGATAGATAAGGCCTGGAGCTCGCTGACCCTACGTGCCACCAAAATATGCCCTATCATGTCAGGTACTTCAGATCACGGTGCACAGCGGCTCAAAAGGAGCTTTCATCAGCTGAGCTAACACCACATTGAAATCCAAAGACACAGTGAGAGGCATTAGGGGAGGCTTCAACTAAAGCAGGCCCCGCATGAAACGTACAACTATAGGCTGTACAAAGATGGGTGTACCATCTACACCGTGGTGATATGTGCCAAATGCACTAAGATGAACTCTAACAGAGTTGATTTTTAAGCCAGCCTCCGATAGGTTAGAAGGTAATCAAGCAGTTTTTGTATGGAGCAGGAGAACAGATCTAGGGCCTTCTGGTCAAGCCACACGGAAAAACTTTGCCACTTCAGTCCATAGGACTTTCCAATGGAAGGCTTTCTAGACGCCACCAGGACCCAAGACACATCCTCTGAAAGATCAAGTGGCTGCAGGATTAACCTCTCAACATCCAGGCTGTGAGCAACAGGGCCTGGAGATTGGGATGCCGTAGCCTGCCTTGGTCTTGCATGATGAGATCTGGGAAAATCCCCAGAATGAATTGGTCTCCAGATGGACAACTCCAGTAGGAGTTGAAACCAGACCTGTCTCGGCCAATGAGGAACTATGAGGATCAAAGTCCCTCTGTTCTCGTGAAACTTCAAGAGAGACTTCATCAGTAAGGAAATCGGAGGACACGCATGCAGAAGACCCTTGGCCCTAATGACAGGCAAGGGCATCAGAAGCTGGTTTGCTGTCTGACCTGTACAGGGAGCAGACCTGAGACACCTTCCTGTTGCTGGGGAACGCAAACAGATCTACATCCGGGCTCCCCCAGAGGCAGAACATCCAGGGACCATTCATGGGGTCTGAAGGCTCGACACAGCCTGTCCATTACCACTTCTCTATCCTGGCCAGGTACATGGCCTGAGCACCATCCTGTGGGACAGGGCCCATAACCAGCTCTACACTGTTTCCTGACACAGGAGGTACTATCCCGTTCTTCCCTGCTTGTTGACATATGACATGGCTAACTGGTTGGTGGTTTGGATCAGGACAATCTCCGAAGAGATTCTCTCCAGTACATGGCACGTCAGAGTTATTCCTGTATCTCTGGTTGGATATCCGCAACCCGCAGCCATACCATTCTGCAGGCACCGATTCCCACTGCAGATACTCTCAATACCATTTTGAAAACATCGTAGGTCACACGGACCTCATGTTTTCTGCACTCCAGGCCCTTATGTACCAGCGACAAAGATGTCCTGCTGCTCTTGAAGCAGCTGCTCAGGCTGCCACCAAAGCCTTGGACTTCCGTGACCCGAAGAGCTGATCCATCCTGTAGAGTTGAAGCAGACATCCTTTCAGGATCATTTAGGCACACAAGCAACAACCCCGGACATCATGCAATGCCCAGAGGCAGAGGACACTCATCTCATGCAGATCCGTGATGGGTAAGGTTCTTGGGCACTGCTAGTATAGACAAAAAACAGACGTGGCCATGACAGAATGAAAGAAAAGGGGCCATAGACACGAAATGATGGCGGCGGCCCTCGATGATTGGCGGGCACAGAGACACCGCTTCTGCAGGGGTAACGGACCATGAAAAAGCAGCTTACCAGAAACGGCAAAAATCCTGTCTAGGATGCTACGCGATGAGAAGAAAAGTTTTCCAATAGGCCAAAAACAGATAAAAGTGAGCTCACCCAGACCACGAGGTTGTTGGTTTGGATCAGGACAACTATGTTGGACAGCCAAACTCTGAAAGCCCATAACATGTGCCTGATCGCCTGAAGCTCCAGGAAGTTGATTTGACAAGAAAATTCCCGAGCAGACCACAGACCCTGGGTACCAAGCCCATCTAAGTGAGCTCCCCACTTAGATGCCCTATACCCACATGGACGCATGGTATAGGGCATGCTCAGTGTGCCTAATCAAAGTTCTAGAAACTTTTGACATGTTTCCACATCGGGGCTCCATCTGATGATGTCACCCATGTGTGAGGACTACCATCCTGTTTGTCCTCATTAATTAACTATTTAATATTTTCTCTAAGTATAACTTTACTGTTTAGTCTTGGGCCTTGCCATTTAACATAGTAGCTCCCTTACAACGATAGGAACCTGGCCATGGATCTCTAGAAGGAAGTATGTGATGGATTCTGGCGCTATCTACTGCAGGGACAGGCAAGAAGGACCCTGGGATGCCTCCAAAACTTTCTGGTTGTGGCCCCAGCAGCAGAATGCAGGGGAAAAGACAAGACTGCTACCACATCATCAAGGCCAACTCAGATCTGTCAGGCCAGTCAGCCAATCACCAATAGTTGCTGTTGCTTCTCCCCCTTCCCCCTTATGCTGCTTCATAGTTGCTGCTCAGGATCCCATTCTGGCTCTGGCACTGTACCCTGCTCTGTGCATATTACACAGCTAACAGTTCTAATTTCAATTGTTTAAACAGATACTTTTTAAAACAATATTCACATCCCTATCTCTTTTAAACAACTAAAATATAACAGTTAACTGCAAGATACGCACAGAACAGGGGACAGTGCCAGAGCAGAACTAGAACCTGAGCCCAGAAGCAGCCATGCAGGAGCAAAAGAGGAGAAGCAACAGCAACTATTCTTTAGGTAACTTGGCAGCTTTTCTGCAATTTTCTTGGCAAGAAGGGGTTTATCTTTCAGTTCTGTTCAGCATCCCACTACATAGTGCTGTTCTTGTCTTTATTTTTTTCTGCAACGCTTAACTGTCTTATTCTTCTTCCAGTCGCTTTTCCATTTCTTCTTTTAGTGTTAGAATCAGATTTCTGCTTCCCCTCAAAGTTGACCTTGGCACTCAAGAAGGTTCCAGTTATCTGTACAGCTTGCACACACCTCCCTCCTTCCTGGAGACAGACCAGAGCCAGCTTTCACATAAGATGCCAAAAGGTAGAAAACAGTAAAGTATTGGTAAAGAAAGCTGTTTTGATGATTTGGGTGCATACATTTCTGCCTATTATATCTTTGTAGGAACAACTGATGAACTTTCTATAATTTTTGTATTTAAAAAGGGGGAAACTGGCTATCAAGCAGGGTATTCTGCAGTTGTGGCGCTGTGGATATTAAACCTTCTACTCTCTCCTTTGTGGCACTGAATACTTAACTGTTGGGAATTATGGGAGGATGCTGAACTCTGGCTGGTGTGCATGCTAAACCGGATGGTGCGATAGGTTATAGGTCGGGGTATAATGTTTGAAAGATCAAGAGATATTTGTAACTCGACAAGTTTGGTTTGTAGTTTACTTTTTCCACGAGATGTCTTCTGTCAATCTCTTGAATAAATAAACAATATAAAAGCGACGAGAAGGAAGAGAAAATATTAAGAGAAACATGGAGGCAGAAGAAAGTCTAAAATCTGTTCAACGTTTTACAAAATGGACCTGCGATTTCCCACTCCCAACTTTACATTTCATCAGTGGCTGATTTTTTCAGTTATATGGTGCTGTGATAAAAGCACTCAATTCTCAACCATGTGTAAGTTTTTGCATGTCACGGTCCTAAAATTGTTGATCAAGTAACACACAGCATTTCAATTGGCTTCCAAATCCATTTCTCCTCCATTAAAATTATGGCTTCTTACCAAGCATCGCTTCATCTGAAAGGACTGGACCTTCACTGCTTGAATGGCTTCATCCAAGAGCTTTTCTTGCTCATCCTGAGGAGACTGCTGTGTTGTAGGCTGAAAAAGACAATAACAAAAGCATCTATTAGTCTTGTTGTCCATGAATCATGGAGGATATATTGTCATCAGCAGTGCTGCTCAGTTAATGAGGAGCCTTATTGAATGTGGCTATTATAGGTTGTAACATTGTTGTGGGCAGGAATAAACTTGATCTTCTATTGTCATCATGTCACAGACTCAGTTGAATTATAAAAGTCAACTAAACATAGAAAAGGAACTTTATTATGAAGATCTCTGTGATTTGATCTGGGCCTTATATCCTGCAAGCTTGGCCTGAGGTTTCCCCACATACTAAGGGCCAGTGCATTTTCTCTCCCCACTTTTATAATCAACAACTTCCATGTCACTCCGGCTAGGGAAAAAGGACAAAAAACCTCCACGGTCAAGCCAACCAGTGGTGCTTATGTTTGTTATTTAACTTTTAATGTGCCAATATACCGCAGCTTTCAGTTATGCACCGTGCTGGCCCTCCCTCTGTCCTTCAAATAGATTACTAGCAGTAGACAGTAGTGGCACAACCCTTCACTGGAGCCAACCGGAGCCTTTGTGGAAGCAGAAAAGGAATTCTCCCCGCGCTGACGTTGGAAGAAATTGGGCTGCTGTACTTTGCTAACAGTTGAGCTTACCACTCTTAGAAATAAGGGTTTTAGTTTGTCTTTTATAGAATTCTCTATAAAAAAAAAACTGCATAAGAAGCAGTAGTGCCTAATTCATACTAGAGATGTGAATCGTGTCCTCGATCGTCTTAACGATCGATTTCGGCTGAGAGGGGGAGGGAATCGTATTGTTGCCGTTTGGGTGTTTAAAGAATCGTGAAAATCGTGAAAATCGTGAGCCGGCACACTAAAACCCCCTAAAACCCACCCCCGACCCTTTAAATTAAATCCCCCACCCTCCCGAACCCCCCCCCCAAATGCCTTAAATTACCTGGGGGTCCAGCGGCGGTCCGGAACGGCAGCAGTCCGGAACGGCCTCCTGCAATTGAATAGTGTTGTCTTCAGCGGCGCCATTTTTCAAAATGGCGGCGCAAAATGGCGGCGGCCATAGACCAACACGATTCGACTGCAGGAGGTCATTCCGGACCCCCGCTGGACTTTTGGCAAGTCTTGTGGGGGTCAGGAGGCCCCCCCAAGCTGACCAAAAGTCCCTGGGGGTCCAGCGGGGGTCCGGAAAACGATCTCCTGCCGCAAATCGTTTTCCGTACGGAAAATGGCGCCGGCAGGAGATCAACTGCAGGAGGTCATTCAGCGGGGGTTCCGGACCACCGCTGAACGACCTCCTGCAGTCGATCTCCTGCCGGCGCCATTTTCCGTACGGAAAACGATTTGCGGCAGGAGATCGTTTTCCGGACCCCCTGTTCAGAGCTTGGGTTCTCAGGCTTTATATCTCGGTTTTGTTCGCATGCTTCTGTTTCTAATTTGCAGTCCCTTATTTCTGTATTAGGTGAGGGTCGGTCTGTGTTCTGCCTGGGTGTGTTGTGACTGAGGTGCAGTATTGCTGCTGGCGTGTAGTTTCTCTGTAGGGATTTGTAGCAGTCCGGCTTGTTTGGTTACCCTAGTAGGTGGTGTATTAATGCTCTAGGGCCTAGTGTAGTTTTTGTATTGCTGTTGTGTCATAAGACTGCTGCTGTTTGAGTCCCGATAATCGGTGCTGTGACTGTATGCTATGGTAAGGTTCTAGGCTTTTTTTTTTTTTTTGGTAGGGGTTTGTGTTACTTCACAAAATGTCTAGCAGTGGAGGGAGTCTTTTTGCTGAGCTGGCACCAGAATTTTAATATTTTTTTTCATGCTGGGTTGCAATGTGAACTGTAGTAGTTCTGCTCTGCACCCATTCTTATGATTATTGCTATTTTATTATAGTTTTGATGATCTCTGCTTTTCTGGAAAGTGGAGTCATGAAAGAATATATTGATATTTGTTTTGTGACATGATTGATTGTATCCGATGTTTATGTGTTCTTTGCTATTACATGGTACTCATGTATTTATAAACTGGAATAAATATAAAATATGTTAATACAGATTAATAAGGAATTTTTTTTAATGTTGATAAGTGTTTGAAATAACCTATATGCCTACAGGCCACCCATGTTAACCTTGGATCCACCCAAAAAAAGTTAGTTCTGGCTATGCCTGAAATAAGAACTAGCCCCGACCAAGCTCATATTGCCTGAGCTACAGCCTGACCAGTAGGCCCAGAAACTCTATCCTCTACAGTAAACCGTATCCTCCTGTTTCTCCAGCAAAACTTCTTAAGACACTGGTCTGAAGTAACAGCCACTTCATGGCAGGGAACTACAATGCTACACAGACACTGACTGCAACATCACTAAAGAATCTAACAGAAAGACCAAACCAATTAATGTGAAATGAAGCAATATGGACTGATAAAAAAATAGAATTAACCTCTACTCCCATTTCAGAATTTTAGTCCAGGTACAGTTGTGTATGCCAGAAACATTTCTTTACAAGAAAGAATCAAGGCATGCCCACTTCAGCATTACCAGACATGCTAAAGAGAATAAAAGTTCAATAAGAGTGATAATTTTTTATTGGACTAAACTAAGAAGGGCATCATCTTATATTTATTTATTTGTTCAGTTTTATATACAGTCATTCGGTGCAGCCATCATAACGGTTTACAAAAATCAAACAGAATAAACCATTAAAAAATTGATGCATAAATTAATAGTGGAAAAGAAGAAGGGATCGGGGAGAGGTTGGTGGTGAAAAAGGGAGCATAAGGAAAAGAAGGGAAAAGGATCATGTTAACAGTATTGGTATTTAAACATCTTCGGGATGGTCTTCTAGTGTTGTTAATTATAAGTTCATATTGCTATTATGATGGTCATTGCCAGACGATTTTTCATTATCTCCTTTGCATGCGTATGGTTGGTAGTCTTGGTTAAAATTAGATTGTTGAAATAAATAATCATTAACGTAGACTTTATGAAAAAGAAAAAAAAAAGTCTTTAGATCTTTTTTTGAAAGTTTTGATATTCGTTTATATAAATTTATGGTTTTATTTGTTAACCTTTATTTCCATGCATTCTAGGGAAGTTAAGGAAACGTAAATGTAAACATTTAGCATTATTCTCAGAAGTCTCAATACGCCTTGACAATAGTTCTCTGTCTTACCACGGCTGCATGAAATTCCAGATTTCTTTTTTCCCCCGTTTCTTCAAGGGTTTTAAATTCTCTCCTCGGAATTTTTAATGGATTTCTGTATTGCTAGAATATCCTGTTGGTTTCTCCCACTAATACAGTCCATCTTTTCCTCCAGGCCTTTTATATTTGTAGCCATTACGGCCCACAGGAGTTCTAGGTGTGTGTCCATGTTTTTAACATGTCTAAGGTAGTGTGGGACTTAATGGCGGTAATGGCTGCAAATATAAAAGGCCTGGACTGTATTAGTGGGAGAAACCAACAGGATATCCTAGCAATACAGAAATCCATTAAAAATTGAGAAGAGAATTAAAATCCTTGAAGAAACGGGGAAAAGAAGAAATCTGGAATTTCATGCAGCCGTGGTAAGACAGAATTATTGTCAAGGCGTATTGAGACTTTTGGGAATAACGCTAAACATTTAAATTTAGTTTCCTTAACTTCCCTAGAGTTGCTGGGGAAGTACCAATGGAAACTCTTCAAAACTTTCTAAAGGAAATATTGGGTTTTTCTGAAATTGATTTGCCTAATATCAGTTTCTGTTATTTTCTGCCTAAGAGAAGTTTAAATCTAAATACGTCCGAGTTACCTTTTCAGGGGAATCTTACAAATGTTTTAGAAAATTCTGATAATGAAGTAATAGATTGGGGCACTTTATTAGTTTCTTTTGTAAAATGTCTGGACCTAAATAAGGTCATGATAAAATATTTTTATAAGTATCCTCTCTCTTTTCATGACAAATTAGTTAAGATTTTCCCAGATCTCGCTTTATCTACGTAATTACGGAGAAAAGGGTTTTTAGCTTTTTGACAGGATGTTATTTCTTTGGGTTTCTCGTTTGTGTTGCGGTTTCCCTGCAAATGCATAATTAAAAAACAACAGGATATCTTTGTTTTCTTTATGCCGAACATCTGAAAAGCTTTATTGAACAAAGAAAAATCGTCACTTCGTCCCAGCTTCTAGTTAAATAATATAAACAGTGCAGTTAGTGCTATGTTAAGCTTTTTCTGTTTTTTTTAATTACATTGGTGCATGGAAGCCTAAGGGGAGACCCTTAGGCTTCACGCCTCTTCTATTTCTTTATTATTGTAAGTACCTATTTACTATTGATTATACAAAATAAATGCAGTAATGATAATGAATGTGATAGAGTGAACATATTTCTGTAAGAAATGAATATGAAATATCAGGACCGCTTATCTTATGTTATTATTGCTTTTGTGTAATAAATGAAAATCAATAGAACAAATAATTAAAAAACATAAACATGGACATCAAGTTTTCATTTTTACCTGCTGAAAACTTTTATTTAAAACAAGTTCCTGCTGATCTGACTGAAAATTTACAAAGACATTGAGAATTTGTATCTAAAGAAAGTTTAGCAAGATACAAGTTCATATAGTTTCAGCAGGGGAAGAATATGCCAAAACAATTCTGATCATTTTCTTTCATTGGATGATACAAACTAGTTTGGGGCAAGCACTGAATTGGTATACTTAGATTTCAGTAAAGCTACTGTGCCAGAAAGGAGACATATTTAAAGTGAGCAGCCTAAAAGTGGCTCCAAGGTGGTTGACAGGTTAGACATTGGCCGAGTGCCAAACAGAAGGTATTGGTAAATGAAGCTCACTTCAAGGAACGCGAGGCTAATGATGGAGTGTTTCAGGTTATCAGACCTGGGCTAGTTTTACTCAATACTTTCATAAGTGATATTACAGAAAAGGTGTGTTTTTTTTTGCAGGTGATTCTAAAACATTCAACAAAGTGGATAGGCCTGTTGGGTACAGAGTGATCTAAACCTAATACTACTTATTTCTATAGAACTACTAGAAGTAGGCAGCACTGTACAATGATGATTAAGTCTTCAGATACAATAAATCCCATCCCCAAAGAGCTTACAATCTAAGTGGGTACTTGAGACAATGGGAGAGAAAGCAACTTGCCCAGAGTCACAAGGAGTGTGTCAGTGAGGGAAGTGAGATTAAAACCCTGGCTTCCATGGTTCTCTGCCCATTGCTCTAACCACTAGACCAGGGGTGGGCAAACATTTTTCTGTTGAGGCCATATTACAATGAGGTCCGGGCAGGATCCCCCCTTGGAGTTCCTCGACACAAACAACCCCAACGCAAGCTTACGCACAATCATTGTTTACACCTTAGGAGCCCCTTCAATCATGGATCCTAGCCTCTACCAAAATCAGCAAGACCTTAAACCCAAAAGGTCCCGGCTAGCAGATTACCTCACCTCAGTCACGGCCATAAAAGTATAAACAGAAAGGTGCAGACAAAAAAACCGAAATGGAAACCACTAAAAACCAGACTCATATGCAGTGAAATAATGCAAAAACAGAAATCACATTATGTATGAGAACAAAAAAAAAAAGAAATATAAATCAGTAACAGTGAGTAAACCATACTAATAAAAGAATATTTCAAAACAGATGAAGAGAGCATATAATTAAGAATAAGGATAAAAAAAAATTAAACATTTCCCAAAATCAATTAAATATTTCAAAACAGCAGTCATATCACACATTTCCCTCGCTCCATACCTTTCACCTTTATTTCCAGTTACCCAGAGATTGGATTAGTGGAGGGGAATATACACACTTTCTCCTCTCTCATACATATACACTCATACATTAAGACTTATTTATTTATTTATTTTTAATTTTTATATACCGAAGTTCTTGTAGGGACTACAAATCACTCCGGTTTACATACAACGAAGAACTGCTCAACAAAGAGCGGAGCTTTACATGGAACCGTATAACATATGGAACAGTATAACTGGTATGACTTCTACCCTCTCTTCTCATTCCCCTCTTCCAATTCCTTCCTCTCCCTTCCTTCACTCACCTTTCAGTCATTCACCTCTTCTCTCACCTCTCAATCACTCACCTTCCCACTCACCCTCTTCCCTTCCCACTCAGTCATGCTCCCTTCTTCTCAGTCACACATCCTCTCCCTCCCCCCCAATTAGTCCCTTCCCTTCTCTCCCCTCTCAGGCACTCCCCACCCTCACCCCCTTCCCAGCCTACCATGTGACTCACCTTTCTACTGGGGTTCTCTTTTTCTTCCTGCTGGCTGGATGCAGGAAACCCACCAGTAGATCAGCTTCAGGCCCACCATGCTGCAGGGCCTCTTCTTGTTGGCAGGGAGGGAAACCCTGCCAGCAAGTCACACCACGGGGCCACAGGGCCTGTTCTTGCTGGTGAGGGGTGGGAACCTCCCCAGCTAGCCATGCTGCAATGCCAATCTTCTTGCTGGTGGAGGTTGGGAACTCTGCCAGCATACTACTAAATGTGCTGTGATGCAGGATGGGTCCTCTTTCTGCTGACAGGGGTGGAAACCATGCCAGCACATAATTCCATGCACCACGAGACAGATGGGTCCTCTTCCTGCTGGCGAGGATGGGAACCCCACCAGCGCATAAGTCCACGTGCGGCAAGACAGACACATTCCCTCACATGGGTGAGAACCCTGCCAGCACTTAACTCCATGTGCCATGAGGCAGATGGATCCTGGTGGGGGTGGGAACCCCACCAGCACACCACTCAGGGCCCGATTACGCGCAGGCCATAAATAATGTACATTTTAAACAGATAGGTCGGATTTGGCCCATCTGCACCCACCCCTGCACTAGACCATGTTTCTGTCCTCCATTATCATGTGCCTAGCAGCTAAGAATCAATGCAAAAATAACAAAGTCAAGCACTGGGAATGTAGAAATTTAAGGGAACAGTATACATTGGGGAATGAGATAATAATGTGCATCAATTAGGAGAAACATCTTGGGGTGATTGCAACTGATGATCTCAAGGTTGCAAAATGCAAAAAGGCAGTGGCCAGAGCCAAAATAAATGTTAAGATGCATAGGCAGAGGTATGACCAGTAGAAAAAGGGAGATAATGGCTCTGTACAAGACATTGTTGAGACACTGAATACTGTGCCCAGTTCAGAAGGCCAAATGTAGGAGCCCAAAGAGGGACTACAAAATGATACAAGGTTTCCATCAAAACATGAAACGAGACTTAAGGATCTAATATGTAGACAACAGAGAATATGACAGAGATTCATATACTTCAAACAGTATAAATCATGCTCAAGAAGCAAAACCCTTTTTAGCACAAAGGAAGCTGAAGGATAAGAGGTCATAATGTGAAGCTCAAAATGGGGAAGGGGGTCAAATTAGAAAAAGATGTTCACAAAAAGGGTGGTTAGGATACATGCATCAGCCTCTCTGTGGAGGTGGTGAATACAATAACAGTAACAGAATTAAAGAACATGAGAAATTGCCATGCTGGGTCAGACCAAGGGTCCATCAAGCCCAGGATCCTGTTTCCAACAGAGGCCAAACCAGGCCACAAGAACCTGGCAAGTACCCAAACACCAAGATCATCCCATGCTACTGATGCAATTAATAGCAGTGGCTATTCCCTAAGTCAATTTGATTAATAGCCGTTAAAGAACTTCTCCTCCAAGAACTTATCCAAACCTTTTTTGAACCCAGCTACACTAACTGCACTAACCACATCCTCTGGCAACAAATTCCAAAGCTTAATTGTGCGTTGAGTGAAAAAGAAGTTTCTCGGATTAGTCTTAAATATTCTACTTGCTAACTTCATGGAGTGCCCCCTAGTCCTTCTATTATCCAAAAGTGTAAATAGCCGAAAGTAATGGGCAAGCACAGATGATCTTTAGTTAAAATGAACTGATGGGGAAAGAGATCCATTAGAAACTACGGCAGGGGTAAGCAATGCCAGTCAAGTGCCAGAAATCACACGGGTTTTCCGGATATCCACAATGAATATGCATAAAATGTATTTGCATGAATGTAGAGACAGTGCATGCAAACGCATCTCATGCCTATTCAGTATGGGTATCCTGAAACCCTGACTGGAGTGTGGCACCACAGAAACAGGGCAGCAGAAAGACCATTCAGCCCATCTTATCTGCCCATCCATACAACTCAAGGACTAGGTCTTATGATCCTTAGCAGTCACATTACTTTGCATCTTTCTGTTTTTCTCTTTTGGAATTTCATTCATGGTCTGACTGTGAAAGTTTGGGACTTCACAATACTTCATTAGGTTTTTCTTTCCACAGTACCTTTAGAGAAAAAGGACACCTAAAGTGCAAAATTTTAAAAAAGTTCACATGACAAACAGCAATATTAAAAAAAAAAAAAAAAGAAGTGTGTTCTTTAAAAGGAAGGAGAGTGGCCCTTTCCAATCTTTTAAGCCACTTGATTTCTCTATAATTCCTCTTAAAACAACAAAGCTGTCAAGAGTCACAGCTTACAACAGCAATGGATTTATTTTTTGCCATCTCACAAATAACATTACATAAATGTATCGAAAATCATTTCTGACACTGCTGACAAGAAGGCTGTTTCCTAGCTATAAAAAGCAGCACCTCATTTCCTTACATTAAGCGTAAGTGCATTTGGTCTTTTTTTTTTTTCCATTTTAAGAAAAAGGAAACTTAAGCCATACAATTTCATAGCTAGACTAGCAATTTAAGCCATGAAATACCTAAAAGTAAATACCTAAAGTAATCAATGTGTTCAAGACTGAGTGAAATGTAGTCAAGCCACAAGAATGCCAACAATTTAAAAAGCATACATAATATTCACTGAACTTAAACTACAATGCTGCACACTGCCATGAGGAAGAGCCAGATTGGACTGCAGAGTCTGTTTTTTGTCATTCAAGCTGGATGGGGCTAAGCATGCTGTCAAGGTAATATTCACAATTGCCAAAGGAGATCCCATTAATTGTGCAACCTACAGTCAAGGCTTAAGATGCATGGATAACAGGTTTCAGAGAAAGATACAGGCAGGCCAAGGGCACCCTTTAGCACGTGTTTGGCCGCACATTTTCGATGCGCATCTATTACTGTTAGTTTTTTTTTTTTTCATTTATTTATTATTTATTTTATCTATTTATTATTACTTCTTAATTGTTAACATTATTATATATTTTTTCCTGTTATTTTGGATTAACCATGTTCATTGTAAACCGCTAACTTGAAGCGATAGTTACTGTTCATTTTAAACCGGGGTAATATGTATATTATACAGGAACCCTGGTATATAAATCCTTAAATAAAATAAATAAAAAATTATCCCTTATACCGTAAGGGGTAATATTGCGTCGAAAATGCACGACCAACCCCCTGAAAACTAACAGCACTCATCACATGCAAATGCATGTCAATGAGCCTATGAGTTAGGTGCCCGGGATACTGAAAGTAAGACGTGCAGCCAAGCCGCACATTTTACTCTCAGAAATTAACACTGGCCCAAGGGCAGGTGTTAAATTCTGAGCAACCCGAAAAGTGTACAGAAAAGCAGAAAATACTGCTTTTCTATACACCTTCCAACTTAATATCCTAGCGATATTAAGTCAGAGGAACCAAAACTTAAAAAAGAAAAAAAAAGTAAAAAAATCTGCCTGCCGGTCAGCGGTTAGCAAAACAGACGCTCAATTTTACCAGCGTCCGTTTTCCTAACATGTGGCTGTCAGCAGGTTCGAAAACAGAAGCCGGTAAATTGTGTGTCAGTTATCAGACCCGCTGACAGCCACCTCCACCGCTAATAAGGCGGCACTAGGATGCGCTATTGTCCCTAGCGCCTCATTAGCACACCACCTAATTTAACCATAGAATCGTGCACCCAGGAGAGGTGTCTGGGTGTACGTCAGGGGAGCAGGCGCTCAACATAGAGCCCCCGCTCTCCCGCATTTCTTACTGTATCGGCCTGAATGATTGTAGCTGTAATGCCTGGGCTATGTAGGAGTGGGGATAAATATGAGGGGAGAAACATGGATATTGTATATTAACATGGATTTATACTGTGTTGAGGGGAAAAAAAACCTTAACAAACCAGGCCCCAAGTGATAAAATATATATTACGGAATAATCAGATGTAGCTAACACACATCTCACCACATGTCAACATGCATTGGCATATACCCAGTGTGTAAAGTTTAAATATATGTATAGATTTCAGTGACAGTGTATACACTGGTCAGCTGACAATAGGTAATTCGGTGATAAGAACTCCAGCCCTCATGTGCCACAAACAGGCCAGGTTTTCAGGATATCCACAATGAATATACATGAGAGAGATTTGCTTACACTGCTCCATTGTATGTAAATCTCTTATGCATATTCATTGTGGATATCCTGAAAACCTGGCCTGTTTGTGGCTCTCGAGGGCTGGAGTTCCCCATCACTGAGCTAACAGGATCTCTCCAGCAAAAGCTCCCTGCCCACAGGCTTCTTCAGCAGCAGAAGAGATACAAGTGCACCGCTGCCACCAAAAAATCTTTTTCATTTAGTCTCTGCTTAGGAGATAAGGCTGAGAAATATACAGGAACAGAAAAAAATAAAGAAGCAATGCTCAATAAGGGCTGATGTACTATAGGATTTTTTCACTTTCATGTGTATTGGAAAATACTTAGTACATATGATTACTAGCCTGTTTTCCCAACATATTTGCTTCTTCCTTGGATCTTATTCTTATAATCGCCTTTTATATTCTAATATATTTTATTGCATTTTTATACTGGAATTAAAAAGAATTTGATTCTTTTTTAGTATTATTTTCCAAAACAATTACATTGTAAGGGAAACCTTAAGTGCACCAAAAGATCACAGACGTGACAGTGATCCCTGCTCTCGACAAATCACAGATGGTCTCAGTCTCCTGGCACATAAGTGTGCGGTTAAAATTTGCCCAGAATGTCTGCATCACCTTAATAATCTGGTCTACCAAATTTCAGCCAAAGCAGACTATGGAGAGGACCACTGATACACATGCGGAAGATCCTAAAATACCTGAAACGTATATAGGAAGCTAAGAGAACTAAGGTGATGGGTAGAAGGGAGAAGGGGAAAGAAACTGTTGACAGTTACTTCCTCTTTAAAGATTTTCGGCGAGAAACTCCCATTTCTAGAGAGATTGGAGAAATTGCGACATGGAACTTACTCAGCATCCAACATTCATCCCAGGCTGCATCTGAAATACTAAATGTCCACTTGCCACTTTGGTAAATGACCAATAGCTGAGAAGAGAAACAAATGAAGCCAATGCCACGACTACCTCTTCTCTCACTCCCAATCAGGGTCTTTTCTCTCTCTCTCTCTTTGCAAAACTTGTTTGGCGAACCAAGGTTAAGTCCCAGGAGCCTGCTAAGAAGCCACCGGACAAGGTTACAGGCTGAAGGACCCCCCCCCCCCGGCCTCTGCATAACGGGCACCCGGGGGGGGGGGGGAGTACAGAAACTTCCTACGCCTCCCTAGGGTTAGGGAGAAAGTTGACAGCGGCCCCTGCCCGCCCCCCTGGAGCGCTGCTGCTGCAGCGGCAGGCCGGGGCCTAGCGCCGCCCTGCCAGCCAAACGCCGCCCAGTATCGGCGCCGGGCTACCCCCGCTTCAGCGGGCAGCGCCGGTGCCACCCGACTCCGGGCGAGCGAGAACTGCAGGGCGGGTCGCACGCAGCTTCCACAGGAGACGTTAACGGCACTCACCATGGTCACCGCGCCCGCCACCAGCACCAGCCGCCCAGGAGCCTCCCGCAATCATGTGACTGCCAGCCTGGTGGCCCCGCCCCTTCGCGCCAGCGGCTCCCTTCATTGGCCCACACCGGGAACCCCAGAGACGGGCGCTAATTGGACACCATCAGGAGCGATTGATGCTGCTGTCCGCCAATCATTTGCTGCCCCTCTCCCCCCCCCCCCCTCTTTTTTTTTTTTTAGGAGAGCTAAAACACGCTTTTCTTTTGTTTCTTGCCAGTTGCACCGTTCAGGTTTTTGTTTTTTTTACAGAAACTATGCCGTATTGCTATCTTAGGTTATTTCAGACCCTTTTTGATGCGCCTTAGAGGTACGTTGCAGAGCCTTGCACTGGCTCCAGGGACTGTGTGGGAATTAGCTAGTCTAGTCTGACTAATCGGAATCAGGAAATGTCATTAGCATGGCAAAATTCTACGTGTTGCTTTACCAATCTCACACTATTTCTGTGCACAGGGGTCTGCAGCACCTGATCTCTCAGGGTAAAAACTACAGACGTTCTGGAAAAGCTCAACACTCGAGAACTGGAATCTCTGGCAACTTGAGATTCCGATGACCGAGATGGGACAGGGACGCCTTCTGCAACTCTTAAGACAGGGGGGGGGGGGTGGAAAAAGTAGACGAATAATAGCTTTGACCGAACTCCAGTAAGAACCTTTAGCTGGACTGAGTAGAAGTAAAATGCAAGTGCCTGATCTGGCGCTTCGGTTACGTCATTCAGGCCCGCCGTGACCTCCCCAGTGAAACTGGCGCTGTCCAAGGAGGCGGGGCGAAGGAGAAAGACAGCCAATCTCTGCTCGGGAAGAGTATTCCCCGCGAAACTGAGAAGGAAGAGGCAAGGCGAGGTCGAGTTAAATCTGAATTGTGAGACGGAGGAGAGGGCGTGTGTGAAATGGAGCTAGCGAGTGTGCATCGTTTGGCGCCGAGGTTGGGTATTACGTCTCCTTCGGTGCTCAGGTAGGACGGAATACCGAGCCCCCAACTCGTCCCGCGGCGAGCGATTGAGGTCTGATAGTGCAGGGATAACTTGAAACTTGTTTCCTCTGGGAAACTGAGCCGCTTGTGTCTTTATTAAACTCCTAATCTAGGTTAGTCTCCCAACAACTGTCTCTCTCTCGGTTTCGCTCCCCACCGTCTGTGTCACTGGCTGGGGAAATGTTTCTTGCATAAAGGCCTGTGCTCTGGCTGGGGTGTGGTACATGGTACTGCTCTAAGGAAATACTACTTTATAGAAAAAGTGGTGGAGAAAGCCTGGAGGATCTCTGAGGGAGGAGAAGGGATGAGAAAGAAATGAGGCTGGGCAATCTCGATGGGCCCTATGGTCTTAATCTGCTGTTACAATCATTATTTCTCAATTTACTGATGAGGTCTTCTTGTACCAGTAGCAAACTGCGAGCTTTGGCTTTTCTTAATGATGTACAATTCATGACGGTCTTTGGTAAATATTAACTCTGGGGGTGCTGAAAGATATCAGCACTGAACTTGTTAGCTCTGCATCAAACTGGGGTGTGCTCCTGCTGCATCCCTAGTTCCTCCGTTTGAGTACTGTAAGAATTTTTCTACCAAATTTTGATAGTGTATTGTGACTGTGACAGTAAATAGGTCCAGGGACTGTGTGGGAATTAGCTAGTCTAGTCTGACTAATCGGATTCAGGAAATGTCATTAGTATGGCAAAATTCTAGGTGTTGCTTTGCCAATCTCCTAGGAAACTGCCAAGGGTGCAATTTGAAGGTCAAATATCCAAGCCAAAGAGGATCTTGCTTCTGCTTGCTGTATAGGCCCATGTAGTTGCACAGCTTCACAAGGGAGCCACTGTGGCACTCCTATGGGTGCCAAAATCTTAAATCTGTTGGGTTTTTTTTTCATTTGTACTATTGGTTCATTGTTTATTACATTTTACCTTTCTTCCAAATAAAATTAAAAAAGAAGTATCTGATGCAAATGTTTTAAGTAGAAGTAAAGGCCATGCAGCTTGTCATATGTCATATGTCATTCATCTAGAAATGTTTGAACTTACTTCTTCCTCCGAAATCCAAACCATGCTTAGAAGAATGAAACCATCTTCGCACCCGGCAGACCATATACCCACAAAACTTCTCCTCTCAATACCAGACACCATCTCCAAAACATTAGCGGACATCATCAACTGCTCGCTTTCCCAAGGTTCCTTCCCAGAAGACCTCAAACAAGCCTCACTCAAACCACTTTTAAAAAAACCCAACCTGGACCTAAAAGACCCCAACAACTACCGTCCAATAGCTAATCTTCCTATCATAGCTAAGATTATGGAAAGGCTTGTGAACACCCAACTATCGGACTTCATTGAAGACAACAAAATTCTATCCGCCTCACAACATGGATTCCGCAAAAATCGGGGCACTGAATCCCTACTTACCTCCCTTACAGACCTCCTCATCTTAGGTACAGACAAAGGACAATCCTTTCTATTGATCCTTCTGGACCTTTCAGCAGCTTTCGATACCGTAAATCACGCTATCCTCATCAACCAGCTAGCTGCGATAGGTATCTCTGGTTTAGCGCTCTCCTGGTTCAAATCGTTTCTAACCAACAGAGGCTACAAGGTAAAAATCCATAATAAAGAATCATCACGCCAAGACTCGACCATCGGAGTCCCACAAGGTTCCTCTTTATCCCCCACACTCTTTAATATCTACCTCCTACCACTCTGCCGACTCCTTACCAACCTCAATTTAATACACTTTCTCTATGCAGACGACATTCAGATCCTGATACCCATCAAAGAATCATACTCAAAAACCCTCGAATACTGGGAATCCTGTCACCAAGAAATCAAAAGCCTCCTCAACAGCCTAAACCTGGTACTAAACTCTGCCAAAACTGAAGTTCTACTCATAACTCCTGACAACAATCTCACAGCCTGTCTCCCAACCAACCTACAAACCACTCATGTGAGAGATCTAGGTGTGCTAATCGACAATAAACTGAACTTCAAAGCCCACATCAATAAAACCACCAAAGATTGCTTCTTTAAACTGCAAGTCTTAAAAAGGATAAGACCACTATTCCATGCCAAAGACTTCAGAACCATCCTCCAAGCCCTCATTTTCTCTAAACTGGACTACTGCAGCTCTACTCTACTTGGCCTCCCCTCCTCATACACAAAACCACTCCAAATGGTTCAAAATGCAGCAGCCCGTCTACTGACTAACACTAGGAGAAGAGACCACATCTCCCCAGTTCTACAAGACCTCCACTGGTTACCAATCCATTTCAGAGTCATTTATAAATCCATCACCTTGATATACAAAATCATTCACCAACATACCATAATCGACCTACAAATTCCGCCCCGTTTACACAAGACCGACCAGGGAAGCCTACAGACGATGCCTCATTGTTCCATCCACGAAAACCACTAAGCACAGCACCTTAAGAGACCGAGCCCTTTCCACAGCAGGACCACCGTTATGGAACTCCATCCCTCCAGATCTCAGAAATGAACCATGCCTCCTAACCTTTAGGAAAAGGCTAAAGACATGGCTTTTCAGGCAAGCCTTCCCGAACTCCACCTAACATGCACCATCAACAATTTCTCTGCTCAGAAGCTGTATATATTGGACTCCATATTTATATTGTACATTTGTATATAATTAACCCCCTCTATCTCTCTTTATTTCTTACAATCCCAGTTCATTAGCCCTTGTTAATTGTAACTGCTTCTTTTCATCACGTTTTATTATGTTTTTTGGTTGTATTCTTCGCACCCCTGTTTTCTGTAAACCGACATGATGTGAACGAGTTCATGAATGCCGGTATAAAAAAACCTTAAATAAATAAATAAAATAAATATGTGGTAATGATGACTTGTAAACTAGAAAAGTAAATGAAATCTCTAATTCTTTACTCTTCTTTAAAGTAAAAAATATGTTTACATAGTGAGGTTTAAGTTCTTCTCATGGAAGAACTTAAGTATGTGGGTGTCTGAGCAAATGCCTTTACTCTGTCTATAAATGGCTAATTTTGTATTGAATGTAGCACCCCCAATCATTACAGCTGGCATCCATGCCTAAGAGGTTTTTAGCTGAGTATGAAAGAGAGGAACTTGATCTATAAATAGAGAGATCATGCTGATTCTAGCGGAGGTTTCTTTAAGAGGTCTAGCTACTGCACTTTTTAAAGATAGAGGTACCAGCCCTTCAGACAGCAAAAGACTGACCATTTTAGCTAATGAGAGGGCAATTAGATTTTTAAGGAACATGACATTACAGGGATTCAAGGAATACTAAGACATGCTCATTGAGGTTCTATTGATTTCAGTTGAAGAGACATTCAAAAGAGGTCCAAATAGCATCGGAATGTACCAAGGAAGAACATTAACTAACAAACATGGCCGAAAGTCTAGCGACTTTAGATGTGAAAAAAAAAACAAAAAAAACCCTTCAAGGAGTTGCAAGTAGGGCTGTCTAGGGAGTCAGAATGATTTGAACTCTAGGCACCTGGGAATTTTGTCATATGCTGAACTATTCTAAATGCCTTTGGGATTGTGGCCCACAGCTTGTAGATGTTTAGCTAAATATAGTTTCTTAACTTCGATTACTTGATTTTTTTTATATTGAACCAGGTGTTCTCTATAACTAGATAAAGCTATGAGTTTGCGGTTGATGCCAGGCTCTTTCCAATTTACACAACATCCACCTAGAGTCTCAGAGCACAGAGGACATCCATTTTAGCTTGTGTGGATGATAAGGAACACGGTTTTTTTCACAGGGGCCATGACATCAGCCACTTTACAAATGATATGGTCCCAAGCATGGCAGATTCAGTACTTAACTGAATTGGCTAGCTTCAATCCCTTTTTAGATTATCAGAGAACGGGACAGAATCAGTGGCCCCTCCAGCTGATGGGCTCACAGGATGACATTTTAGTTATTTTTACTAGGATAACCAAATGTAATCAAACTATGATCAGACCAAAACCAGATCTAATGTATGAACTAATTTGAGTAGGACTGTGAATTATCTGCTGCCAGCCTAAATGAGACATGATATCAAGAGAGTGTTCACAAAAAAACCGAGGGAGAGTTGATATCTACATGGAGGTTGAAATCTCCAAGAAATAACATTGTTCAAATTTGCCTTTTTAGATACCCAATTTTGATTTATATCCCCCTTTTCCAGATTATTTATAATATATTAAAACACTTGTTAGAGCCTTGTATCACGTTCCCCTTGAATAATGAAATGTAATAGATTGCTTCTGTAGTCCTGAATTGTTGGGTCAGAAAGGTGTTTTCACAGGTTTTGAACCAAGATCTGCCCAATTAGGGGTTACTTTTATTTATTTATTTATTTAAGTTTAGAGTGGGAGGGTGGGGTTGCTGGGGAAACAACCAGTGTTATGTCATCTTGATGGCTAACGAAAGGGAAACTCCAGTGGCTTGGGATGTCCTCTGAACCTGGACTGGCATACTGGTGAAGTAAACCGATATGATTAAATCTGGACTCAAATGCAGTGAATATTAAATCACTTGACTGGTTTAGCGCTACAGTTAAGTGGAAAGTGAACTGAACCTGTGCTTTTGTATATCCCTGTAAATAAGAATCCTCGCATCGGCTGACAAGGAGATATATGTGTGTGTGTGTGTGTGTGTGTATGTCCAGGAGCCCTAATCTGACAAAAATGCAGTTTTTCTGTTAAAACTGATTTGAAGAAAACCAGTGCTTGTGACCAAGAGCGTTCAATTATTTTTTATTACAGAAAAGCCGAGGAGTACCTCCGCCTGTCCCAGCTGAAGTGCACGGGATTGTCGGCACATATCACTGCAACCAGCACTGCCGTGATGTGCCTTGACCTGGCTTCTACCTCCCTGAAACGTCCGATAGATAAAGTAAGATTGGTAGTGATTTATACAGAGAAAACTGTTTTGTGTGTGTGGGGGGGGGGGGTTGGTTTTTGTTTTGTGTTTGTTTGTTTTTTCAATCCTTTATTTTCAAAATCCAACTTGTGTTTTACATATATGGTTGGGGAAACAACCTACTGCAGCTGAGCTGGGGTTTGGAAAGGCGAAGCAAGCATAGAACATAATGGCAAAGAGATACCAGTCTGCCCATCCAGATCTCCTGCGCGGATGTAAAGCAAATCTAAAATCCAAATGCAAAGGCCAAATACCTTGATAGCAGGGAACTCAACAAATAAATAAGATTCAGTTAACAGTTCAAACAATAAAATCTTTGAGGGTTGCCTTTTTCATTCTTTATTTTTCTTTACATTCAAAGAATAAATAAATGGAAAGAGTTTTAGAGGGGGTTATTTTGTTTTTTTGAGTTGCCCCTCCTAATTTTCCTGCATTTACCACTGAGAATATGTTAAAATCCTGGCGCTTATCACAGTCACACACAGGCATCGTGCTGATGCATAGATACAGTGAATATAGCAAAAGGAGTGAGGGGTGGGCTATCTGAAAAAATAGGTAGAGCTGTAATATCAAAAATGACTGTACTTCTTGACAACCTGGAAAAAACATGATTTATTTGGATGAAAAAAGAAGCTGATCTAGGAATGTAAAAGTGGTAGGTTATAACATCAGAGAATACACAACACTTATAAGCATAGACGTTTTACTTTTAAGTCTGAAAATAAGCAATAAAAGCACACAAGATTAGATCTTTGTACTAAGAATATATATACAAAGATACTTCCCTTCAAAGTTTCTAGTGTGAGTTTTACATGTCTTGGAAAATTGGAAACGGCGCTGAGAAATCAGGAGCAGTTCATCAGTCACTCTAATATCCAACAAGTGTTTCTTCTGAGCTAAAAGTTCTGCCTAAAGTTGGTCTTTTTATCTTAATTCTTCTGACCTATGTCCCAGTTTCTTCTCTGGGCTACCACTCATATGTTGTCATCTGCTGAGGCCTCCACTGTCTGCAACATTTAGGTGTGGTTAGGTTGCTGAAGTCTTGTTTTCCATGATATCTGCACCCTTAGCCTCATGAGTAAATCTGTTAACAAGAAACAAGTCATGAGATTGAACAAACTAAAGAAAAATGGCATATGTATTCTCTGAACATATAGGCCTTATGTAGTGCAATTACACTAGCAATATTAGTGATTATCTTTGCTCCACTAGATTTTTCCGTCGATATGCAGGGCTTATTTAGCTATCGCAGTCTGGGTGACATCATACGGCTGACACAGGGCAGAGCTGTCTCCCTAAGCTCGCAGAGCTCTTCTCCTCCCCCCCCCCGTGTGGCTGCGCTACTCTCCCTGCACGCCTCGGGTGAGTCCCCTCAGTTTTTCTCTTTTTTTTTTTTCCCCACGCTCTGCACGGATGTGTGGAGTCAAGTCTCTCACTCTTTTTTTTTTTTTTTTTTTCTCCTCAGATTCTTGTCAATTTATTTTTTCTTTCAAAAAAAGCACTTTTAATTGCTACAGTTTGCAAGCTTCTCCTGCACTTGCAGTATATCGGGCCAGTCCTCACAGTAACATAGACGATGGCAGATAAGGTCCATTTGGAGTGGAGAAGAGGCCAAATGGTTAGAGTAGCAAGTTAAGAGCCAGGATTCAAATCCCGCTTGTCCCACTGATGCTCCTTGGACCTTGCGCAAATCCCTTCATCATCCGTTGCCTCATGTGCATATCTAGCCTGTAGCTCTCTGGGGCAGGGAAATACTTATTTACTGTACCTGATTTGTAATCCATCCTGAACTTTAGATTTGGAGGAAAGTAATCAAAATCCAAAGCAATACAAAAATAAATGGCCTGTCCAGTTGTCTTACATTTTGGGTAAATGAGCAAATAAATTCCCAACACCAGCACTCCCCCCTCCCCTAGCCCTACCACCATGTCTTTTGCTCAGTGTCTCAACCTTGTCCTTACCACTGTCTTCTTCTATCTCTACCCCAATCAAATTTCAGGTTATTACAGTGCTGGCCTATGTCATAGTCTATAGACATAGTCCAGATTTTGTCTGCATTCACATCGGTTTATATGCTGCTGCGGTTTGTGGGGTGCTGCATTTTGGCTAAAGTCCCAGTGAACAGTCACCTGGGCTGCCTAAAAATCAGGAAAGAGAAAAAGAAGCAAGGTTATGTTTAAAAAAAAAAAACCTAAAGAAAAGTAAAATAAGAAAGATCAAAATTAGCAACAGACGAGCAAAAAAAAAAAATTTTTCCTTGGCACCTAAGTTGTTTTTTTTTTTTTTGGTTTTTGTTTTGTTTGCTTGTTTTGATTTGTTTTTTGTTTTGGGGGTTTTTTTGTGGGTGGTTTTGGTTTTTTTTGTTTGTTTTTTAAAGCTGAGGGGTGTAGTCCCTTTTTCATTGTTTGGCTGTGATCAAGAGCCTCCGCTCAGAAGATGCTCAGCACTGTGCCACCCACTGGGGACAAGATGGTGATAGGACTATTGCTGAAGCAGTAAGATGAACTCTTCTGCTTTTATAACGCACAATAAGGCAGAGCTCTCCTTTTAACGCTGCACTAGAAAGTGAGTTCTTTGCTGGCATTTTTTAGTTCCCCCTTGCTTGGCTGCTTTTTCTCGTAAAAGGAAAACGGATCTGTTAATGTTTTTCTCTGAAGGATTACTTGATCAAGCTGTCGGGCCTGAACAAGAAGACTTACCTGAGCTGCCTGAAGTCTTTTGAATGCTTGCTGGGTATAGACTCTCACCTCGGGATCCGCGATCTTGCTGTCCAGTTCTGCTGCACGGAGGCAGTGAACACGGCTTCAAAAATCCTACAGAGGTAGGAAGTGCAGCACCTACAGTGTGGCAGAGCTTTTAAGGCTGTAACTATTCATGCAGGTTTTGTTCAAGGGTTGTAAACATCCTGGTTTAATAGTGAGACGCCCAGGCTGATGATTGGTGAGCTTGTGTATTAAATGTGTGGGTGGTAAGCCCCTTGTCTGTTTCCTTTTAGTATAAATACTCGGTCTGGGATTATGTACTCAAGAACCTTGGTTTTATACAGATGGTTTGTTTGGGGTTTTTTTTACTAAATCGGAGCCTTTTGGTGGGGAGAGAGGAGGACAGGGGGCAGTTTTCAGACTCCTCAGGCTGCCAGCAGGTCCACACGTTCCTCTTTTTTTTTCTTTTTAAAAGGGACGCTCCCTGCAGAGTCTCCCATTTTGAACATTTAGCAGTGCATGCACCCTGGATACAGGGAGTGCTGCCGGGCGGTAAAAATGACAGCGCGGTGCATTATCTTCCTCCCCTCAACCCCCTCCTCAGTGGGTAAAAATACACATTTACCTGTACTGGGGGGGGGTGAGGGGCGGAAATGTTTCAGAAGTCTGCGTGAAAAGCTTTGGAAATTTGACACCTGCGGGATTAGATATCTGAGGGATGAGAGTTTAAGGGCCTGATTTTACTAAAGCTCTTTTCCCCAGTCCTGAGGGTAATTTTCAGAGGCATTTCCTCGGGTAAAGCAGTGTGTTATCTGCAAAAAAAAAACCCCCAGCAAAAGGACATGCCTGATCCGCAGGTGAACGTCCGGGCGGATCTGCTGGAGTCAGCAGAAGCATTCCCGGGGGCAGAGCTGAGGAAGGGTTTCTACTTTTAAGCGCATAATTGTGCATGGGAAAAGTGGTTTGTACATGTTCTGCCTACATTTTAGCAGGTAGTTGTGTGCAGGATAAGATTTGGTTGGGGTACTTGTGCACACAAGTTTGCTTTGAAATTATCTGTGTCCTGGGGGAGCCGGGGGGGGGGACGGGGGGACGGGACGGATAAGATTAATAAATCTGGTCCTAAGTGATTTACCCAAGGTCACAGTTGACTGTCTGTTCAAGGCAAGACTTGGATCTTCTGGTTTCCTGTTCGTGTCCTCTCTCTCCGATCAAGGCATTCATTCCCTTGTAAAGATGTGACCTTGTCCACCAAAGAGAGTGCAGATTTTGGTCTTTTAGGCTTCAGGCCATGTTTCCTTTGTTTGGTACAAACTCTCTCTCCTGCTTTCTCTTTGAAGCTATGAATCCAGCCTCCCCGAAGCACAGCGAGCGGGCCTCGATTTATCCAAGCCCTTGTTCACCGCAGCAGCTCTGTACACGGCGTGCCGGTGAGAAGTGGGTTTGTTTGCTTGGGACGCTGTTTAAAACAGGAAGGGGTTAGTGGGTGGTGCCATCTAGTTCTCTAGACCTCTGCCAGGTTAAAAAATGGGGGAAAGAGCTTATCTGCTGGGTATTTAACTCGGTGCTACATTTGGGGAGAGTTACCCTAGACTGTACTGGATTATCAGTAACCACATTTAACAGCAGACTTGGCAGAGTATTCCAGTTTTCTTATAATGTCATCCTTTGTATGAACCACCCTCTTATTAAATTTGTCTGTTCAGGCAGCATCCGGCTCCAAACCTATACAGGGCTGAGGAAGAGTGAGCAGCTTGTGCACTCTTGTCAGGAAATGCTTGTGGTTACTCCAATCAAATACAGCAGCTGACTCTCTTCTGTTTATTGGTTTGGGTCTGTCAGGAAGATCTCTTTTTCACATTTTTTGTTTTAGATGCCTAAAAGTGAAAGTGGAGAAGAATAAGCTGGTGGCCGTGTCTGGTGGGAAGCGAGCCATCTTTGATCGGCTCTGTATTCAGCTGGAAAAGTTAGGCCAGAAGATCTGCGGTAAGTGGGTGGCTTTCCCCCCCCCCCCCCCCCCCCTATTTCTGTATTCCAACACATCCCAGCGCCCTGGCAGACTGAACTGAGATTGTGAAAACAGCATGCAGGTAAAGCTATTGCAAATACTGTTCATAGTCTTGTACTGCTGTGAACATAAGATCTGCCATACTGGGTCAGACCAAGGGTCCATCAAGCTCAGCATCCTGTTTCCAACAGTGGCCAATCTAAGTCGCAAATACCCAAACATTAAATAGATCCCATGCTACTAATGCCGGCAACAAGCAGTGGCTATTCCCTGTTGATTATTAGCAGTTTATGGACTTCTTCTTCTCCGGGAACTTATCCAAACCTTTTTTAAACCTAGCTACACTAACTGCCTCAACCACATCCTCTGGCAGTGAATTCCAGAGCTTAATTTTGCATTGAGTGAAAGAATTTTCTCCGATTTGTTTTAAATGTGCTACTTGTTAACTTCATGGAGTGCCCCCTAGTCCTTCTATTATCCGAAAGAATAAATAATTGTTTCATACTTACAAGTTGAAGTCCTTTCATGATTTTGTAAACCTCTATTATATTCCTCCCCCCCCCCCCCCCCCTTCTCCAAGCTGAACAGCCCTAACCTCTTTAATCTTTCCTCATAGGGGAGCTGTTCCATCCCCTTTATCATTTTGGTTGCCCTTCTTTGTACCTTCTCCATCGCAACTATATATTTTTTGAGATGCGGTTACCAGAATTGTACACAGTATTCAAGGTGCGGTCTCACCATGGAACGATACAGAGGCATTATGACATTTTCCGTTTTATTCACCATTCCCTTTCTAATAATTCTTAACATTCTGTTTGCCTTTTTGACTGCCACGGCACACTGAGCTGGCGATTTCAATGTATTAACCACTATGACACTCAGATCTTTTTCCTGGGCGGTAGCTCCTCATATGCAACACATTAATTTCCATGTTTTAGAAGGGCCCTGCTCCAAATATTTTATTAGCTCAGTGTGAACACACAGGGTATTTGGGTGACTTGTTCAATCTTGGAGGGGAGAAGGGGGAAATGAATCGTAAAAGCCATATTTCTTGCAAGAGAAATGTACAATGTGGCTGGCAGTGCTATGAAAAGAAGTGTCAACTCTGATTTCTCTGTTCGTGATTTTCATTACAATAAAAATGACTGACGGTGCCATTTATAATTTGTCTGTGGGTACAATTTATAAATGTACCCACAGACAGTTATAAAAGGCTGTTATATTTGTGACTTACTATTGTACTACAATTGTTGGAAGAGTAGACCATGTACAATTATATACTCTCAGGATCGTTTGGAGAGTAAGGGATGTGCCAGGCTATGTTGCACATAGGACTTGCAGTCCACCATTTGGTCTGCCAGCCAGGTAGGAAGTGTTGATCAGCAGTGGAAGAGCTCTGGGCCAGTCTGGGATGCAGTGGCTTGAGAAGATGGTCTCTGATCTCTGAAGTGCCTTAGGGCTACTCCCCGCTTCTTATAAGCCTTACCCAAAGAGCTGCTCTGATGTTGGGCCCCGAATTGTGTACATAACCAAGAACACACAGACGTTTTACTTTCCAATGGATGTTATTTATATGGCTGAGATCTTTACCAAGGCTTATTCATCCTTAGCAGCTCTCCTTTTTCTTCAGCCATTGTTTGCTCCGTCTTCCAGCAAATAATCCATTTATTGTTAAGTCCAATATACAATTCCACATATAAAGCTCCTGTGTTCTCACGGACACTGAACTGGGCTCAAATGGTCCCTACTCATGGACTGGAAACTTGCATCACTGCACAGATGATAAGGAGCAAGGGAAGGGTGTGAAGCAGGGGGTGCAGACTTCCGGGTTTTCAGGCCATCCGCCATGAATATTCATGAGATACCTTTTCTTGGTTGAGGAAATAGGTTCATTTGCACAGCCAAATTATCCTGAGGACCCTAGGGCAGGAATTGTGCAGGCCTGTGTCATGTTCTTGTTCTCCTCTGGGTCTATGGAGAACTTCACACTTTTCTCTCGGGCTCTCATATGAAGCAGGGATCTCGGAAAGACCTCAATCAGTTCCAAGTTTGGGTGCAAGAGGCATGGAAATTTGTTAGAATAAACTACGTAAAGGAAAATGTCCATAAAATTAAGGATTTTATGAGAAAAATGAGCTTAGGCACACAGATTATGCTCAGAAGGGAGGAAAGACGGCTTCCCCTTCGTTCTCTCCTCACTCCTTTTCTGACCCTCTCAGCAGAGAAGGCTTTGGGGCTTTCTCTCCAGTCTCAAGCTCCTATGTTTTACAAACGCAGTTGCATTTATCCTCAAAGGATGATCTTCATCTGTACCTCCTGCCTCTTCCCACCGCACGAAGGTGGCCAATTCCGGCTCTCGAGCCACAAACGGGGGCTGGCTTTCAGGATATCCATGATGAATATGCATGAGAGAGATTTGCATGCATACTCATTGTGGATATTGTGAAAGCCAGTCCTGTGCGTGGCTGGAGGACCTGAGATGGGCCGCTGCTGCTGTTACCTGTCTGCACAGTGGTGCCGTCTTCAGTGTTCCAACAATCTCTCACATCAAGAAGTACCACTTCCCTCCCCCCACCTCCAAAGGAGCTGAATTTGCAGTCTTTGGAAGTCTGTAATCCTTCAGAATAAGTGGTTGAAAGTTTCCATCGAGGAAAGAGTTGCAGCTCTGCATGCTGATAACCTGGATAAGCATTGCGTTTTATCCTTATTAGGCCAGATGTTAAAAGGCCCACGCGCATGGCCAGGCCTTGCACGCGCCCTGAGTGTTTTTAGAAGGGCCTGGCCATGTGCACCAGTGCCGGGCCCGGAAACAGAGGTGGGCCCGGGGGCATGATCTGGGCAGGACGGAGGCCAGGCGGAACAGCGGGCACGCTCCTTTTAAAATCTACCCCCATTGTGTAATACTTTCTGGTGAGCTCACTTAGGCCAGCCAGCTTCACTGCACTATATTGTGGAATACTGACAGCCTGGCGTAAAGTCTATAGAAAAATAAAATGATTTTTTTTTTCTCTCTCTCAAAGCAGAAAGTTTGCCTCAGCCAGAGAGAAGGCCAAAAACCTTGCTGGACTGCCTTGAACAAGAGGAAGGTAAGATTTTCTGTTGGCTACTTTTGAATATAGCTTGTTGCATCTGTGTCCCACTGTACTGTTACTCTTTAATACTGCGACTTATCGCTTGTATAGTGCAATGCTGTGCTACATACAGTAAGTATTCAGGTGTGATTATATGTCCCATCCGCAAAGAGCTTTTCATCTAATCAGGTACATGAGGCAACAGGAGAAAAGGTCTCTTATTCAAATAGGGCTCAGCACCGGATTTGAGGAGGCAGAATAGAAATGGCCTGAACCTGAGGTGAGGTATTCACTTGCCTATGTTGAGATATCAAGAACCAGAAATCAAAGTTGGGTGCCTAAATTTTGTTCCCCGGACCGTGGCCCCATTTGAGGTGCCTACATTTAGCAACTGAGCCCCGGACAATATTTTACATTCAAGAGTCCAGGTCAGGGGTGGCAAACTCTCTGGTCCTGAAGAGCTACAAACAGGCCTGATTTTCAGGATATCCAGCGTGAATATGCATAAGAGAGATTTGCATACGATGGAGATTTCTTATGCATATTCATTGTGGATATCCTGAAAACCCTGTTTGTGACTCTGGAGGACTGGGGTCAGCCACCCCTTGTCTAGGTACCTAGGTCTTCTATATGTTGGGCTCAAAGTGGCTTGTCCCTTGCTCGCTCCTTGTGACCTTGAGCAGGAGTGTCAGCATACTCATGGATAACTCTTGGTTTCCTGTTTTTGTTTTTTCATTTTTGCATTATTACTCCCAGACCGTTCCTCCTGCAGTTGAATCTAGAAATATACAAACATGATGGCAGAGAGAGACTGTGTAGCACATCCAGTCTGTGCATTTGTCCAATTAAGTTAGCATTATAATTCTCATCACTTCCTTCCTGTACGTATCCGGATCAGTCCAGACCCCTGGGTTTATTCATCCATTCCACCAGAGGGAGATAAAGTAAAACTGACACTGTTTCAAGTACCCTGATGCCACCTGCAGTTCCTCAGTATTTCTGTGTCTCCAGCAGATGGTGGCTGATGCATAAACCTGTTCGGTTTTTTTTTTGGTTTTTTTTTCCTCGGTGACTTTTCTTTTTCTAGCTTTTGAGCCTTACTCGCAGGGGGGATGGGGTTCCTAGAAAGGGATCCTTACCCTGCTTGGTTGAGTCGGACGGGCTGGGGGTCGGTGACCCTTTTGTACGCCCGGCCCAGGGCAGCGTGGGGTGTACATCTGGTGGTCCAGATCCTTCCCCCTCTTCCACAAGGTTACTTAAGTGACTGCTTTTCTTGGGCTCCATTTATTCACTCTCCGCCTCCTTTTTGTAACTTGCTGGATAGCTCTCTTCAGGTTTAGGAGGAGGAAATTTTGGTGAGGCTGCTTTAAAAAAAAAAAAACAAAAACAAAACCGAGGCAGAAGCAGCATAGCAGGGAGGTCCACTTCCCCCCCCCCCCCCCCCCAACATGGTGGTTTTTGTTTCTTCTCCCAGGGTGTCTGTTTTTCTTTTTTCTGTCCAGCGGTTTTTCTTCTCCTGCAGCCCGATGGTTAAAGGGGCGGTCTGCCGTGCGTGTGGAGCGGCTCCCGTGCGCATGAATCGCCACAGGCTCTGTGCAGCTTCTATTTTTTTTGGGGGGGGGGGGAGACCCTCCGAACTCCCTCCTCCAATGAAACAGAAAAAAAATCGCATTCGCATCTGCTCCCTCAAGGATGGGGCGGATCCGGTCCTGGAAGGCATAAGGAGTCCTCCTCCAGGTTTTTCGTATCCTGTGTCCATACAGAAGATTGGGGGGGGCTCCGGATGCTGGATTGCGAGTGGGCAGGGCAATGGCGAAGCTTTATATCCCGTCAGAGCAGACCTTTGAACTCTTTGTGCTTTCCAAGGTGGACGTGGCGGTGTCGGCTGTAACAAAAAAGCTGACCATTCCGGTTGCGGCAGCAGCGGCGCTGAAAGATGTCCAGGACCGCAAGCTGGAGGTCCATCTCAAACGGATTTTTGAGGTTTCCACTTTGAGCCTCCAGGCTGCCATTTGTTCCAGCTTTGTGCAGTTTGCTTGCAACGGGTGCCAGAGGGACTTGGATGTCGACTGCACATACCCAAGGTCGGCTGAGAGGTTAGAAGCTTCTATAGCTTATGTAGCATAAGCCTTATATGATTTGGTGCGGACGTCTTCCCACATCATGAGGACTGCAGTAGCCGCACAGCGTCTTTTGTGGCCCCGTAACTGGTCGGCGGACATTTCATCCAAGTCCCAGCTGGCTTCTCTACCTTTCAAAGGCCGCCTCTTATTTGGGAGAGGATCTGGAACAACTTGTGAAACAGTTTAGGTGATAGTAAAGTGCATACATTGCCTGAGGACCAACCGAGAGGCAGGCTCAACTTTCTTTCCCACGTGCGTTTTTGGGACAATAGGAGTTCTCTCAACCGAGGGGGGAGGGGGGGGAGGCTTCAGCGGCGCAGCGACCCTTTTTCATATCGTGGTCACACCTGGGGGCAGTCCTTTCGCAGAGTACATTGAGCCCCCAGCAGCAGAGGATCCTCTGGGACCAAATCTGCACAATGAGGCGAGGTCTGACCACTCCGTCGTTCCTTTTATAGGGGGTCGTTTGACTCACTTTTATGGGGAGTGGACCATGGTCACCCAGGATCAGTTGTTCCTTAGTGTGATAAGAGATGGTTATGCGTTGAGAATTTGCTCGTCCCGTGCGCGACCTGTTTCTGGTTTCCACCCTGCAGTTCATTGCTAAAACGATGAGCGAGACTCTAGACAGGTTGCAGCACTTGGGGGCCGTGGTCCCCGTGCCTCAAGACGAAATCTGGACGAGCCGCTATTCCATTAACTTACGTTCCCTCTTTCTTCAAGACAACGTTCGCCCCATTCTGGCCTTGAAGAGAGTGAATACAGCATTGAAGGTTCCCCAGTTTTGCATGGAAACTTTGCAATCGGTGATAGCAGCTGTATGCGCTCAGGAGTTCCTGGTGTCTCTGGACCTGATGGAAGCGTATCTACACATTCCGATTCGGAAAGATCATAGATACCTGAGGTTCATGGTCTTGGAGCAACATTTTCAGTTTCAGGCACTTCTCTTTGGACTGGCCACGGCCCCTGTACCTTCAACAAAGACATGGTAGTCGTGGCGGCAACTTTGAGGCATCAGGGAATCCTTGTCCATCCTTATTGCGACGATTGGCTCATACGGGCCAAGTTGGAGGACAGTTGTTGCTCTGCCATTCACACAGTTATTCGGACTCTGCAATCTTTAGTCTGGGTGGTAAATTTAACCAAGAGCCACTTGATCCCATCCCAAAACCTGGAATATTTAGGGGTGACATGAGTCAGGGCAAGTTCTTCCTGACGGAGGAGAGCGCACAAATTACAAGATCAGATTTGACGCTTGTCCAGGTTGCAAATTCCCAGAGGGGCCCCATATTTTCTGATTAGGCAGATCTCTTTTAAGGAGGCGTTTTAGGTCCAGGGGATACCCAGAAACCGTGATCACTACCCTTTTTCAGGTGAGACGGAAGTCCACCTGTTTGTCCTATGTCCGCGTATGGAAAGTCTTTGAGTCATGGTGTGTGGCTAGGGGAGTTCAGGCCGTGCATTCTTCACTGTCTCACATCTTGTCCTTCCTTCAAGAGGGGTTGGTCAAGGGACTCGCTTTCATCTCTTAGAGTTCAGGTGGTGGCTTTGGCCTGCCTGAGAGGGAAGGTGTCTGCTCATCCCAACATGGCCAGATTTATTCAGGGAGTCAAGAATTTGCAACCTCCCGTGCGGAGAGTTTGCCCTCCTTGGAATCTTAATCTTGTTCTTCGAGGTTTGTGTGAAGCTCCATTCGAACTTATCCGCAGAGCGACCCTTAAGGATTTGACTCTGAAGGTCGTTTTCTTGGTAGCCATTTGCTCTGCGAGGAGAATTTCGGAGTTGCAGGCTTTGTCGTGCCAAGATCCATTCCTTCGCATATCGGATGCAGGAGTATCTTTGCGGACGGTGCCTTCCTTTCTCCCGAAGGGAGTATCCATCTTCCACGTTAATCAGGCAATGGAATTGTCAGTCTTTTCAGACTTGAGTGATTCTGAGATTGATGCACAAGATCTTAGGCTGCTGGATGTTCATAGGGCATTGCTGTGTTTTCTTAAAGTCACAAACGATTTTAGAAAGTCTCATCATCTTTTCATGTTGTGGAGTGGTTCGAAGACGAGTTCTCAAGCCTCCAAAACCACCATTGCAAGGTGGTTTAAGGAGGCTATTGGCTCGGCTTACATCTTTAGGGGTGAGCCATTTCCGGAAGGTTTGAGGGGCCCATTCTACTCATAGAAACATAGAAACATAGAAATGACGGCAGAAGAAGACCAAATGGCCCATCTAGTCTGCCCAGCAAGCTTCACACATATTTTCTCTCATACTTATCTGTTTCTCTTAGCTCTTGGTTCTATTTCCCTTCCACCCCCACCTTTAATGTAGAGAGCAGTGATGGAGCTGCATCCAAGTGAAATATCTAGCTTGATTTGTTAGGGGTAGTAGCCGCCGCAATAAGCAAGCTGCACCCATGCTTATTTGTTTTACCCAGACTATGTTATTAGCCCTTATTGGTTGTTTTTCTTCTCCCCTGCCGTTGAAGCAGGGAGCTATGCTGGATGTGTGTGATGTATAAGTCTTCTCCCATGCCATTGAAGCAGAGAGCCATGCTGGATGTGCATCGAAAGTGAAGTATCAGGCACATTTGGTTTGGGGTAGTAACCGCCGTAACAAGCCAGCTACTCCCCGCTTTGTGAGTGCGAACCCTCTTTTCTTCTCCCCTGCCGTTGAAGCAGAGAACTTTGCTGTATATGCATTGAAAGTGAAGTATCAGGCTTATTTGATACTGTTTCAAGCAACCTCTTGGGTGGAGGCTCAGTTGGTTTCTGCACAAGAAATCTGTGGAGCGGCAACTTGGAAGTCGCTACATACCTTCGCTAGGCACTATCGGCTGGATGTGCGGGATGCAGAGTCTCAATCCTTTGGCGAGAGTGTCTTGCGAGCAGGACTCTCCAGGTCCCACCCTCATTAGAGAGCTTTGGTACATCCAAGGAGTCTGGCCTGATCCTGGTACGTACAGGGAAAGGAAAATTGGGTTCTTACCTACTAATTTCCATTCCTGTAGTACCACAGGTCAGTCCAGAGCCCGCCCAATCTAGAATGGGGAGAGTCGTCTGCTCAGCTGTGTTATACTTTCAGTAGCAGAAGTCTTGCCAAGTTTAATTGTTTACTGTTCGCCAGTTCTTGTTGGAAGTTTTTTGGGTTATGTGCATGGTTTATTGCCTTTAGCTTGGGTACAGTTCAATACTGAGGAATTGCAGATGGCATCAGGGTACTTGAAGCAGTGTCAGTTTTCCTTTCTCTGTCTCCATCTGCTGGCAAGGATGAATAAACCAACTGATCCATGGTACTACAGGAATGAAATTAATAGGTAAGAACCCAATTTTCCTGTTTTGTGCCATGTTTTCTTGAATTCAGATACTGTTTTTGTCTCCACTTTCACTGGGAGGCTGTTCCACAGATCCACTACCCTCTCAGTAAAGAAATATTTCCTAAAATTACTCCTGTGTCTATCCCCTTTCAACCTCATCTCATGACCCCTCATTCTAGAGCCTCCTTTCCATTGAAAAAGGCTCAACTCCTGTGCATGGAAACATTTAAGATATTTGAATGTCTGTATCATATCTCCCTTATCTTGCCTTTCCTCTAGGCTGTCCATGTTTAGATCTTTGTCTAAGTGTCTGAAAGGTGGAATATATATCAAATACAAAATCTATCCCCATATGCTTTAGAACGAAGACCACTAACCGTTTTAGTAGCCTCCCTCTGGACCGACTCCATCCTGTTTATATCCTTTTGAAGACACAGTCTCCAGAACTGTTCGCAGTATTCCCATTGAGGTCTTATCTGGGACCTATGCATGGGGTAATATCCACTCCATTTTTCTGCTGACCATTCCTCTCACTATGCAGCCAAAAGTCTTTCAGGCTTTTACTGTCTCTTTAACCACCTTTCGGACACCTTAAGATCATCGGCCCAGATCCCGCTCTTCCTTTGTGCTTGGAAGAATTTCATCTCCAATATTGTACCTATCCTTTGGGGTTTTTCATCCTAAGAGGTAGATTTTAAAAGCGTTGCTTGCGCAAAAATGGCCCCCTACGCGCAAGCAGCATGAATTTTTAAGAAGCCAGGAAGTACGTGTGTACATACCTGTACACTCCTTAAGAATAAGGAAGCAGAAAAGGGGGTGGGCCACGGGTGTTCAAGGGGTGGAGCTAAGACTGAATTTTGCAAGGCGGTGTGTGCCGTGTTACCTGAGTGCCTTTACTACTGGTCTTGATAAAGCACAAATCTGGAGAGGGGGGAGAGCCCCTTTTTTTGTAAAGAGACAATCTGATATTCTGTATCTCCCACTGTAAGATGATCATTTTCAACAGGGGGTTTTGGGAGGGAACATGTTATATCGGCATTATATAAGTCAGCATTAAGTAAAAGAGCTTTCTCCACAGCCGGACCCAAACTTTGGAACTCTCTTCCATCAGACCTCAGACTAGTACGATGCCCTATCACATTTAAAAAAAGACTCAAGACCTGGTTGTTCAACCAAGCTTTCTCCTAACTTTAACATTCTATTAGTACTCCAACCAATGATCCCTTTCCACTGGTAACCCCTCCAAGAGAACGCTCTTGCTATTTATCTCTATGCAGTCCAATCTTAAAACCCATGCATTAACCTAACATCTTTCCTACATTAGGCCCCATTACTTTTTACTTTATATTGTTATCCCCAGTTATTTGTATCCAAGTTCTATCATCCTGTTTACTGTAAGACGACAACTTTTTGTCAAGGTTATTGTTAAAATGTAAACCGACTTGATTAGTAATTCTGTTGCTGGAAAATTGGTATATAAAAATGCTAAATAAATATCAGTCTGCCTAGGGGCACAAGGGGTATGGGTGTCCCTCCTATAGTGGGAGATATATAGAATGTCAGGTTGTCTCTTCAAAAGAGTCTCTCGCGCTCTCCTCCCCCCCCATTGGTCAAGTGCACGCCCGTAAAGGCCACACATGCGCGGCGACACTATTTTTAAATGTTATGTGCATACTTGAGCTCAATGTTATATCGCGCATGCCTAATACACGCGTTTATGGGCGCACGTGCACACTCATTTTAAAACTTACCAGTCTATGCGTTACTCTGCATTTTTTTTTTTTTTTAAGCATTCAGTTTTAGCTGCCAGACCTTAGACCATTTCTCGAGCTTCGCTAGATCCCTCCTGTTTTCCACTCCTTCCTGGCCGTCCACCCTGCTCCAGATTTTGGTATCATCGGCAAAAAGACCAACCTTTCCCCAACAAACCCTTTTGATATGTTGCTGACAAAAATGTTGAAAAGAACCGGTCCGAGGACCAATCCCTGAGGCACGCACCGCTAGTATCAACTCCCTCTTCGGAGAAAACTCTATTTACCACCACCCTCTGTCGCCCAGAATGTAGGGTTAATGCCCAGTGACAGATTTTGAGCTATGATAATTCTGCTCATTCATATTCTTAATTTCCATTTAAGATCGTCCCTTTTCTTTACTGGGCAATATGTAAGAGAGCAATAGTGTGGAGATTTATAATATAAAAAAAGTTTACTATGTCAAAACATCTTGAGTTTTGTTTTAGGTCCTGCAGCGAGACCTAATCTCGGTGTTCATCCCTCAGGCACCTGCCCTTTCTCCTTCTTTTGATTCTGGGCAATCAGCTTTAAATTGCATAGGTAGAAAATAACCACAAGGCCCCATCTGGCTTTGCTCATAACTATTTTTTTTTCCTTAATGGAAAAGATTGCTCTGTGTATCTGCTTAATAACATTTGGTGTTTGGTGTCCTATCCACTATGCAAATGATGATTATATTGCAATCACTTTGAGGAACAAGGGAAAATTGCAGGATATTAAAAAGAATAAATAAATAGTAGGCGCTCAAGAAGGTGTTGCAAAACACAAGGAGGGATCTAGCGAAGCTTGAGGAATGGTCGAGTCCAGCAGCTAAAATTTAAAGATGAAAAAATGGAGTCGTGCGTTTTGGTCTGTAAAATCTCAGAGTAGCGGTACCACAGGCTCTGCATTGGAGGTGGGCACATTAGGGCCTGCGTGCCACATCCAGCCTGAGGAGGCTTCTGCTGGGTCTGCAGTGGCAATACGGCTCCTGGTCCGCTGCAGTGAGAACCTGTCCCTTTCACCTGGAAGTGTCCTCCTTGGGGCCAAAAGTGATGTCCCTGCCATGGACCCAGCAGATTCCTTGCATTAGGAACTCCGTGTGGCGCTGTTACTCCTCTCCCCTCCCAAACTCTGGGGGGGGAGGGGGGAGTTACACCCTCCCTAGCCCCTCAGTCAGATAGGGGCCATTAGTGCCTTTGAGCCAAAAAAATGTAGCCGTCTCTGCCCTAAATGCTTTTTGACTTTTGACCTTGCTTCCCTGCAACTACAGAAATTTAGGATTTGGCTCTCTTCAGTGGCTGCTTTTTCCTGACACTGTTCAGCTGTTTCTTGCCTAACAGCTCAGTTTACAAACGCCGGGCTTAGAAACGAGCACCATTTTTGCTTTTCAGGAAGGTTGATCCACACTTGGGTTAGTGGTGTGGCTATCCCCATTCTCAGTTTTTCATTTTTGGGGTTTTTTTTTGTATGTGTATAACTAAAATGCAAATCATGTCCACGGTGAAAGCAAGCTGCTGGAAGGAGGAATGGCCGTGGCCTAGCCCATCGGTACCTCAGTCTCACAGGGCAGGCAAACTCTCTCTTTGGGGTGCATAGCTCATGTTTGTTGTACGAAGGAAGGCTCTGCCCCTGCTGAGGGAGAGTTGGAAAGGCTAGAAAAGGCTGGGGGGGTTTTCCCATTGTGCTCACAAGGCCGTCGTGTCTTTTTCTGCCTTCTCTGTAGGAGGTGAAGGGGTGAAGCACTGCAAGCGGGAGAGACCCCAGACCGAAATGCCAGTCAGACAAGACTACCAAGAATGGAAAAGGAGGATCCTGGAGAAGGCCGCAAAACCAAACGCCGATTAGTCCTGATTAGTGCTGACGTCACCCTTTTTATGAACACTTTTTTTTTTTTGTAAAACAATCTGTCCTGGCAGGGTTTCACCACGTGTTAGGATTGATAACAAGTGCTTATCCCTTATCTGAGTTTTAATTTTTGATACATATTTTTTAAATTCCTATAGTTAAATCCTCGCTGGGTCATTTTTTTATTTAAAAAGTTAACTGATCTAGCAGCAAAACATTAGGCCTGTCATACAGAAGAGTGCGGAGTCCCTTTTTATGCTGACAAGCAGGTTTCATCCGTAATGTTAGGGAAGGGGGGAGATGGGCTGGGTGGGGACAAGGAGAGCTGTGCACGGCAGCACTGAGCCGGACGGGATCTTGATCAGGAACCCCATAAGTCAAATAAAACTGGCAAGAGAGCCGCAAAAGCAAAACTGTTTGTACTAATAATGCAGTTACTTATTAAACCCTGCAGAGCCAAAACCAGTTGTTGGGTTTTTTTTTGTGTACCTTGGGGTTCTGCCAACATTTTATTTTTATTTATTTTTTTAAATAATGGTATGTGCTGCACAGATATTTAAAGTATTTTCGGTTTGGTATGTGGATGTCTTTTCTTGGTTAGAAAAATTCAAGGCTGAAACTAATTCAATTCATTTGGTCTGTTTTTCGTTATCACTCTGTTAAATTATCTGTTCTGGGCTCAGACCTATTTATAATTAACTAAAGCTTTTTTTTTATTGTGTTTCTGAGCTTTTTTAAATGGCCACTGTTTCTCACTGTGGGATCTTAGTTTGCACTGTGTATGTGGCATTTAATTGGGATCCGAGCAGGCATAGCCTCCAAAAGAATTTCAGGTGTGCAGAATTTAAAAAAAAAAAAAAGAGAGAGAGAGAGAATCTGAAGTGCGCCTGGAAAAGAAATATGACGTGAAACTCAATTCTCTTCCCACCACACACAATTGCACAAATTAGCGTCAGTTTATTCTTCTAATCTGAGTGAATCCCTGATGAGAGCTTCCTTTTCTGGGTTGGTGGTGGTGGCAGGGGTGGGTTTTAGATTGTGCTGCCCGCCCCCTCCTCACAGCTCCTGTCAGGATCTGTTCCAGGGTGGCAGAGGGCCGTTCTCTGCTGCCCCTAACTGTTTGCCAGCCTGGGCCACAGGCATAATGGCTGCCTATTGAGGAATCCAAGGCTCGGTAGTGGGAATACTTTTTGAAGGAAGCAAGCTTTGGTGCTAGCTGGAAGTGTACAGTTCAGATTGGTCTTGTTTTGAGATGAGGCACTTGTGTGCATTTAAAGAGGTGCTGGAGGCACAAGAGTGGTACGTATGGTCTTTGTGCTGGCTGTTAAAAACCGTGTCTTCAGAACTTAGATGGGGCAATCCCTGGCAAATGGCCTTTCCAAATCCCGCACACAAACTCGACCTGCTTTGCACCGGCAACTAGATGTATTTTGTGCAATTGGGCATGAACCAGCTGTAAGGCAGAGACGAGCCTAATCTAATAGGGTGCTCCCTGCATGCTGAGAGGCGCTTTACCACAGAAGCCTTGGCTATTTGCAGAATCCTGCTGCGCCATGGGTGGCACCTATAGAAACTCTCACCAGGCTTCTTGCTTAACCAGGGCCTACTAACCTGTGCTGACATAAACTCCGTCATCCAAATGAGATGGCAGCGTACCATCGAGGTGCCCCGCTGGCCTAGAGGTGCAGCTAACGCAACGGATCAGCAATGTCATTACTCAAGTACAACCCATTACTAACAAAGGCTCAAGCTCAAAAACAGCAAGAGATTCTTTTTCACTTCAGAACTGAATGAGCCTTGTAGGTAGCAGGTGGAATTGTAAGACCTACCCCCCCTTCCTGGCAGTGGGAGAAGGGTCTTACAGTGCCCATACAGGTAATTATTCCCACCATAAAAATAAGTTTTGCCAGTTGGTGCCTGTTCCTAGAAACCTTTTTTTACGTCCACCTTCCATCCTGTCTGGGCTTCAGGTGTTACTAGCTGTACGGACAACCTCAGATTTGGTGCTAGATTTTCTAGCTTTTCCAGGAAGTGATGGGGAATCTTAGCAGATTGTGATGTCTCTCCTTTTAATGGCACAGCCTGTAGAAATATTATGTTCAAGAGCACTTGAGCCCATGCAGGTCAGGTCAACCAGTGCAAATCCTGTTGTTTCTAGAACCCGGCTGACTATTTGAATACTGCCCCAGTGCTGTTTATATTATAAGGTACGAATGCTTGTGGAAAATGCTGGAATTTGAGTAAAGCTGTGCCTAACTTTTTTTTTTTTTCCCTCTTGCCAAAAATGTCTGTATCATGATGCATGAAAGAGATTTGACAGGCACATGCATGCTAAAAATACAAACCTCGAATCTTCCAAGACAGTGGGCACAGAAAACGGAGGCCTTGTGAGAAGGCGCAAGCTGGTCACAGGGATACTGTGCAAATGGCATTCTTGCTCCGCTGCTCCTGCTTTCCAGCTGTCTGACTGCACTGCTGGCTTAGTGGTCCTGGAGCTGGTTCTGTTTGTCTGCCACAGCTGTGACTAGAAAATAACCCCCCGACTTCCAAAGCAATGACAGCACTGTGGCTTCCAGACAAAAGGTGCTTTCCTCAGGCTGCCTGCAGCAGGAGCTGATTATCAGACAGATGCTGATTTAAGAACATAAGAAATTGCCATGCTGGGTCAGACCAAGGGATCCATCAAGCCCAGCATCCTGTTTCCAACAGAGGCCAAACCAGGCCACAAGAACCTGGCAAGTTCCCAAACACTAAGAAGATCCCATGCTACTGATGCAATTAATAGCAGTGGCTATTCCCTAAGTAAACTTGATTTTTATGGTATTGTTTTATGTTTATTTTTATGACACTAAACCTTCCTGACTTTTATGGTATAGTTTTATGTTTACTTTATGACACTCTAAACTGTTATGATGGAATTTCTCCTAACGATGGTATATAAAATTTTATAAATAAAATAAATAGCAGTTAATGGACTTCTCCTCCAAGAACTTATCCAATCCTTTATTGAACCCAGCTACACTAACTGTACTAACCACATCCTCAGGCAACAAATTCCAGAGTTTAATTGTGTGTTGAGTAAAAAAGAACTTTCTCCGATAAGTCTTAAATGTGCTACTTGCTAACTTCATGGAATGCCCCCTAGTTCTTCTATTATTCGAAAGTGTAAATAATCGATTCACATCTACCCGTTCTAGACCTCTCATGATCTTAAAGACCTCTCATATCCCCCCTCAGCCATCTCTTCTCCAAGCTGAACAGCCCTAACCTCTTCAGCCTTTCCTCATCGGGGAGTTGTACCATCCCCTTTATCATTTTGGTTGCCCTTCTCTGTACCTTCTCCATCGCAATTATATCTTTTGTGAGATGCGGTGACCAGAATTGTACACAGTATTCAAGGTGTGGTCTCACCATGGAGCAATACAGAGGCATTATGATATTTTCTGTTCTATTAACCATTCCCTTCCTAATAATTCCTAACATTCTGTTTGCTTTTTTGACTGCTGCAGCACACTGAGCCGAATATTTTAAAGTATTATCCACTATGATGCCTAGATCTTTTTCCTGGGTGGTTGCTCCTAACATCGTGTAACTACAGCAAGGGTTATTTTTCCCTATATGCAACACCTTGCACTTGTCCACATTAAATTTCATCTGCCATTTGGATGCCCAATCTTCCAGTTTTGCAAGGTCCTCCTGCAATGTATCACAGTCTGCTTGTGATTTAACTACACTGAATAATTTTGTATCATCTGCAAATTTGATAAACTCACTTGTCGTATTCTTTTCCAGATCATTTATATAACTATATTGAAAAGCACCGGTCCAAGTACAGATCCCTGAGGCATTGCATTGTTTACTCTTTTCCACTGAGAAAATTGACCATTTAATCTGTTTCCTGTCTTTTAACCAGTTTGTAATCCACAAAAAGACATCACCTCGTATCCCATGACTTTTTAGTTTTCTAGAAGCCTCTCATGAGGGACTTTGTCCAAATACACCACATCTACTGGTTCACCTTTATCCACGTTTATTAACCCCTTCAAAAAAATAAAGATTTGTTAGGCAAGATTTCCCTTGGGTAAATGCATGTTGACTGTGTTCCATTAAACCATGTCTTTCTATATGCTCTATGATTTTGATCTTTAGAATAGTTTCCACTATTTTTCCCGGCACTGAAGTCAAGCTCACTGGCCTATAGTTACCTGGATCGCCCCTGGAGCCCTTTTTAAATATTGGGGTTACATTGGCCAGTCTTCAGGTACAATGGCTGATTTATTGATAGGTTACAAATTTTAACTAATAGATCATAAATTTCATTTTTGAGTTCCTTCAGTACCCTAGGATGCATACCATCCGCTCCAGGTGATTTCCTACTCTTTTTAGTTTGTCAATCTGGCCTACTATATCTTCCAGGTTCACAGTGATTTCGTTCAGTTCATCTGACTCATCACCTCTGAAAACCATCTCCGGAACTGGTATCTCCCCAACATCTTCCTTAGTAAACACAGAAGCAAAGAATTAATTTAGTCTTTCTGCAATGGCCTTATCTTTCCTAAGCGCCCCTTTAACCCCTCTGACAAATAGGTTTCTTACTTCAGATATATTTTTAAAAGTTTTTATGATGAATTTTTGCCTCTGGCCAACTTCATTTCAAATTCTCTCTTAGTCTGTCTTATCAATGTTTTACACTTAAGTATTGTCAAGTTATGTTTTATCCTGTTTTCTTCAGATGGATCCTCCCAATTTTTTAAGGATGTTTTTTTGGCTAAATAGCTCTTTCCCCTCACCTTTTAACCATGCCGGTAATTGTTTTGCCTTCTTTCCACCTTTCTTAATGTGTGGAATACATATGGACTGTGCCTCTAGGATTGTATTTTTAAACAATGTCCAAGCCTGTTGAATACTTAACCTTTGCAGCTATACCTTTCAGTTTTTTTCTATTTTCCTCATTTTATCAAAGTTTCCCTTTTGAAAGTTTAGAGCTGTAGATTTACTTATTGTCCCCCTTCCAGTTATTAGTTTAAATTTGATCATGTTATGATCACTGTTGCCAAGTGGCCCCACCACCGTTACCTCTCTCACCAAATCCTGCATTCCACTAAGAATTAAATCTAAAATAGCTTCCTCTGTTGTTGGTTCCTGAACCAATTGCTTCATGAAGCAGTCATTTATTACATCCAGGAACTTTGTCTCTAGCAAGTCCTGATGTTACACTTACCCAGTCAATATTGGGGTAATTGAAATCTCCCATTATTATTGCACTGCTAAATTGGCTAGCTTCCCTGATTTCTCTTAGCATTTCATCATCTGTCTGACCATTTTGTCCAGGTGGACAGTATTATACTCCTATCACTATACTCTTACCGTACACACATGGGATTTCTACCCATTTAGATTCTATTGAGCATTTACTCTCTTGTATGATCTTTATACTGTTGGACTCTATACCTTCCAGGACATAAAGTGCCACACCCCCACCAAGTTGATCCTCCCTATCATTGCGATATAATTTGTACCCTGATATAGCACTGTCCCATTGGTTATCCTCCTTCCACCAAGTCTCTGTGATGCCAATTATGTCAATCTCATCATTTGCTGCTATACACTCTAACTCTCCCATCTTACTTTTTAGACTTCTGGCATTGGCATACAGACATTTCAAAGTCTGTTTTTTTGTTTGTATTAACAACCTGCTTTTCAGTTGTTAGGGATAATTTGGCAATCATTAGCTTGGTGGTTTTTTTTTTATATATATATATATATATATATATATATATATATATATAGGCATATGGACTATATTTGCTTTTATTGGAACCTCTCTGTTGGGATGCCCTAAGTCTCCTGTTTCATTAGTATCCTTCAAGGATACATTTCTCTGAACCATGCACTGCTGAGTTGACTGTCTGCTTTCCCCCTTGTTCTAGTTTAAAAGCTGCTCTATCTCCTTTTTGAAAGTTAGTGCCAGCAGCTTGGTTCCACTCTGGTTAAGGTGAAGCCCATCCTTTCAGAAAAAATCATGCATTGATTGCAGGAAGCTGGGTCTACACTGAAGATCCAATTATAAGTCTTTTAAATTAGTGTTGGGGAGGACAGGCGTGATGAAGGTTAGACATTTATAAAGTAGATTGGGATAGGTTTGCTTTTTAGAGCTTTACAAATGAGACAAGCTATTTCTTAGCCTGGTCCCAGTCTAGCTTACAGGTGCTGTTCTTGGTACACTGTCTTGGAAGCATAAAGAACTGGCCCCTTGGCATAGTTGCATGGCTGTGCACTAATAGACAGTGGACTGGGGCTCGAGACCCAGCTCATATCTTCCACTTTCTGGGCAATGTGGTCATTGCATAATGGTGATGCCTAGTGACCAAATTGATACAAAATTGTTCAGAGTCATTAAATCACAAGCAGCCTGTGATAAATTGCAGGAAGACCATGTGAGACTAGAAAATTGGGCAGCCAAATAGCAGATGAAATTTAATGTGGACAAGTGCAAGATGATATATATAGGGAAAAATAACCCATGCTATAGTTACAAAATGTTAGGTTCCATATTAGGAGCTACCATCCAAGAAAGAGATCTAGGCATCATAGTGGATAACACATTGAAATCATCGGTTCAGTGTGCTGCGGCAGTCAAAAAAGCAAACAGAATGTTAGGAATTATTAGAAAGGGAATGGTGAATAAAATGGAAAATGTCATAATGCCTCTGTATCGCTCCATGGTGAGATCGCACCTTGAATACTGTGTACAATTCTGGTCGCCACATCTCAAAAAAGATATAATTGCGATGGAGAAGGTACAGAGAAGGATGACCAAAATGATAAAGGGAAAGGAACAGCTCCCCTATGAGGAAAGACTAAAGAGGTTAGGACTTTTCAGCTTGGAGAAGAGACTGCTGAGGGGGGATATGATAGAGGTGGTTAAAAGCATGAGAGGTCTAGAACGGGTAGATGTGAATAGGTTATTTACTCTTTAGGATAATAGAAAGACTAGGGGACACTCCATGAAGTTAGCATGTGGCACATTTAAAACTAATCGGAGAAAGTTCTTTTTCACTCAACGCACAATTAAACTCTGGAATTTGTTGCCAGAGGATGTGGTTAGTGCAGTTTAGAGATGTGAATCGTGTCCTCGATCGTCTTAACGATCGATTTCGGCTGGGAGGGGGAGGGAATCGTATTGTTGCCGTTTGGGGGGGTAAAATATCGTGAAAAATCGTGAAAAATCGAAAAAATGTAAAATCGCAAAACCGGCACATTAAAACCCCCTAAAACCCACCCCCGACCCTTTAAATTAAATCCCCCCCCCTCCCGACCCCCCCCCCAAATGACTTAAATAACCTTCGGGTCCAGTGGCGGTCCGGAACGGCAGCGGTCCGGAACGGGCTCCTGCTACTGAATCTTGTTGTCTTCAGCCGGCGCCATTTTCCAAAATGGCGCCGAAAAATGGCGGCGGCCATAGACTAACACGATTGGACGGCAGGAGGTCCTTCCGGACCCCCGCTGGACTTTTGGCAAGTCTTGTGGGGGTCAGGAGGCCCCCCCCAAGCTGGCCAAAAGTTCCTGGAGGTCCAGCGGGGGTCAGGGAGCGATTTCCCGCCGCGAATCGTTTTCGTACGGAAAATGGCGCCGGCAGATCGACTGCAGGAGGTCGTTCAGCGAGGGTTCCGGCGCCTCGCTGAACGACCTCCTGCAGTCGATCTCCTGCCGGCGCCATTTTCCGTACGAAAACGATTCGCGGCGGGAAATCGCTCCCTGACCCCCGCTGGACCTCCAGGAACTTTTGGTCAGCTTGGGGGGGGCCTCCTGACCCCCACAAGACTTGCCAAAAGTCCAGCGGGGGTCCGGAAGGACCTCCTGCCGTCCAATCGTGTTCGTCTATGGCCGCCGCCATTTTCGGCGCCATTTGGAAAATGGCGCCGGCTGAAGACAACAAGATTCAGTAGCAGGAGCCCGTTCCGGACCGCTGCCGTTCTGGACCGCCGCTGGACCGGCAGGTTATTTAAGTCATTTGGGGGGGGGTTCGGGAGGGTGGGGGATTTAATTTAAAGGGTCGGGGGTGGGTTTTAGGGGGTTTTAGTGTGCCGGCTCACGATTCTAACGATTTATAACGATAAATCGTTAGAATCTCTATTGTATTGTGTTCCATAACGGTTTAAGACGATATTAAAATTATCGGACGATAATTTTAATCGTCCTAAAACGATTCACATCCCTATAGCTGTGTTTAGAAAAGGATTGGATAAGTTCTTGGAGAAGTCCATTTCTTGCTGTTAATTAAGTTGACTTAGAAAATAGCCACTGCTATTACTAGTGACAGTAACATGGAATAGACTTAGTTTTTGGGTACTTGCCAGGTTCTTATGGCTTGGATTGGCCATTGTTGGAAACAGGATGCTGGGCTTGATGGACCCTTGGTCTAACTTAGTATGGCATGTTCTTATGTTCTTAAGTCATGTGATTGTAAAGGGCTGGAAGAAAGTCTGGTGCATTACCCCATACTGGGAACTGTGGCTGCATTGACTGGACTAACGTAAGCTGGTATCCCAAAGAAGAGGGAACTGCTAGTTGATGCCCCCCTTCCCCCCCCCCCCCCCCCAAAAAAATATATATATGAAGGATTTGATGTACAAAATGGGTGGGTCTGGGATAAAAGTTTTGCCAGATCTGGCACAAAGTGAATCATTGTGGTTTCTTTTTTTTTTCAGGGGGGTCCTCTGGTGTCCTCTGGCTTATTTTTGGAGGGGGTGTTTTTTTCAAAGCAGAGAAGATCTCTTAGCCGCCAATTAATTATTAAACTTAACTCTAGTGTGCAAGTGCCAGCCAAGTCCTCTGAAATCGTGCAGGATTGCAAGAGAAGTGGCTGCTTCTTTTCATGAAACATTTGATGCAGTAGGACTGAGCTGTCATGGGCAAGCAAAGAACATTTTATGCTTTCCAAAATTTCTGCTGCCTTTCAAACTTTTAAATCTTTTTAAGCCAAAAAAAAAATTTGAAAGAACAAAAAGAACAGCACTACTTTATATATTCATAGACCACTTAGGCAGGGACAGTTGGCATTTCACAATTGGAGACAGAGCAAAGACCAATTGAGGGGGGGGTTTTTTTCTCTCTCATGTCTTCCTTCATCTTCTTGAGATCTCAGCTACTTTTGGCTTTTTCTTAACTTCTTCGTGCCTGACCTCGTCGCTTGGCGTTGCTCCTAGACATTCAGAGTAGTAGCTGCATCTGTTGTTGCACCCCCACCCCTGTTTGAAGGGAAAGCAAACGGTGCTCAGCCTGCTGCCTTTTGCTTTGTCAGATTACACGGGTCACATTCATCATCTTTTATTATTTCAGCTTATAATGAAGTATGCTAAGATATTAATGCCCTTGATTCATGTTAGGAAAACTATATTAAATATGCATTTCCTATTTACTATACATAGGCAGCTCTCATCAAGTCTTAAAATTCCCACGTAAAGAACATCAAGATTGCAAGTTGCGTTAAACATACATAATCCTTCCTTAACCTCCCTAAAGTCTCTCAAATGCATATAGCTGAATTCCTTCAATAAATTATACAACAGAAGCCTGAGGTCAGTCACAGAAGAGCATTTTACGTGCCAGCTGCTTGAGGATGAGGATCTGCAGAATCCAGGGCTGGATTTAAGATTACAGAGGCTAGAGCCAGGACCAGTGGAGGGGGGGGAGAGCAGAGAGAGGGGTGCTGGGGTTGTTCTGGTGGATAGTAGGGAGCGGGGGGTGTCCAAGTTTCTCCCATCTTCAGAATTTGGCACCCTAGGCCTTTCCCTTTGTGGCCTATGTCTAAATCCAGCCCTGCCCGCCTCATGGGACAACGGTGACTAATACACTAAGATTAACCAGGCCCGGTCTGGAAAAGCCATGCTCTTAATTTAACTTGGCGAGGCTCAGATATGGGCAAAGTCACAAGGCAGGTCTCCCAAGAAGCACCGAGGTCCAGCAGTTTGGTTTTGTCGCTATAGCTCTGCCCGTGGTTGCAGCCTAGGCCGGGTTCACAGAGGCCGTGCGCTGGAGCTTCCTCAGTCTGTAGGCAGCGGTCACCGCATAGAAATGTTTCTGTTGGGCCCAAAGGAAAGAGCTAAGGTTAGGCTTTGCACTGCTAGAAGGAAAAACAGAGCAGGTATAACACAGACAGGTTAACCCCTTCTTGGCTTGGCACTAGCTCAGTGAATGATGCATGTTCAATAATATTTCAACTATCTGCTCAGTAAATACCTTTTGCTTTAACCCTTTTTCTGTATCTTTCTTACCCTTTTAGCTATATTTGCCTTCTGTGTGCTACATGCAATAAGTGTTAAATTGTTGCCTTTCTTTGAGGCTTTGCGTGGTGCTGGGTTAAGACACTTGCCACCGGGTTAGGGTGACAGGGCCGGGTGGCCAGAGCACTGACCTTCCATTTTCTCTGGGCCAGGTACCTCTGCAGCGACACCTGGGACTTCAGGCGCACCCTGAACTTCTTAGCCTTCGCAGGCAAGTCATTTAACCACTTGTGCTTCAGACACTGCGTGGCGCTTATCCTGCAGCTGGGGGGGGAGAGAGGGCAGGAGACAAAAGAGAGGATGAGGAAGAGCTGCGCTGCTCAAAGTCTTTGTCGGCGTGCTGCTGTTCTCGATTTTTAAGAATTTGGGACAGCTTTTTCCTTCTAATAAAACAGTTCAAGAAAGGAGCAGCACCAGATTCTAGTTAAACATCAAACAATGAATTCTGATTGTAAGTGCTGGAGCTAGGGGGGGGGGGGGGGGTCCCCTGGGGCGTCGGCCTGGGTTCTGTGTGGCATCCACACCCAGTCCCTCCCACTCTGTCCCTATACAAATTGTTCCAACTCCTGATCCTTACTGGTACTTGGGATTTGTAGGGCCTGATTGGGCAGATCGCCTCTCAAATGCAAAGTAGCAGAAAACCTTTTACCCATCAAGGCAATGGCAATTACATTTCTACAGTGAATGAAACAAAATATTAAAGTACAAAGCCAAGGTGCTTAAATGCCCGTCTATTCGTTTTTGTAGGCCAACTGGATCTATTCAAATAAAATCTATAACAAATGAAAAGCTCGATTCCATTAACCTTCTCATAGACACAGGGTGGGTCTTAAGTCACAAGCAGGATGTGGGCCATTCACATCATCCAAATTAGATGCTCTTCTACCATGGCTAGCCTTTTATTTTTTTCTTTTCCCATTTTTATTTTTGTCTGCCTTGGGGTGTTTCCATTTTTCCGTTTACTGGATCGGGTGTTTTGCTCTTCTTCCATGCCAGATGCACTGAAAGGAGCAGTAGTAAAACCTATTTTAAAAAAGAAAAACAGCGACCCACTTAACCTGTGCAACTACAGACCTGTATCAAACCTACCCCTAATTGCAAAATTAATAGAAAAAATTATACAAAAGCAACTAGCAGAACACCTAGATAACAATAACATCCTATATCCCTCACAACATGGATTTCGAAAACATTATAGCACAGAGACACTCCTATTGGCGCTGACAGACAACATCATGAGGGGATTCGATAACGGTAAACAATACAGTCTAGTGATGCTAGACCTCTCAGCAGCTTTTGATACTGTAAATCACAACATTCTTTTAAATAGACTAGAAGAAATAGGACTAGGCAACAAAACAATCAACTGGTTTAGATCATACCTAAGCAACAGATATTTTCAAGTTCAAATCAAAGATTCTATGTCAGAAAAAATTGACCTTCAAACAGGTGTACCGCAGGGATCCGCCCTCTCTGCGACACTTTTCAACATATACCTGCTCCCATTATGCCACCTATTAGCCGGCCTGGGAATCACTCACTACATATACGCGGACGATATTCAATTTATATTTCCCATTGACAATACAATGGAGAAAACATTAAACATAGCGAACATGTATCTAGACATTATCAAACTACTATTAAATCAAATGGAACTAGTAATTAATATAGAGAAGACAGAATTCCTTCATCTAGAAAGGAAAAAAAACATGGAGATCTCACACAACCCTATCACATTCAATAACAACAAACAAATAATACTTGCAGAGAAAGTACGAAATCTAGGAGTAATAATAGACACAGAACTTAGCTTAAAACAACATATATCCATAAAAGTTAAGGAAGGATATGCCAAACTCATGGTCCTCAGAAAACTTAAACCACTCCTAACATCCGCCAACTTTCGGTCAGTACTGCAACACCCTTCTACTAGGTTTATCATACACCTCCATAAGACCACTACAAATATTGCAGAACACAGCTGCAAGAGTATTAACTGGAAAAAATGTGGAACAACATCCCTTCAGACCTCAGGCTGGAACCTTGCCTCATTACTTTCAAGAAAAAACTCAAGACTTGGCTGTTCCGCCAAGCCTTCCCAGATCCTTCTGATACTCATTAGATGATTAGATGATTAACACTTCCCAAGATATATGGACTTGGTCCTCCTCTAAGTTCTCTACAAGCACTAGTTCTTTTAACCACCTAACTAGCACTAACCATGTTACCGTGTTGATATTATATTCTTAATCTCTACCTTCCTAGGCCTTTCTTTCCTGCTGCTTAAGCCTCCAAGTTTACCATCCCTGTTGAATGTAACTGATTCTTCATTTATATAAAAAAGTTTGGGTTTCTGTTACAGTTCCCCTGTTTGATGTAAACCGATCTGATATGGTATTTAACCATGAAGGTCGGTATAGAAAAATGCTAAATAAAAAATAAATAAATAAAAAGGAAAAGAGACCACATTACAGAAACACTGGCTGAATTGCACTGGCTTCCCATTGAACAAAGAATACAGTACAAAACACTATGCACCATACACAAATTAATACACAACGAAAACGCAGACTGGCTTAACACAGCCCTTCGTGTACACATCCCCACCAGAAATCTAAGATCAGCCAACAAAGCACTTCTAACGATTCCATCAGTCAAAACAGCAAGACTAACCCAGGTAAGAGAAAGGGCATTATCCTTAGCGGGACCCATACTATGGAACTCCATGCCCTTGGAATTAAGACTACAACGAGAAAACAAAACATTCAGAAAAAATCTAAAAACTTGGCTATTTAAACAAGCCTTTCAAAAAGAGAAGGGAGAATAGATTCCAGGGAATTGCAAGGTTCAAACCAGGGAAGTGCGAGATACAAAACACCCACACAAACTAAGGGTGTATCTTTTTTAAATTGAATTCATCACCAAAAGATAAGCTAAATCTAGAGAATGAGTCCCAGACTCAAAACTGCCATATAATTGACCTGGACACAATAGTCATAACATTCATTTAACAACTAGCATTGATTAAAAACTATGTTACCGAACCTAATGGCACCTGTGGCACCTAATGGCACCTGTGTAAACTGTTAGATTTTAATAAAATTACTTTTTGTGCCTTACTGTAAACCGTTGTGACGGTTTACAGTAAGGCACAAAAAGTAATTTTTGTGCCTTACTGTTCTATACCACCTTAATGACGGTATAGAAAAGATTTAAAATAAATAAATAAATAGTAAGATCTGGATTCCGCATGGGATTATTCCACAGGTCCTTTCTTTTATTTATTTACTGTATTTTTATGCTGTTTGATGCACCAGCCCTAGGTGGTGGACTGAATTGCACGCATAAAATATAACAACAAAACAGAATATCTACATCATTCAATTCAACAAAACAGACTAACACCAGACACTGCCAGTCAAAATGTAACATCTGGTCAAGGACAGGGAGAAAGTCATGCTTGTCTGAACAAACATCTTTAGTGTAGCCTTGAACGTTTTTGGGGGGGTTTTTAGCGTCAGCCACAAGAGTTCCAGAACGCAGGATCAGCCACAGCAACTGCCCTGTCACCTCTTGCTGCCAAGCAGGTCACTCTGGGAGTACCGCAGACAAGTTTCATCATATTGATCCATGGAAAATGACTCGAGAGAGAGCAACCTGTGACCCGCTAACAATGAATTCACTTGGAGAACGAGAGCCACCCAATCAGATGCTTTTTTTTTTTTTTAAAGCAATGAAAACATTTTGAAACTGCAATGTTCAATGATTTATGAGCATGAAGAAAAATATCACCAATTCCTCAAAATATAATTATACCAGTTTTAATTCTTATTATTAAAAAAAAGTTGACATTTTGTTTCTCCAAATGTCTTTTTGAATGAATTAAAATTAGCATAATTATACGGTGTGGAGTGCTTGGTGCTCTTTTTTTTTTTGTACTTGAACTTATGCCATCTCCTTAAGCACCCAATGCTTTTTTTTGTTTTATTTTTCCAAAATATACTTCTTTATACTGGGTGCCAGAAATGTCTTTTGATTGCATATAATTTATTAAAAAAAAAAAAAAAAAAGTCACAGAAAACTGAAGAGCATGATTAGGAAAAAAAAAAAAGACTTTGTGTGTCAACTGAAGTTAGTGCCACACAATAAAAGGACAAAAATAAGCTGAACACTATACTATAAATAAAGGGAAGAGGATGCTGACAGAGCCAAGAGGGAACAACACAGAAACACATAGTATGATGGCAGGTGAAGCCCAGCTAGTCTGCCCACTTTAATGCCTGTCGCATTGCCTTAACCCCCAGCTGATCTCTGACTTCCTTGTCACTCCTTTGTAAATAAGGAAAATGAGTCGGACCAGGAAGAAGAGAGAGCCCCAAAAAAATGGGTGACAAAAAAAAGGAGTCTGTTTGAAGAGAACTCCAGGATAGTGATCCCATTTCGGAACCCACAAACTCGATAGCAGCGAAGAAGGCTTGGAGATATCAAGCAGGCCACACAGTATACCGGTTACTGATTATTTGTGTCTCTTTTTATGCAAACAAACTAATGGTATGCAAAAAGAACAAAACAAAAAAAAACAAACAAACCTAAGATGCAGCATTTTAAAATGCCTCCACATTCCAGATTTGCAGTACTGCTTTGTGTCGTGTGAGTGGTTTTTTGAGCACAAACAATGTGAGCAGGACATATAAGCGAGGCCCAGCTTTGCTGAATTTAGCAAGAAATAGCACGGAAAGCACATTTTACATGTGCAACAATTTAAAAGGTTCTGTGGATCCCTCGTGATATAGAGATTAAGAGCAATGGTCCATCAAGCCTGGTCCTGATTGATAAACTGAAGAGTAGTAAATCACCTGGACCGGATGGTATACACCCTAGAGTTCTGAAAGAACTAAAAAATGAAATTTCAGACCTATTAGTAAAAATTTGTAACCTATCATTAAAATCATCCATTGTACCTGAAGACTGGAGGATAGCTAATGTAACCCCAATATTTAAAAAGGGCTCCAGGGGAGATCCGGGAAATTACAGACCGGTTAGCCTGACTTCAGTGCCAGGAAAAATAGTAGGAAGTGTTCTAAATATCAAAATCACAGAACATATAGAAAGACACGGTTTAATGGAACAAAGTCAGCATGGCTTTACCCAAGGCAAGTCTTGCCTCACAAATCTGCTTCACTTTTTTGAAGGAGTTAATAAACACGTGGATAAAGGTGAACTGGTAGATGTAGTGTATTTGGATTTTCAGAAGGCGTTTGACAAAGTTCTTCATGAGAGGCTTCTAGGAAATGTAAAAAGTCATAGGATAGGTGGTGATGTCCTTTCATGGATTACAAACTGGCCAAAACACAGGAAACAGAGAGTAGGATTAAATGGACAATTTTCTCAGTGGAAGGGAGTGGGCAGTGGCGTGCCTCAGGGATCTGTATTGGGACCCTTACTTTTCAATATATTTATAAATGATCTGGAAAGAAATGCGACAAATGAAGTAATCAAATTTTCAGATGTTACAAAATTATTCAGAGTAGTTAAATCACAAGCAGATTGTGATAAATTGCAGGAAGACCTTGTGAGGCTGGAAAATTGGGCAAGTGCAAGGTGATGCATATAGGGAAAAATAACCCATGCTATAGTTACACAATGTTAGGTTCCATATTAGGAGCAAGCACCCAAGAAAGAGATCTAGGTGACATAGTGGATAACACATTATCCACTATGTCAGTTATCGGTTCAGTGTGCTGCAGCAGTCAAAAAAGCAAACAGAATGTTGGGAATTATTAGAAAGGGAATGGTGAATAAAGCGGAAAATTTCATAATGCCTCTGTATCGCTCCATGGTGAGACCCCACCTTGAATACTGTGTACAATTCTGATCGCCGCATCTCAAAAAAGATATAATTGTGATGGAGAACGTACAGAGAAGGGCTACCAAAATGATAAAGGGAATGGAACAGCTCCCCTATGAGGAAAGACTAAAGAGGTTAGGACTTTTCAGCTTGGAGAAGAGACGGCTGAGGGGGGATATGATAGGGGTGTTTAAAATCATAAGAGGTCTAGAACGGGTAGATGTAAATCAGTTATTTACTCTTTCGGATAGTAGAAAGACTAGGGGGCACTCCATGAAGTTAGCATGGGGCACATTTAAAACTAATCGGAGAAAGTTCTTTTTTACTCAACGTACTTGTAGCCTGGTTTGGCCTCTGTTGGAAACAGGATGCTGGGCTTGATGGACCCTTGGTCTGACCCAGTATGGCATGTTCTTAGATTCCTTGAGACAGTTTTCAAACTGACAAAGTTTTAATTCTGAAAATGTAAACAGCCCCTGGCTCTGAAAAATAAAGATGAAAAAGCTTGTAATTTTATGTTTGGTTTTCTTAATTGCTTATTGATGTCCTTAAGGAGTATCTATTTCTACTCATATCTTTGTTTATTATAGCATCTGATGGAGCAACTTTCAATAGGGGTGCATGGTGAAAGTTTTAAATTATATTTTGTATTTTGGGGGGGCGTTGTTTTTCGTTTGGGGGTTTTTAAAAATATTTTGTTTGTTTTTGACAAAGTATTTCAAATAGCTTTTTTTTTTTTTTTTACTCTCATCTATTATCCCAACTCGATCAGAGCAATCACCACAGTCCAAATTAGATCCAGTCCCCTCAATTGTTATGTTAATTTATTGTCCTGTATTTCACTTTAAATAAGAGCAATTTAAATTTGTCTTATGAGGACTGCCTTTCTCATAGAAGTTTGCCATGGTAGATAGCATTTAAAAGACCTTGTTTCTCTGTTTTGCAAAATTCCGATCTGTACCAGCAGCACGGCGGGGGTGGAATTTTTTTTCTGTGAAAAATTCAACACTCCCTGTTCGTTACCTTTTTTCTTTCACCAGCAGTTGAAGAATAAAGTCCTTGGCCTCTTCCGAGACTTGTTCAAAGGCATCCGCGTCAAAATCCCAGTTGCAGTTCACAATAAAATTCATAGTCTCTGTGTCACTTTCACCTAAGAAGGGAGATAGGCCGCTGAGCCTAAGCAAAGGAAAAGAAATGTTCAGTTCTGGCCAGAAAGCACCGGCATGTTCATGTGTACTGGCGCCATGCTTTAGCTGTAGATATATAGATATATATATATATATGTTTTTCTTTTTTGTCTTCGTGACTCCCATTCTGATGCACACCAGACATTTCTCAAAACATTTCCATGCATAAAACAAGGCTTTACGCGGGCAAATGCCTTGTAAAATTAGCCCAGGGCTCAATGAGAGTAAGGATATGGGCATAACCCGGTTTTGTGCCTACTTTTATGCCCCCTGGGGATAGGAGTTCTGGGGGCGAGAGTCGGGACCCTATAGGCATACTTTTTTTATTTTCAAAAGCCTGCAATTTAACCCACACACGTTCTGCCCTCGACAGAGCGGGCACGCGTTTGTGCCTATGCCTGAGAATTTTCAAAGCAAATTTATATGCACAAGTTCGATTTGAAAATGCAGGGGTCAAGGTTGCATACATAAACGTTACCCACAGACTTTACCCCTAAGCCCCACAGTTACAAAATTCCCCTCCCTGATTATGTTAAGACTTACCCCTGCCTGACGGCGGGAGCACTGCCACCCAACCTGGGGGTTTGCACGGAGAGCAACCCTAAAGCTGGAGAGGTACTGTGTGGAAGCCAGCGTTAATGTGGCAGCTTGGACCTTTGCCAGAGCTCCCCACCCTCATACGCTGGCCTGGCATTGGAAATTCGATTGGCACAAGATAGCAGATACTCATGCCAGATGCCAAGATTCCCCAGTACAACTTCGAGAAAACACAGGATGCAAAACTGTACCGCTGAAAATGTTAGGGTTTCAGTTTTCCACTGTACTCAGCACCAAAATAATAAGATGCATCTTTCCAATTATGGAGGGTTTGGGTTTTTTTTTCATAATTACTCGTGTCCAGGCTGCCAGTAATTAAAATAGCAATAGGAATCGTTCATCTTTCTGTCAATGTACTGAATGCTTTGCAAACATACAGGCCGATACAGTACAGTGCGCTCTGGTGGAGCGCACTGTTAACCCGCGATTGGATGCGTGTTTTGGACGCACTAGCTTTACCCCTTATTCAGTAAGGGGTAATAGCGCGTCCAAAACGCGCATCCAACCCCCACCCCCACCCCCCCCTGAACCTAATAGCGCCCGCAACATGCAAATGCATGTTGATGGCCCTATTAGGTATTCCCGCGCGATACAGAAAGTAAAATGTGCAGCCAAGCCGCACATTTTAATTTCAGAAATTAGCTAATTTCTCCGGGCACCAGGAAAGTGCACAGAAAAGCAGTAAAAACTGCTTTTCTGAGCACCCTCCGACTTAATATCATGGGGATATTAAGTCGGAGGTCCCGAAAGTTAAAAAAAGTAAAAAAAATTGAAATAGGCCCGTGGGTCGAAAACCGGATGCTCAATTTTGCCGGCGTCCAGTTTCCGAACCCGTGGCTGTCAGCGGACTCGAGAACCAACGCCAGAAAAATTGAGCGTCGGCTGTCAAACCCGCTGACAGCCGCTGCTCCTGTGAAAAAAGAGGCGCTAGGGACGCACTAGTATCCCTAGCGCCTCTTTTTACCGTCGGCCCTAATTTTAATAAATTAAAAATTAAAATACTATATCGCTCTCCCGCGATTTTACATAAGTAACTCTGACAATTTGACTGGGAGAGGCCATATAGAACAGTATCCTAGAGCTGTAGAATACCATTCTGACGACGAGTATGACACTTTTAACCCACAATGACTTACTCACAGCATGTATGTGATGACGCCTACGCTCCACATGTCTGTTGGGAATGAAACAAAATCGTAGTTTACCACTTCAGGAGCCAGGAATTCTGGAGTGCCAAAATTCACCTTCAGCTTCTCCCGAGGCTTATACCTGCATTTGGAAACAAAACAGGCATGAGTGAGCAACGACCTTGTTAACTTACCAAGGATCCTGGCTATTAACCCTGGTCCCCAATAGACACAAAATGAGAGAAAACCGTGAGGAGTTCATCGGGCCCCCATTAGTGATCAACACTAGCTCTGCTCTGAGCAGTGTCCCCAAATAATAGAGAAATATAGAAAATAGGTCACTCATCTTGTATGTACCTTCATTTGCAAAATTCCACTTTTTGGGGCAACTGTCATAAAGTCTGCTCTTTATTGTATTTTACAACCCAGATTATGCATCCACCTAAAAAGCTGTCCATCCTATATATACTATAGGTGTATTTTTTCCAGATCTAAATGAGTGATGAGGGATTCACTTTGTGAAATGTTGAATCCACTAAAATATTCAGACAATCTGACAGTGGTATTGTAGAAGGCAGAATGAGCAATACACAGAAAAGGGCCAGACTAGTTGTTAAGCCAAAAGAGGAAACTATAGCATAGAGGCAAGTGGCAAGGTCAAGCGAGAGCTTTCTTTAAAAAATAGCCTGGCTAGGAAGGTGGGAAAGAGGAGCTTGGAAGAAAGGTGGACAAGACAGGAAGGCACAAAATGGAAACTGGAGCTAGAAATAATGAAAGAAAAACCCTGGAAGCAAAGGGGGAAGGAAAGAGACAAGAAGCAAACGTGAATGGTAGGAACCCTGAAGGGGAACCATCAAGAGAGAGGCTTCAATCCTAATTGAAGCCCAATGTGCACACATTTTTATTTTCATGCATACAGCTTTACTCCTAATTCACCAAAGAGTTTAGCCCACGAAACATGGGCACACAAGCACTAAGTAAAATTGTGGGCATTAATTAAAACTCCTCTATGCAAATTGCATGTTAATGAAGGCAAAGAATAAAGAGATTAGGACTTTCCAGCTTGGAGAAGAGACGGCTGAGGGGGGATATGATAGAGGTCTTTAAGATCATGAGAGGTCTAGAACGGGTAGATGTGAATCGGTTATTTACTCTTTCGGATAATATAAGGACTAGGGGGCTCTCCATGAAGTTAGCATGTGGCACATTTAAAACTAATTGGAGAAAGTTCTTTTTCATTCAACGCACAATTAAACTCTGGAATTTGTTGCCAGAGGATGTGGTTAGTGCAGTTGGATTTAAAAAAGGATTGGAGAAGTTCTTGGAGAAGTCCATTACCTGCTATTAAGTTCACTTAAGAGAATAGCCACTGCCATTAGCAACAGTAACATGGAATAGACTTAGTTTTTGGGTACTTGCCAGGTTCTTATGGCCTGGATTGGCCACTGTTGGAAACAGGATGCTGGGCTTGATGGACCCTTGGTCTGATACAGGATGGCATGTTCTTATGCTCTTAAGGCATGAGCTATTACTCTCCAGTGCAAAGAGGTGCACAGCCTTAACTTATATTTTTGTAATGCTGGAAATTTAACTCCTGACCAGAGATGGAGTAAAGTTTCTGCAGCTAATGTTTGGTCGATGGGACTGAACCTGGAGGTCATGGTGCCTGGGGATCTTGTACAAAGGATTTCTGCTCATAAAACATGATCTATACATAAAGCATGTTCTCTGCACATAAGTCATGTTTTATGCACAGAGATCAGGCTTTGTGCATGCTAAGCATGTCTGCGCACATTTTCAGGTTAGCACGCTTTTTATTTTTTTTTAACTCCTGATGCATTCTTACTGCATCAGGAGTTAACTTTGTTTAGCACATAAATTAAGAAAATATGCGCTGACGTTCAACACCCATTTTTACTCATCTTTTATCTGAGCTGGAGAGAGACCATAACACGAAGGAACTGATATGCTGTAGCGGGAATGACTTTGCAAATATAACATGCGAGAAAAACAGCAAATAGCAAGTGTAATTGTGGTTTTGCATGCAATTTACCATTTTTACACATGTAATTTTGCATTTGCAGAGCCATTCGTAAAAGATTATGCAAAACTGCTAATGAACTAAAGCATACAAATCAGCTCATTAGCAATTTCACATTAGCAAAATTTTGCAAAAGCCACATTTTTTTGTGAAACTTAACTACACCTCCCTGAGGATGAAATAAGTTTTCTTGCGAGAGAGTCTACAGTTTTGCACTGACTTTTTTTTTTATTATAATTGTTAATTCCCCTCCCCCCCCCCCCCCCCCCGAGCAATTACAATATTATTTCAATGAGCTGGTACCATGAGAAAAAGATTAACAGTACCGGCTCATTTCGGAAAAAGATTTTGCTGTGTAGTACACGAGTCTCAAAAAGAGGGAAAGGAATAGAGGGAATCTTTAAAGCAACTTAAGAAGATCGGAAAGAGAGCCACCCAAGATGAAATCGCCCATGAAATAGTTTAGCGAAAATATTCAATCATGCAGTCCACAAGTTTGAAATTCATACACCAAGACTGACATCTGAGTTTTAGTGTTCCAAAAACCTCTGAAATCACGGACAATACTTACGCAGCAACCATAAACATTTTTTTCCATTTTCCTCAAATAATTGCTTTTAAGTCTTCTATATTGTCAAGCTTCATATTTAGATATGGTGGGGAAAAATCAAAGGGCCAGAGCCAGACTTAAGTAAGAATTATTCCAATAGACACAATGTTGGAGAACTGAATTTGACACACCCCACTTACAGGCACTGCAGCACCACAAATGTTTTGCCCACCGATCACAACTATAACCACCTACTAAACTGCACTTGGAATCTCTACATTCCATCCAACTCCTTGGAAATTTGTTTTAGGAGCAGATTTAATATTTCAAAGAGACCATCTGGAGAGGGTCACCGTTTCCTATTCTTGTTAATCTTGGCAGTTAAGAGAGTGGATAGAAAGCAAGGCTTACAATACACAAATTGATGCACAGTGTGATATCTGACTTCAAAGGATTAACAGCCCCACTGTGAACCCTCTATGTAGCTTACTTCTTCCTGTAGGCTAAGAGTCAGCCATCCAACCACAGCTTTATCAACCAGAGAAAATGATCTCTAATCCATTTCCAAATGTATTTTCTCTCTCTTTTCCTTTTGAAAGTTACTTTAACAGGGAATTTACCTAGGTACATCCTGTGCACGTGAAGAACTATTTTGTCTAAGTATCTGGCAGCACACATTAAAAGGTGAATTTTCAAAGCCCGGCACATGCATTAATTAGGGGGAATGCATGCACAAATTGGGCTTACATGCGCCCACCCTATTTTCAAAACTTGGAGATGCGCGCACATCTCACGGAGTTTCAGAAAGGGGCATGGGTGTGGTCTGTGGTGCATGGGCTTCCTGAGGTGGAGCAAAGAGATGTCATGCATCTACCTTTGCGCCTGGATGCACGCTCAGGTCCCCTGCTATGGAGGAGGTGTGTCAGAAAAGAAAAAAAAACAGCTGTTTTGGAAGGGTTCAAAGGGTCTGGGTCAACTGAGGAGAGTGCAGGCTATTAAGCCAGGGGGGTTTGGAGGACCTAGCTCATAACTGAGTGAACTGGTGGGCAAACTAAAGAAACCAGCAATGGTATGAGCAGGCACCCCTTTTAAAATTCCCTGACCTAGGTGGTAGAAGTGGCATTTACGTGCTTTGGTGCATGCCCATGTAAAACATAGGCATGTGCCTGCTGTATTTTATAGCATATGTGCCTATGTGTGCACAAGTTGTAAAACCGGCGCATCCCTGGGCACATGCGTTAAAGTGCGCCTGCACAGCAGTTTGAAAGATACCATCAGTGGCTTTTGCAGCAAATCATTCCTGAAGAAAGAAAATCTCACTTGCTAGTTGCACAGGACAGTCCTGGTGTCCCTACAGACAGGTTTTTAGAATATCCACAGTGAACATGCATGAGATAAATTTGCATGCATTGGAGACACAGTATGTGCAGGTTTATCTCATGCATTTTCATTGTGAACATCCTGAAAACCTAACTGACTCTGGGGTCACGAGGACAGCTTCGGAAAGCCTTACTCTATACTATGATGTTATGCAACTAATAATTCAAATTGTCCTCTCTTTCTTGCACTAAAGAATAAGTGACTTGAATTGTTGTACACTTGCTGTTAGAGGCTCTGATGTTACTTTAGGAATGAGCATTAGGGATGTGAATGGAAAAAATTGTCAAGGTTTCTTGTTTTGTTTATTTCAGAGCAGAAGCTCATTCGTGTCATTTGCTTCCATTGCAGTCAGTGGGAGAAGCAATGCATTCTATTTTTGACTCTAAGTTTGGTGTTTTCTATGCAAGGTTTATGAAACTTGAAGGCAGGAATTAGCAGCAAAGGCAACAGAACCCCCAAAACACCAAGAGTGGCATTAAAATACCCCATGGCACCAAAAGAGGGGCTAAGGGCACCAACAGTGTCCTGAACACCCCTAATCACCAAAAAGAGGGCTAAAACTACACAAACCATGCCATGAACACCCCAAGGCACAGAGGGAAGGGACACAGTAGCAAGCACAAAGGTATGGACAGTTCAAGGCATAGAGTAGGGTATAGAAGCAAACACAGTGGCATCAATATCCAAAGGCAGAGTAGGCAGCAAGAAGGTGTGGCAATAAGACAGCAGAGCACTGAACCAAGAGAGCAGCAAGCAGGTCAGGCAAGAGCAGCAACCAGAGTCCAAGGTATTCAGAGATGGGCAGTAGAGTTTATGGGGCTAAAACACCGGTGGAACCAAGAGGGTGGAAAGTTGGTAAGAGCAGGCTGGACAGTAGCAGCAGCAGCAGCAAGAGTGGAAACAACATAGGAAAAGAGGCAGGGCAGCAGAAGTAGGTCAGACAGCACAGCAAGCGTGGCAATTGGCAACAATACAGAAAGGTGCTGAATCGGAAGAGAAGCAGGGCATTCGCAACAGATTGGGCAACAGCAGAAAGAGTGACTGGCTAAACAACTCAGCCAGGCGCTGAGGCCAAAAAGTGGGCATTGGTTCAGTGTAGCTCTACACACAGTCCTCTTGCCACTCACAGCAACTTTTTCATCAACTCTGGTCCCAGCTAAGAACAATGTGGGCTCACAATGTTCCTACTATTGAGAATACCCAATCATGCTGGTTGGTGAGTAGGAAAGGAAATGCTAGGTGACCTTGGAGAGGTCTGGCCAGACCACAGCCCTGTGTACCCAGTATGTCATTGGATCACTGTCCATACTTTGTTACTGCAACTTGTGCAGGGGTATCCTTTGCTGGAGGAAGGGATAGTGGGATACTAGATATTATCAAAAGGTGATTGGCTAGATTTTGTATGCTGTTTCCTTCAGCTAAATTTAGCTGGTTAGAGCTGAAAATCAGACACAAACAAGCAAGTCCTCTAATAAAACCAAAAAAAAACATGTCAGGGATCCCTTCCTCCATTCCCAGTCTCAAAATTAACCCCCTCCCATGACTGCCTAAACCGTACAAAAATAAATGAAACTCTACTGCCTAATGACCCCTTCCACCAGCTGCCTGATATTTAACAAAAGAAGGAGTCCCCTTGCAGCTCCGTGGGCCCGATGTTGACTTCTTCCAATGGCCCAAGATTTTAAAAAGGAGGCAACCCCAAGGGAACAATTCTCCCTTTCTCCACAGCCTGATGATAAATAGAAGAGAGTCCTCTCCACCCCCATTCCCCTGGTAGCAGCTCTCCCTCCAATCCTCCTTCCCACTCTGTCAAAGTTTAAAATAAAAAAAGCCAGCCAGCAGTGAGGAATCTCCCTCCCTCTGCACTGTCATAAAGAAAACCCACAGGCTCCTCCTTACCTTTCCTAGGTCACTTGTGACCAAAGAAAGACAGTGCCACTCCTCGGTGGGAGGTGTCCATAGTTTAAGAAAAACTACTGAGCTTGCGTGGTTCATAATTCTTCAGACCTCTCTTTCTGAGAGAGAGGTTTTTCTCCAGGTCTCTTCTTTCAAGGAAGAGGACTGCCTGTCCTGATCTGGGAAGGTGGTTAGGGCCACCTTCCCAGGTCAGGACAGGGTGCTCAGGCCTTCAGGATTAGGAAGACTGTGTCATGGGTACAGAGGATCCCCTGAAGAACCAGAGGTTGCCTCAAGGTAGACGGAGATTTTTCCCCTATGTTTCAGCTATCCAGGGAGATTTCTTCAATGGAAAGCGTGGCGTTTTCTAGCTGCAGTCACAAGGAAGGTTATCAAGCCTGCAAAAAAAGCTATGCTAGATTTGCTGTCAGAGGAAGCATCAGCAGAGGAGCATCCAGGTCCAATCCAATGGATTCCAGGATCTGAATCCAGATTTTTCGATATTACCAGGGAAATAATCAGGGAGGGGTTTCCTTAACAAGAGTGCCTGTTGCCATAGTGTGCAGCTGTACTAATGACTGAGACAGATATAACAGAATTAGAAAAGGTGCAGAGAATGGCGACCAAAATGCTAAAGAGGATGGAACGATTCCCCTATGACGAAAGGCTAAAGAGGATAGGACTCTTCAGCTTGAAGAAGAGACAGCTGAGGGGAGATATGATAGAGATCTATAAAATAATGAGTGAGGTGAAATGGGTAAATGTGAATTGGTTGTTTACTCTTTCAAAAAGTACAAAGGCAAGGGCAATGCAATGAAGTTATTAGGTAATACTTTTAAAATAAATAGGAGAAAATATTTTTTTACTCAACACATAATAACATTGTAGAAGTCATTGCCAGAGAATATGGTAAAAGCTGTTAGTGTAGTTAGGTTTAAAAAAGGTTTGGACAAGTTCCTGGAAGAAAAGTCCATAAACCATTATTCAGATGGACTTGGGGAAATAATTGCTTATCCCTAGGATAAGCAGTATGGAATCTATCAACCTTTTGGGATCCTGCCAAGTACATGTGACCTGGATCGGCCACTGGGCTTGGTGGACCTTTGGTCTAACCCAGGAAATTTGCTATTGATATCCCAAGTTCTCTCGTTATTGATGGTATGCAGATTCCGATTGCTGAATTCCGGGAGTCTCGGAATGCCTGTTCTGCATAGCTGGGCCAAACCTGAGGAACGCTTTTCCAAATGAGCTCAGAACAGAAACATCTTTGTTGAGGTTCAGGAAATTGTTAAAAGCGCACCTTTTTAAGCAGGTCTATTGATGTGGGCTTCTGAATGTCCCAAATTGATGAGCCTGGAAATTGCTCCATTGATTTATGTTTCTTAGTTTTTATGTTTAATATTGTTTATATTTTTGCTGTTCTATTTATGTGGTTTTAATTATGAATGGAATATTGTGAACCACCTAGTAATGTTGATAGAGTGGGTTATAAGTGCCTAAATAAATAAATAACATCAGAGAGAGCAAAAGAATTAAGTGGCAACAGACTTTAAGTACCAGTGTTAAGTGCTATCTGCCAAGTCTTATCAAGCAGTTCAGAAGTTAACATCTGTTACAGAGTAACATAACATCGTAAATGATAGCAGAAAAAGACCAAATGGGCCCATCTACTTTGCCCAGTTGAGATTCTCCCACTCGGGGTCAATGAGTATAAAACGTCCCATATGCAACCCAACATCAACTCCTCCTACCCCCATCATGGCCTCCATCTGGCTTCTCAGCCCCCTCTCATCCAGTGGCACAGCCTTGAGGTGCTGTTCCCTCTCACTTATGGCTCAGGCTCCCTCCCCTAGCAGCAGAGTCACGTCCTATAAGAATTATCCCCTTAACGTTGCAATAGTTAGAGGGCCTAGATGCACAGGAATCTCAACTAGTCCGTGATCCATTGCCCCTTTAAAGGGGGGAAACACCACTGTCCTTGGGCTAAATATGTAAAAGTTTGATATCGCCAAAGTCTTTCTATTTACTTTTAGTGGGTAATTATTTGTCTTCCCCCACTCACGTGGCTCAAACCTATTTATATAAATGCTCTTTGTTAAATTCGATGGTCACAGGACCTGCCTGCAACTGGCATCACTGACCCACGATGCTGCTGGCTCCACCGCACGGCCCTCGCGCCCGATGCTGACTGCCGCCATGAGCAGCCGGGAACGCCGCTGGACTGCTCTCAGGCTAGCTTCCCCTAGGTGCATGTGTGCCCGATCGACGGTTTCTTAAAGGGCCTGCAATGGGAAAAACAGCCAAGGTGCCCTCTGATGACATCCCTCGCTACTTATGTGGGCTCAGAACAGCCCTACAAGGCCTCAGCAATGGGTCTCCTACTTTTGTAGTAGTGCGTGTGGCTCCTGCGTATTGGTTCCCGAGCCTTCCAGCCTTGCCTTGTCCAGTGTTTCCATGGCTCTTTCTCCATTCTTGGCCTGACTCTCCAGATCTTGATCTCTTGCTTGGATCTTACCATGATTGCCTGCTTGCCTGGACCTGACCCTTTGCCTAAACCTGACCATCCTTGCTAGCTGCCTGCCTCAAACTTGGCCTGCCTCTGTTAGTCTGCTGCCTGCCCTGATCCTGGTGTGCTCCTGGACTTTAGCTATCTTCACCGCCCTAGGGACCGCCTAAGTCCTACCGGCCACCAGAACCCAAGGGCTCAACCTGCGGGGGAGACGGCTGGTAAAGGTGAAACTGCTACAGGGTGCATTCACCAACTGCCAGCATAGGCCTCATAGGTTCTCACTCGAGGCTGTGTCAAGTATATTGCAGCACACAGGGGCTCATTCACACCTGTTACCCTTCACACCCTTCAGCAGCCTGAGAAATTAGCCTTTCTATAAATTAGCTGCCATAACTACAGAGGAAGTGAGAAGCAGTGGAGAGAGAGGACAGGAAAAGAGTGAAGAAACAAGAGATATAGAGTGTTCCCAGAAATTAAAAGGGTTTTGTAGCCACTGCTGTGAAGACCCACATAGAACGGGTAAAGGAGAGAGAGAGGGGCAGAGCCCTGGACCCCTATATTAACCCAAAAAAAATTCAGCTCTGGCTATGCCCCTGCAACCATCATCACCCTCTCCACATGTGTCCCAAGCCTGTCCAGAATCTGCTAAAATATTGGCCTCCATCACCTCAGACCTTGTCCTTTTACTCTATGATTTGCCCAAGACCAACACTAAATCCAACAACCAGATCCCCTTCCATATCTTATGACCATGTTTTCTGATAATCCACACAGCCACTAAAACTATCAAAGCCATTGTGCAAAACATCCAGTCACCATAATTCATTGAAGTTTGAGTTTTAACCATGGTCACTCGATGCAGGTTACCCCCAAAGCCTTCTTAGAAACCTGACACACCACTGCTGTTGCGATCATAACCTTAACTACCCCTTCTGCTGCCCATGGACTGTTGTGCCTGTGTGCATCTTATGTTTCAAGTCAGTAACTAAAGACTGGACCTCACTGAGCGTGCCGCACTGCTGGTTATTCAACTGCACCGTATAAGCATAAGTTACAGGGAGAGAGGGAAGGGATCATTAGGGGAAAGGAGAGCACCCCTGATCCACTTTAAATTTGTAGGACCAAGTTATTAGCCTTGATGGAGTGTTGAACCAGAAATGAAAGGCTACTTACCCAAGAATATATTTAAAAAAAAAAAAAGTCTGTATCCATGCTTATCCCACCCACTTCGATGTGCCAGGATAAAGCTGATTATTTTCAAAGCCAGCTGATTTTTTTTTCACCCACCAGCAATCATCAGAGATCCAGCTGTTTACTGTTTCCGCCCCGTGCTTCCTCCCCCTCCCCGGCGATTGCCCCGGCCGACAGCACCTGCAGGCCTGCTTGGAAAAAAAACCCAAAACGTCGGTTTAGCACCGCCGGCCAAGTTTGGGGCTGAATAGCTCAGCTGAGTTAGATTTACAAAAACAAAGGAGATGCCTGCATGGGCCGAAATGTCATGGTATGTAAATTCACAAGCTGTTAAATTAATTGCATCCACTGCATGGAAAAAATGAATGCTCTTAACAATGTTGTTTTTGCAGTGTGAGCTGTGTGTTTGCAGCCAGCTTTCTAGACTTAAGGGGATGGCCATATGCCCAAACCGTATGCTTCATGTTTTGTTCCCTTTCAAAACACAGCAAGTGGATGCGAACTTTCTGCATGTAAATGATGGAGTCACTGATTTATGAGTCTGACATGGACTTTATTTACAAAAGGATTCTTATCTATTAACCTATGCAAATGTTAAAAAACTAAGCCCATATTAAGTTTACGCTCTCATCAGACCAGCATCCTGTTTTTCACCAGGATTCATTCTCCTGTCCCGCATATTTATTTTTTGTGTATAAATTAGGGGAGGAAAAAAAAAGCTGTGTGTAAAGGTATTGTCCTTTTATAAGAAAATTCAGAGAGAAAATTGAAAGCAGGGGATAAGACCTCGAAGATGGCATAGCGTCCCGGCCAGACTGTTTTGGAAATACCGTGCGCATGAAGACAAGATAAAGAGATTTGTCTGAATTCAGGTAAACAAAAGCCGAAGTATTTGGTGTGAAAGGTGCTGTTGATAAAGTTAAAACTAAGGAAAGGTTTGAGTTTCTTGCTTTTTTCCTAGGCTTGTTTTGTTAAAAAGCATTTTGAAAGACATGAAAGCATTTCCAAACCCTGGGATGCAGAAGCACGGATTCCATTGAATTTGTATTTGCACATTATAACCATCTCCGGGAATTTATTAATAAAGCACACTTTTATCAGATTTCATATAATTTGGTTCAGAGAAAAGTAATGATTTGCTTTTCCCCCCCACTCGGGACATTCAGGCAATGGCAGCCTGAATGACAATGACAGCAGAAAATGTCTCTTCTGATTATTGTCCAAGAGACAGTAAATCAAAGGCATAGTTACCCATAAGAACATAAGAAATTGCCATGCTGGGTCAGACCAAGGGTCCATCAAGCCCAGCATCCTGTTTCCAACAGAGGCCAAACCAGGCCACAAGAACCTGGCAATTACCCAATCACTAAGAAGATCCCATGCCATTTTGATGCATTTAATAGCAGTGGCTATTCCCTAAGTAAACTTGATTAATAGCCGTTAATGGACTTCTCCTCCAAGAACTTATGCAAACCTTTTTTGAACCCAGCTACAGTAACTGCACTAACCACATTCCTATCCATGGCACAATTGTTCCCTGAACACCTCAGCACAGACAACATGATATATTGTAGGTATACGAGCAATTAAATAAAATTACATGGCCATATAAACATGTCCATAGTTAGACCACAGTGTCCTGCATAGTGTCCTGCATTTTGCGGTTCACTTCCCCATTCACCAATACATGTCCTTGACCAAGATACTTAAACTCTCTTGCTCTCCATTATGTTGCAAGCACCTATGGAAGCATATATGGTAGTATAAGCTAATGATGTTATATAACTGATAAATATTATAAGCAGAACTGTGTAAAATACACTTTTGCTGAGAAATTCCACTCTTTCAAGATACAGAGAGAATGACAGGATCAGTCACTGGTGTGACTGCAAAGTTTCACGGCTCATTTAATCACAGCACTGTAGGGAGGTATCCCATGTTTTATCACATATGAATCATAATAGCCAAAGAAGTATGCGGTCAAATTCTGACAGGCCCAAAAAGCATTGTCACAGCTCAAGGAAATAAAAACGTTGGCCAGATGAACTATAAAACCTTACCCTGAAGGATACCTTATCAAGATCTGCCTGGTTGTAAGTGCCTGTGTAAATAAATAATTAAAAAAAAGACAATGCAGCAACTTAAGCTCATAAGCAGGAGTTATGGACCGGCCAAGCAAGTCCAGAGGTCAGAAAGACACTCCCCCCACACACACCCTTGGAAGAAAGGGGAGGCAGCCTGAGACAGAAAAAAACACTGTGGCATACAGCTTGGCATACAGACATGGCAGTACTTCCCCCGAAGAAATGGGGAGGGGGAAAAAGACCTGAAATGCGGCAAGACAATCCACCCACCACATGATTATGCATGAGCTCATGCATATTTATCAGCTGGACAGTATAAGGTGGGGGATAAAATAAGAGAAAGGGAGCAAAACCAGAAAAAAAAAACCCCTGAAGAAAGTAAACCCTGAGAGTGACCCTGAAGGAAACAAACCCTGAGAGCAAAAACCTGAAGAAAGCGAACCCCGCGAGCAATTCTGAAGGAAGCAAACCCTGACAACAAAACCAGAAAAGCAACACTGAAACCAGAGAAGGGACCCCTGAAAGAAAAAAGACCCTGAAAGAGTGAAAGGGGAGCTTGAAGCAGACCAGCAGCCCCTGGTATCGTGGAGGGAGAAGATTAGCTTTGGCCAGGAGACCGGAGAGAGGAGACGCCCTGCCCAAATGCGGAGAATGTCACAGAGTCTGAAAGGGTGAGGGGCAAGAGCAAACCCCCAGATAGCCCAGAAGCCAGTCTCCTTCCCTGCACATGTCCTCCAGACCTCCAGCCAGAGCCTGCTTCAGAGGTAAGCAGGGAAATAGCCTGAAGTTGGGACCAGGGGTAAGTATGGTAGCCATAAGTATTAATATTTTAAGCAGGCTAAGGTTTATGGCATGCGTGTATCTACCCATGGTACAGAACCTTCTTAGGGAAATGGCTACCAAAATGATAAGGGGAATGGAACAACTCCCCTATGAGGAAAGACTAAAGAGGTTAGGACTTTTCAGCTTGGAGAAGAGACGACTGAGGGGGGATATGATAGAGGTGTTTAAAATCATGAGAGGTCTAGAACGGGTAGATGTGAATCAGTTATTTACTCTTTCGGATAGTAGAAAGACTAGGGGGCACTCCATGAAGTTAGCATGGGGCACATTTAAAACTAATCGGAGAAAGTTCTTTTTTACTCAACGCACAATTAAACTCTGGAATTTGTTGCCAGAGGATGTGGTTAGTGCAGTTAGTATAGCTGTGTTTAAAAAAGGATTGGATAAGTTCTTGGAGGAGAAGTCCATTACCTGCTATTAAGTTCACTTAGAGAATAGCCACTGCCATTAGCAATGGTTACATGGAATAGACTTAGTGTTTGGGAACTTGCCAGGTTCTTATGGCCTGGATTGGCCTCTGTTGGAAACAGGATGCTGGGCTTGATGGACCCTTGGTCTGACCCAGTATGGCAGGTTCTTATGTTCTTATGAAAACTGGTGCTTAGTGACCAGGATGTAAGAGACAGGAATGGTTATTTTTCTAAATGCTAAATCCTGCCAAATCTGATAAATAAAAGTCTATTTCTGAGGAGAACCCGTTGTCTTTTTTTCTGACTTAGGATCGTGAAGTGAGGTGGGAGGGCAACTGGAAGTGTCCTGTAGCAGACAAGTCCCTGCACCCCTAAAGTTGCTTACGGCACATTTGAAATTGATACCCAGACACTGAGGTTGGCCCTCAAGTTAGCAGCACTTGTTCTTTTCTTTAAAAAATAAAACAAGAAAAGAAAATGTCCAGTGAATTTAGTAGCCATGAGGAGTGCCAGATTTGACAGCACTGGAAACCAAAATGTCCGTTTAAGCACAGAATGGGCACAGCACATGCCACAGCAGTGCAAGCTTCCTTCATACTATCCTGCAGATGTTCCTTAGCCCTGCCGTGGAGGGACCACGTCTCGGGGCGAGGGGTAATTGAGTCTTCATGTCTATGCAGTCTCTGGCAACACTATTGACTGTCTCAGCAGAAAGGCCAATCAGTGATGGTGTTTGGCGCATATACAAATGCCTGTCTGATAGAAAATGCACTGAGACCACAAGCTGATTTCACATAGAATAAGAAAGCCTACACCCTCTTAAACAATGTTCACCTTTTTGTTGCCTTTTCACCTTGAAAGTAAAATGCAGTGTTTGTTCTACGTAGCTACACATCCTATCCCACAACTGCCAACTGAAAAAGATATTCCAGACTTCTTTAGAAAATGAAGTAGTAATAAAAACAAAGGAGCAACTTGGTTAGATAAATGTCCAATCCCCTTGTATTTCTATAGCAATCCTAAATACTTAAAGTGCCGATATAACCAATCACATTTAAACAGAGCTGTAGCCAGGCAATTTGGCACCTATGGCCAAGTAAAAAACTGCGTCCTGACACATTACACAACACATGACACCATAAGTTGAGAGACTGTTAAATGTTTGTACAATAATACCCAAGGCCAGTGCAACGGTATTAGGGACCCTAGGCAAACCATAGAGTCTTGCACCCCCCATCGCAGTCACATCCTCCCCAGACACAATTAAAATGTATGCATTTATAATAACAGATTTTACATGAAAAAGGATATTCCAAGAATAGTCTTCTTAGGTAGAAATATCACTTATAATATGTATATTATATTTACATAATATGTATATATATGTATATATGTACATAATATGTATATTATATTTACATGCTGTGACGCCAACCAAATAACCCTGCAAAAAAGCAAGAGACACTTGGAACCCATATGGTATTAGGCCTACTGTAATACATCTTGGGCATGGGCTTGGCCTTCAGAAAGCCACGAGAAAACAGAATTACAATGCAATAAACTTTCTATATCAAAACAGCACTAACTGCCAGCAAACAGCAACAACCAGTGTTACCTTTGTAACATTGCAAATATACGAGGCCTAAAATACCAGTACACCCTCTATTGGGAAAACAGATCAAATCAAGCTGCTATAGATCCCTACAAAGAAACTACACACTAGTGGAATACCTCACCTCGGTTGTCTGTACAGAACAGATAGACCCTCAAATACAGAATAAAGAAACTATAAAGTATAAATAGAAATGCAGACAAAAATTGAAGTGGAAACCACAGCAAGCCAAATTCTGTATGCAGCGCAACAATGGAAAAACTGAAACATTACCATTCCTCATAAAACAATAAATTAATAAAATCATACCAATAAAAAGAATAATTCAAAATGAATAAAATAACATCCAATAATTAAAATTGTATAAAAAGTTTACAAACACCAATAAAATATTTCAGTACAGACTCGTCAAATAACACCTAATAATTAAAACTAATAAGGAATTTTAGAAATCCTCCATTATAGATACCTAGAAACTTTTGATTTCCAGATGCAAATATTTATTTTTTATTTGAAATTCTTATAAACCATATGTTCTGTTTAAAAGTTCACAGCAGTTTAGACAGTATTAAAATAATCATAAAAACAAATATAAGAACTTATTCACATGATTAGAATACAAACAGGTACAGCAATAAAAAAAATGGGTATCTAGCAGGCAGAGAGGTATGTTGTGCACCACATACACTCTTTCTTTCACTCACACATATGCTCTCTCTCATTTTCACACATACACAAGCTCTCTTACTCTCACACACACACCCAAACACACATACAAATGCTCTCTCTTTTTCACACACAAACACACAGTTGCACATACTCTCTCATGCTCTTACACACATATATTCTCTCACTCTCTCACATACACACATGTCCTCTCTCACTTTTCCACTAACATACACACATGCTATCTCTCATTCTCCCACACACACAGATGCCCTTTCTTTCTTTCACACAAACAAATGATCTCTCTCTCATACACACACAAGTTGTCTCACACACACATATGCTTTCTCTCACTCTTCCACACACATGCATACATGCTCTTTATAACTCTCATGCACACATTCTCTCTCACCCACACACACATGCTTTTTCTCTGTTGCAGACATGGACCCTTGGACCGAGATGAGGTTGGTGCTACCCACAGGAGGAGCCCTGCAGGTCCTCACTGTTGGCAGGCAGAGCTGGCTGGAGCAGAGGCCCAAAAGGAAGTTCAACAATACCAGCCCTCATTCCCCTTAGGTTGAGCCCTTGGGTGCTGGAGCTGGATGGTCTTAGGCACGGGACTCTGGGAAGAGATGAATCCATCACAGAAGGTATTGTAGGCCAGAGGGGGTGAAACAGAGTCAGTCCAAGCAGTGGTCAGGGCAGTCAGCAGACAGCAGAGACAGGTGCAGGCTGAGGTCAGTAGCAAGCAGAGTTTGTGCAGTATCAAGGTCCGGGTACAGGTCTGGGCAGGCAGCATTCAAGCAAGACAATGAGCAGGCAGTGATTACAAGGCAGGCAGAAGTTAAGCAGCGTCAAGAAGTAGTCCATGTCAAATCAGGAATCCAATCAAAGACAGGGTCAGGGATCCAAATGGAAGTCAAGCCGGGAAGTCAATCCGAGGGTTCGAGGCAAGGCGGAACAGCAGGATGGGACAGACAATGGACCACAAGACAGAAACTCAGGAGAAAATCAGACCAAGGAAGGACCAGGAAAGAACACAGGAACTCCAAAGACACAGGAAGAAACCAGGAACACGATGACAAGGCATTGGAACAAGAACAGGAACAGGAACCAGGAACGCAGAGGCAAACAGCTACTCTAAGGAGTTTGACCTATTGCCGAGGTGTCTGAGGGGAGTCCAGGCAGGCCTTATATACCCTGGGAGCTGCGATGTCATCAGAAGGCACCTCTTGTGGGATTCCTGCCACTGGCCCTTGAAGAGAATTCAGTCAGCATGTGCGGGTAGGGAAGGCCCAAGGCACAGTGTGGAGGAAGGCTACCTGCAGCAGCAGGGACAGCTGCGACACCGGTGGCGCCCTGCAGACTGGGTGCCCTGGAGCTGGACCACCCTCTGTCACCAGGAAGTGCCATGTCAGGCCTGGTGCCAACCACACTTCCAGCACAGAATGTAGGAAGTAGCCCCCTGTGCCGGGATGTGGTGCACCCACAACCTCCCAGAAGGTGAGTGTGGCAGTCTGCGGACCATTGAACGTAACACTCTCATTCTCACACACACATATACGCACATGGTCTCTCTCACTCCCTCCACCCCCCTCCTCTTGAAACAGCAACAGTAGTAGTCTCCTCCTTCAGCCCCCATGGCCAAGGGAATGACTTCGAGCCAATGAGGCCCATCCAGTACTGGCCTTGGGCTCCTTCCAGAAGGGAATGGCATGATATTCCGCCTCTTAAGGCCGCACTGGCCACACTACTTATTCCAGTAGAGCCACATCAGCAATTCTGTCAATTCTAGCAGGACAGGGCTGTACTGCTCCTTTTCTTCCTAAGACCCAACCGGCCACACTTCCTCTTCTGGAAGGGCCGCAGTGTTTCTTCTCTTGCTAAAGCCCCATCAGCCATGCTGTTGATTCTCGCCGGACATACTGCTCTTGACAGAACTGGCTGTGCTAAGGCGCTCTTCAGTAGTGGTGCCTATGGCCATGGCCATATTGGCCCTAGGCACACTATGGCTCTGCCTTTAAAAGAACACACCAAGTAAATTGCCCACCTGTGTTAAATTGTACTGATTCACATGATGACAGAATACTTCAGCAGTTTCTGTTGGTTCTCTCTTCTGGGTAGTGCATTTCAAAAAGACCCAACCATGAGCACTAAGGAGCTTTCAAAAGAACTTCAGGACAAAGTAGATGACTGAGCAAGAAGCAAACTAATCAGGGAGGCAACCAGGAAGCCACTGGTAACTTTGAAAGTGCTTCAGGCTTCCATGACCAAGACTGAATCCCATTTGAAGTATGCCAAGGAACACCCAGGGGATACTGTAGCCATGTGGCAAACAGTTTTGTGGTCTGATGAAACTAAAATAGAAATATTTTTCCTAAAAGCTCTGAACGCATGTTATGGGGATGTTTCTCATTCACAGGAGCTAGGGCACTTGTCAGGACAGAAGGGACAATGAGTGAAGAAAAGTACAGAAAAGTCCTTAAGGAAAACCATCTTTTCTCTGCAAGAAAACACAAACTGGGATGGAAGCTCAACTTTTAGCATGACATCGACCGGAAGCACACAGTCAGACGTACACTGGTTGTGGCTAAGGAACAAAACGGTAAATGTCCTAGAGTGGCCCAGTCGGAACAGCAATCTCAATTCAACTGAAAATCTGTGGCATGACTTAAAGATTGCCATCCATCAACACCCCCAAAGGAACATGATAGAGCTTGAACAGTTTCCTGATGAAGAATGGTCTAATATTAACAAACCTAGTTGTGCAAAGTTGGTGGAGACCTATCCTAACAGACTCACAGTGGAAATTATTGCCAAAGGTACTTCCACTAAGTATTGAATAAGATGGATGGAGATTTATCCAACCGTTGTATTTCAGTTTTGTTTATTTGTATGTTTCATTCCCCAACAAAACATTTTTGGCTTTAAAAGATATAGAGTACGGTGTATTGATGAGTGGGAAAAATAATCCTCATTTAAATGCATGCAAATCTGATGCACTGACACAACAAAATGTGAAAAATGTTTAAGAGGGCGTAGACTTTCTATGACCACTGAGCTAGATTTGAAGCAGTGACCTACATGTGAAAAGTTGTTTGACTGTACCAATTCCCTTGAGTCATCCATAGGAACCTTCATTTTCCCTAGATTTTATCAATATTATACCACACAAACAAGGAAAAAATCAATACAAAAAAAGACTCAGTTCTTTCCACTGATTTTCTCCCATTTTTGTTTGCTGTAATAAATACCGATAAATTCCAGGGAAAAATAAAATAAAAACTGAAAACAAAGGTCCCTAACCATCCAGTGCCTCCAGGCAGTTATTTTTTAAATACTCTTTAGCGGCTTGTTGGATGGTTTTACTTACTATTATTAATATATCTTTGCATATTAATCTGAGCTTTCTAAGTTTCTGCTCTTACTAGATTTTTGGGATGCCGAAAAACGTCTAGGATGCTCATGGTAATGGCATAAACTCCCAGCCACTTAAATACCCATAAACCCTGCAAACCTTAGCAATTGTCCTTCTGTTATGATGATGATGAATTCACTCTATTTCCCTCTTAGACTAGAACAAATCAACAGGTTTTGGCCCAGCAGTTTTCTTCTGCTTCTTTGGGCTTCCAGTTTAGTTGGAAGCAATGCTGGCATTCTGGTACAATGAGATGTCACTTACAACTACCCAAGGATTTCCCCCGATTTTCTAGAGCCTCCCCACTATGTACCCAGTTTGGTGATTGCAGTGACAGTCCTCAGCAGGGGGCGTGGCCAGGACTCTTGCCAGAACCATGCAACCACAGGCTCTGAATCCATCCACTAGGTGTCACCCTTGAGCGATATCCACGACTCCTTCTTCCCCAGGGGCAGTGAACACTACCACAACAGCATTATTCCCAGTCCCAGCTGACCCAGGGAGCAGCAAACTCAAGTCAGGTCTACAATTAAATGCTTACTTTTTAACTTAACTTTTCATTTAACAATGATGGTTATTGACAGGACATAGGGCCTGAGATTGCAGGGTTCCGGACCCTGATCATAGAATGTTATCGCATATGACTTGGCTAGTTGAGTTGGGAGGGACTATAGATGGAGGAGGAGGAATCCCATGCGGATGCAAATGAAGATTCATGGTGCTGTAGCCAACGGAGGCTAGTTCCAGTTGAACTGGGAAGTAAGAGGAATCTTCAGGGGGATAGACAGATGTTTCCTAAATCACAACCTTCTAAGGTGCAATGTTTTAGCAGTCATGTGGCACCTGAAAAAGGTCTCACTGCTTTATGTACTAAACCTCTTTATGTTATTCCAATAAAAGGAATCACAGCCTAAGATTCCAGCCTTCTATGTAAGTGATTATAGTGTTCATTTACAATAAATTATATATTTAGGGGTAGATTTTAAAATATACACGCAAGCGTCCATTTGCAAGCGGGTTCCCGGCGTGTGACATGGACACACCAATTTTAGGACATGCGCGCGCATGTGCGGGCAGCGTGTGCAAGGGGGGGATGAATTTTTGCAAAGTCTGCGCGGTGACGCAATCGGGTCTTCCCCAGTTCCCTAACCCGCTGCCTAATCTTCCTTCCCCTTCCCTTCTCCTTCCCACCCCCTAAACCTAACCTACCTTGCCTCAATTTTTTTATTTTATTACTTACTCTTCCTCGGGAGTAGAAGTAATTTAAGTGCACCGGCTGGTGCATGCTTCCTCAGGATAACAGGTAATGGCCGCTGTCCCAGTCGGCCTCCATCCTGCCCCTCCCCACCCAGAACACGCTCCGGCCCGCCCCTTTCTCGGGGCCCGGCACTTGTGCATGTATCGCCACTTACATGCGAGGCCGGGCCCTTTTGAAAATGCATGTGGCATGCATAGGGCTCGACCATCCACGTAAGTGGTGATTTTTATTTTAATGGCCGATTTAAAATTTTACAAATCTGTGATCATCCTTCTTTAAAGTTACAACAAAAGAGAAAGGTCTTGAGGGTTCATCATTACCCCATCTTACCTTCTGGCCAGTCCAAAGTCAATAATTTTAATTTGATTCCCAGTACGGTTTACACATAATATATTTTCTGGCTGCAACAGACAAAAAGGTTTATTTTAAATAACATTACAAATAGTATAGAGATACTAACAATAGGCTTTACCACAAGAAGTTACCAGGTTCAGAAATATAAGCAGAGAGGAAAATAAATTTGAAAAATGATCTTTTTCAAGCAGAGAAAATCTTTAAAATTATTCCCCAGAAAATTTTCAATTAACTGAACCATTAAAAAGATATCAAGTCTGATATTCAAAGCTACTAAGCCAGATAAATAGTGACTTATCTGGCTAAGTGGTGGCCACTGAATATCTGGATACATTCAGCAATTGCCACTTAGCCGAATAAGTCAATGGGCATAATGGGGAAGTGCTACTTATCCGATTAACTTGGCTAGATAAATGCCAAAATTAATCAGATAGCCGTGCTGCTGAATAGTCCATATAAGTTAGCCGGATAAATCTTATCCCACTAACTTACATACATGTATATTTTTGAAAATTGACTCCTTCATGTTTAACTAGTTTTCTAATTGTGGTGCTCCACAGTAAAGATGGCCACCTCCCAATCTTTTCAAAGATCTTTCTCCCTGAAATCAAGTTGTACACTTTCTGAAAGCCTTAGTGAGCCAATGGAGAGCGTAAACATCAGTAAATATATATCACTCTGGTAAACGTGCATAACATTGCCATAACTGACCTTAAGGTCTAAATGAAGGATGTATTGCTGATGTAAGTAATAAACCCCTTCACATATTTGCTTCGTAAACAGAATCGCATCCAATTCGGTTAGGTTGTAGTTTTCATCTGTGATTCGATCAAACAGTTCCCCACCATCAACACTGTATAATGTGAGAGGGAGAAGAAATTGCAGATGTATGCATTTTTATTCAGTAGATGCTGGTGTATAAGAACTGGTACAGAAGCTTGATTCACCCTCACTCAAAAGCTACCCCAACCCAAGAAGTCACCAGGAAAATACAGGACCCTACAGAGAAGAGGAAAATATTGAGTGATTGATGTTAGCTCTGCAAATATTTGAAGGGTTTTGTTTTTTTTGCAGCCCAGTAGTTTCCTCCTGCTTCTTTTGGGCTTCCAGCTCAAATGCAAACAGCCACTGCTGTCTACAAAGCCATGAGGCTTCACTCACAAGTATTTGGGTTTCAGTCCCCATTTTTTTATAACCTCCCTCCCATCTAGCCCAAACATTGCTGCAACAGTCTTGGCCTGGGACCACAGACCATAGCTACTTGCAGAGTCTGGTATGTGTGCACCCCAAGATTGCCCACTAGGTCTAACCACTGGGCAATGGCTGAGCCTCCCTTCCCCAAAGGTCTGTGAACGCTGCTTCTGCAGCAGTATCCCCAGCTCCAGCTGAGGAGCGTAAGCCAGGACTGGGAATCAAGACTAGGTCTTGGTACAAGTTGGCCCAGCTCTGCAAAATCTCGTGATGGCTGCCGTCAAGAACATGTTAGAAGGAAGGTAAAAATCTGAACAAGAAAGAGGCAGAGTAATCAGAAAAACTGTAGGAGCTGTTCCAAAGTGGCACTTGGTTCATGTTCTGTTCAATATTTCTGTGATATTTGGTGAACGTTTTAAGACATCAAAGGCCTAATGCATCAAGATCTTTTCCCATCAACACAAAATGGGAGAGAAAGCTTAGTACACCAGCTCTAGAGGTCTTATTCACCAAGGGATTTTTCCCATTTTGCATTAATAGAAACAATTTTAATAAACAAAGCCCTAACTGGTCTATTTTTTTGTGTCCATAGGCACAAAATAGAACAATGCCCTTTGGAAAACAGGGACTTAGATTCCTAGAGATACAGATCCAGAAAAATCTTACGATGCCACAACATAGGCATCAGTACAGGGTAAATGGCTGGTTTCGCGGCCCCACCATGTCTGAGCTGCATTCAGGCTGGAGCAGCAGCGACTCCTTGCTTCCCCAGCACTCTCTTTTGCTACACGCTTGCCAAGCAACTCTAATCTTCTCCCTTCTGTGCAGCTTGCTTACAGCTTGCTGCCGTGAGAACGTTTTTAAAGAAGCAGCAGCAGCACATGTGGGACCCCGTTCGCCAGCAGAGTTCCTCCTCTTGCTGTCGTGCCACCACCGCCAGAAACTTCCTTCTCTTCCCACTGCCCTGGACCCCAGGGGCTGCCTTTATCACTGCCTGCCTGCCACTACCAGGACCTGCTGCCTTTATCAGAGGCCACTACTGCCACTACCAGGACCTGCATTGGCTTTGCTGCTGCCTTCAGTAGTAGGGGGTTGGGTGAGAACACATCAACATAACTGGGAACTTTTGAGTTATAGCCATCCTGAGATCGCTGTTGATTGGAAGAGGGCAGGGTGGGGGGGAAGGAATGGAATATTATATATCAGCTTTCACTCTGCCACCCCTCCTAATTACTATTTACCTGATAATTTTCTTTTCCTTAAGCCAGACGGATGGATTCAGAACCAGTGGGTTATGCACCTCTACCAGCAGATGGAGATGGAGCAAACTGACGTCACAGTCTGTATACCCCTGCAGTGGACATCAGCCCACCAGTATTCTCTTCAGAATCAAACTGTGGACAGATTAGCAGATTTCACCCCCTTGCTCTTGACCTATGCTCTGTCTTATTCTTTTCAGCCCCTTTCTTTCCCCACCCTGCTCTTCCTTCTGCCCCCACCTCCTCATTATTATAATAATATATTGTACATGGTTTATGTCAAGAATGTACATAAGAAAGGAGGACGTTAATTACAAACTGAGGGTGTAGTTGGGGGTAATTTGCATGCCCTCCCCTAACTAAAAAGGTGTTCAGCTGCTCTGTGCCAAAATGTCCCCTAACAGGAAAATCAGGCTGCCAAGATCAAAAGTGCCAACATGTTCCCATGTTCAAAGTCCCTAGGCTGTTTCTTTTTTACTTAAGAGCTTTTGGATAGTCCTGTGCACCCTGATTTTAATAGTAAGGGGCTAATTCAAACTGTTTAAGAGACCAATATACAGCCATGCATCTCAGTTTTCTTCATGGGACAAGACAAAATCAATATGTCACTGTGGCCAACTGACACAAACAAGTTCAGATTTCCTATTCGGTTCAGAAGTGCCCGCACCGCACAGGGCACCATGGGCTAAAGGTGAACAAGCACATCGACTTTAAAAATGATTAATAAATTAGTGATAATATTAAATGAGAATAAGTGGTAAGTTAGTAGGACCTCGCGCTTTAACGTTGCATCAGCACAATTCCTGTCCCCTCTCCCCACCAGGCACCACCACCACCTATCCCACCTTCTTTCCTGCCAGCAGGAGAAAAGCAGCGCTTCTTACCTGCATCTTTTTCTTTCTCTTTCTCCTTCTCCGCTGGCTTCAGTCTGAAGTCTAAACTATTATGGGACCCATAATCTCACAGGACCCACTGGCACCATTCTCTCCAGACTGAAGCTGGTAAGAAACGCTGCTTTCCTATTGGTGGGAGAAAGAGAGGTGAAAGGTTCGCACTAGGGGGCTAGAACAGTGGTTCTCATCCCAGTCCTCAGAACATACGTTAAGATGTCAGGTTTTTCAGGATATCCACACTGAATATGCATGAGGTAGATTTGCATACAATGTGGAGACCGTGCATGCAAATCTCTCTTATGCGTATTCATATTCTGAAAACCTAGCTGGCTAGGTGTGCCCGGAGGACTGGATTGAGAACCCCAGGGATAGAAGATCGGACTGGGGGTGGGGTGGGGGGAGGGTGAACACCTATGGACATGTGAATTGTAAATCTAACCCTGCACACAAGCCGTCCGAATCAGTCGCCTACCATTTTAAAAAGACAATTAAAGGATAGTTTATGTGACAGTGGGCTTTGTTGTCAGATCATTTCCTGTGCCAGAGGTCAGATGTTCTGAGCCAAAGATGAACCAACCTACGTGACGCCAACAGCAATTATCTCACTGGTAGATGCCACTGACAAAGAGAACAATGATTTTAGAAAACGAATTTACAAAGTAAAAAACATTTTCAATACTTTTCATTATTAGCTTATCAATGGCAAACTCCAGTGGGTTTCCATTATGAAACAACATCAGCAGAATCTCGTTCTCAATTTATTTATTTAATTGATTTTTATATTATGCTTTGCAGCACTTCAAGGAGGATTACATTCAGGTACTGTAAGTATTTCCCTGTCCCCAGAGGGCTTTCAATCTAAGGGGGTCATTTATTAAGCATTTTTCCCATAGTCACAGAATGGGAAAAAAAAACTAGTAAATATAGACCTAAGGTCACAAGGAGTGGCAGTGAGATTTGAACCCTGGTCTCCCAGCCTGCTGCTCTAACTGGTTTACGCAAATTGGTTTCATTTTCCGAAGCTGTAAAAGAATAATTAATTATGACCCTTGCTGTTAGTGCATGAGCGGAGGATTTGGTAAAAATAAAAATAAGCTTCATCAAATGTACAAAACACTCCAGATGGAACAATATTTCTTTAACAAATCATGAGAAGTGTCAACATTTTGGGGAATCCCACTCCGTCTTCAGCAAGGTTAAGAATACAACAGCAAAGAATCGGCAGGCATCCATGCAAAATCCGTGGAAGCTTGCCAGAAAAAGTCCAATTCTTCAGCATTAACTGATTTTACAGCAAGATAATAATTCAGTGTTTCTTGGAAATGTAAGCATGATTTCTCACGCCAACATCGATAATTAATTGTCACACAGAACTTTGATGGCGTGGCAAGTTTCCAGAACAGTTTAGAAGAGCGTCTTCCGTGCTTCTTGTGAGAAAACAGAAAACAACCCACATGCCAAATTGATTCTAGCAGCAAGGGAGTTACAGCACAGTTCTTGGGCAATGTCCTGGTTGGATGCTGTCCTGCTAAAACTTAAATCTTTAAGGTTGGCTCCCTTGATTGGTTTTGCTACGAGTTGGGAATTGGTTTGAATGTGCTTTCTTAAGGCAGTCAGGATGCTGAGGAATACAAAAGGAACTTATCTTCTAGCAGTCTCTATGGGGGTCAGAGCCATTGGTCACAAAGACCTACACGTGGGTCACATGAAGCAGCTTTAGTTCCAATCATGAGTAAAAAGGAAGACAACTGCCGTCTTCTAAAAGTGCACAGCAGTTAAGGCTACCTCAGCAGTGACTGAAAAATCTGAGAAGACTGTCACATTTCTCATGTTAGCTCTATGAGAAAATGTCCATAATATAAGAAATCTTCCATAGTTCTGAAGTGACCAGGTGGGTCATCACTAAAGGGCTTTGCTCCACTGGGAGCAACCAAGAGTCCAATGGCTGTTTTGGGGGTTAGGATTTTGTATTACTCTGTATTTGTAGAAGTATGGGGCAAGGCTTACTTTTTATGTATTTATTTAAAATCTTTTTTTTATACCGTCGTTAAGTTATATACCATCACAATGGTTTACATACAGGCACATAAATTAAAGTAGATGAATGTGTACGGTGTATTCTTATATTTAAATTTATTTGAGATGTATTAGTATTTTTTATTTCATTTTGCATTTTCTATTTGTATTATGGTAATTTGGTTTTGGGTTAGTTATGGGAGAATGGGGTACTGTTGGTTTTCTGGGTGGTTTAGATATGTATTATTCATGATTTTATCAATGCATTGAGATTCTTTTTATAAACTAAAGGTGTAATGTGGAGAACATGAGATCTATCTTCGATGTGGCACCTAGACATTCCCTCATGAAATATATATGATCTTTTATGAAGTTCACATCTCCTCATTCCAAAACATATTGATTAATTGAAATAATCTAGCTACCTACACTTAGCATTGCTAGAATTTGTAAGTGTATAATTATACCCGTTGATCCCATATTCATCTTTGTTGTCTATGAAAGTGGTAATGGATTTCTCCTGATGAAGCCAAGAGATACAGTGAAACAAGGGCTCTTTGTAAAGATTTTTTTAGGGACTTTTCAATAAATCTATCATTTATGTTTGTGAGGAATATTGTGTTGTGCTTGGAGGTGGACCCTTGTCCTGGAGCAGGGGGCAGAGCACTAGAGGAGACAGAGGCTGGGATGAGCTTCACCACTGGAAGCCCATGGTCCCCCTGGGTGGAGCCCATAGTGACCCAGGGTGCTTGGACTTAGGTGGGCCTCACAGGGTCTCCTAAAGAGATGGTAAACTGGCATGCCTACGGGTAGGGTTCAGAGCTGGAGGTCAAGTGTAGCAAGGAAGATCAGAACAGCATAGGCGATGACAAGGCAAGGGACAGAGCCAGAATCAGAAGACATAGTCAATCAGGCTAAGGTCAATACCAGGAATCAGTCCAAGGGTGATTCCAGAGGTCAGGCAGGCTGAGGTTAGAAGGCAGGCTAAGGTCAGTACAAAAGTATGACCTGGGGAGACAGACAGACGAACACAGAAAAGAGAGCAGAGCAAGGCTTAGCACATAGTGACAATCTAGCAGAACAAACCCAAAGCAGTGCTCGATCTTCATCCTGCAGGGCCACATCTCCAGCAGGAACACTGAAGACTGGACAGAACCAATCGACACAAGTGAGGTCCAGGGTGAGCAGCTGAACAAGGCAGTGATGTTCTGAGCTCTAATCAACATAGATGTTCTTAGAATTCTTGAAGTGGGTGCTTGAACCCACGAGCTTGGAAACGAGTGTTCTTGCATTCATGGATGTGTGGACTGGGACGCACAAGCTAGGAATCAATTCTTGGAAGCACCGAGAGTGGGGCTTGAACCCACAACCTTAGCATCAAGGTCTCTTCACTGTGCCACATGCCAAGGCAAGGAAGTGCAGCAAGGAACTTCCTTAAGTAGTTCCTTCAATCAGGGTGCGCTGCGGAGCTAGCACCCGCCCCTGGCCCTACAAGAGGCCGGGCATTCCGCGCACGTAGGGGCGTGGCCAATGCCATGGACGAAGCCGGACTCCGGCGTGGGACCTGGTGCGCAGTTGGAAGGCCCGGTGACCGCCGCTGCGGGACGCCGGGGCCTGAAAGAACTTGCAGCTGCAGCTGGGGAGGCCAACCCAGGACCTGCTGAGGAGCCAGAGAAGTGAGCAGGCCCAGGCACCGGATGGATGCGGTTGGGGCGCGCAACATATTGGTTGCCTATTGATGGGTATATACATGAGAATTTATTTAAAATATGTATAAAAGTTGTTGTTTTGAAAGGCGTTGTGTTATATTGGGTTTTAAGGTTGTATCAGCATTTTTTGCTGAGATACTCTATAATGGGGATGTTTATATAAATTGTGTACATCGGGCTAGTGCTGTAACAGCACATGTGCTGAGTTAGTGATTTTGGGGAGATGAATACAATATGTATATCTGATTTGTGATTTGTATACAATTTAAATATTGTGAATGTTTCTGAATGTATTACAAAATTCTAAATTTATTTAAAAATGTTAATAATGGGTTCTTTTTCTTACTGATTGACTGTAACATATTGGGACCGGGTACCTGTGCCTCTGCTTTTGGTTATTTGTATCTATTTGGAGAAAGACAGTACAGAAACATAAAATATAAGTAGAAATGGAAACGAAACACTGAAAGCCATTGATGTGACTTCTGGTGCACTGGGGGTCTTTTTCTGAGTGAACGAAGCCTGTGAAATGCTAACACTGATCCACTGCTTGCCCCAGAGCTCATATAGGGGGTCATTTTTCAAAACGCGATGGGCCGTTATCACATCGTGAGTTGAAAATTTAAATAAGGGAAAGAGGAGGAGTTTGGGCGGGGTTTTGGCAGGGTTAAGAAAATTTAGGGGCCAGTAGCGCTGCAGGCGATAATGCATCGCACATTATCACCCACATTAGCGCCAGAAATAGATACAGCTATTTCGTTGGCGCTAAGGGGGTGATAGTGTGCAACGCGCCTGCAAACACGGCGGGCGAAAACGCACTGCCGTGATACAGTTGCCTGCTCACTATCGACCCCCGCTCCTTTTTTTTCCCGTGGCTCATCATTCGCTATATAGGAGTGAAGGAGTAGCGTAGCGGTTAGAGCAGTGGGCTAAGGACCAGGAGACAACAGTTCTTGCCCAAGGTCACTCCTTGTGACCTTGGGCAAGTCACTTTACCCTCCATTGCCTCAGGTACAAACTTAGATTGTAAGCCCTTTGGGGAGAGGGACATACCTACAGTACCTGAATGTAATCCACTTTGAAGTGCTGAAAAAAAAAGTGGAAAATAAATAAATATATTTTTAGTGGAATAATAAATCCTGCAGATAGTTCTTTTATTTATGTACCACAAAATTCATGGTCTTTCTTTGGATGAGTTTGGAAATAGAGTCAAAGGATGAGAGTTGTAAAAGAGGGCAGTGTAGCATCCAATTCTGTCCTCCAGCTTTCTCCAGTCTTCTATTTTCCTAGTGCTGGCTGGCATTGCTAGAACTGGCATGTACAGCCTCCCAAACATCAACACCAGCACCCCAGAAAATAAGTCCTGTTAATGCGCTACATCAATGAATCCCAAAACCTGTCCTAGAGGATCCTCAACCAGTCAGGTTTTCAGAATATCCACCATGAATATGCATGAGATACATTTACATGCGTTGGAGGCAGATCTATCTCATGCATATTCATGGTGCATATCCTGAAACCCTGACTGACTAGAGATTCCCTAGGACAGGTTTGGGAACCCCTGTACGACATTCTTAATAAGCTTAATAAGATAAACCTACTACTCCACGATCAAGGTGATGCTGTTCTTGCCCTCAAACGCATCGAAAAGCTGGATCAGATTCACGTGGTTTAACTGATTCATGACGTTTATTTCATTCTTCACTTCTTCCTGTTATAGAAAAAGAAACAAATGTTTTATAAACTCTGCCTTATCCCTCAACAAAATAAAACCCAATATCTTCAAGTGTTGTATTTGTATTTCCAAAAAGGGAAGAGACAAGAGGTGAAACAACCAACATGTGACACAAGCAAGTTAGAATGGTTGTGAAATCCAGAAAGATAAATTAATAGTCTCCAATCAAATCAAAACACTTTTATTACAGACCGGAGCAACCAATTCCAGGCCTCAAGAGACACAAACAGGCTACACAGTACCTGAATGTAATCCGCTTTGAAGTGTTGAAAAGAAGAAATTAAATACAAAAAGGATATTGAATATGCATGAGATATATTTGCATACAATGGGGGCAGTGCATGCAAATCTATCCCATGCATTGTCATAATGGCTATCCTGAAAACCAGACCCGTTTGTGGTTCTTGAGGCCTGGAGGTGGCTACCCGTGTTATAGACATTATACAATAGTAGCAGGCTATCTCCCATTTTGCAAAGTAATGTAAAGAAATGCATCCTATGATCCCGAGTTACCTAGAAATTGGGGTTTCTCCTACTGATAAAGCAAAGGCCGGAATCAGGATCTTGGGCCTGTTTCTTTCCCTGTGCAGAGCTGGCAGAGGATCACACCCCCCACCTTTGTGAACCAAGAGGAGAGCTCCAGTTCACTATGAGACCTTTAAAGGTCAGAGACAGGAGTAGAAGGGAGTGAGAATCTATTGCTGGAGATAAGGACACATGAACTTCTGATACTGAATTCCTTCATTAAAAGCCACTGGGAACCAGCATGGGCGTATCTGCCCGGCTGCATATGTGCAACAAATTAGAATCACTCTGTTGCAGGGCTTCCCAAATTGAGGGTTGGGACCCCAGACAGCATGAGAAAACCTTCAGCTGGGGGGGGGTGTCCCTGGAAACCCTCCTTAACCTGGGCTGGTCCACCCTAAAAGCTAGAGAAAGAGGAAGCTCTGCGGGCGGGTCCCCTGAGAGCAGGAATAATAAGGGTAGACCCCGCCGGGAACAGACAGGCACCAGGTTTCCAGGAGAAGGCAGCTCCTGGAAGAAGGTAAATACTGAAGGTAAGGAATGAATGTGAATGCTGAAGATAAATGCTGAGTGTGAAGGTGGTAAGTCATTTATGTAAATAACGTTTATAAGAGAAATGGAGTCAGAGTCCAGAGTGTGTCTGTCCTCTGGGACTTACAGACCGCTTGCGCTATCTCACATGGGGGTGACAAGCGCCTCACATGGCAGCAGTCTTCAGGTGCCAGCAATATTAGTAAGGGAAGTCAGCGTGGGCCTGTAGGCCGGCCCTGCAGCCTGCTCCAGCCTCCCGCGTTTCTATACTAATCCCAGAGTGAGCGTGCACTGGTTTACAATCCCTGTGCTGACTTTCACTACTAATGCTGCTAAGGCTTGCAAGTCAACATCAGGCCCAGCACCAGCCATGAGAGGAAGGGAGGGCTGAGCGTGCACATGCCAGTGGAGGCTGCCACCGCTCCCTTCCTCCTCACCCACCTAACACAAGAGAAAAATATTGCCCTGTCATCTATCCGCTCTCTTCCCCCCCCCCCCCCCAGTTGTCATCCATCTTTGGTCTGGGGCCCAAAGGAAAATGATGCTGCTGACCCTGGCCAGGGGTATGTTTGGAGGAGGGGCTGTTTGAAGGGAGGGATCAGATGCAGTATGGTTTTGAGGGTTAGATCAGCTGAAGAGAGATAGGGAGAATGACTGGAAGACGTAAGAAAGTAGTTGCACGGTGACAGGATCAGCGGGAGGGAATGTGAGAGGAGGGTTTGAGGAGAGGAGGTGAGGCTTGAAGTAAGAGAGAGGAGATGGTGAACGAATGTGAAGATGAAACGGGGAATGCGGTGAGAGGAAGGGACGGTAAGGGATCAGGTGGGGATCGTAAGAAGGGCTTGAGCGTGAGAGAGGATCACCTAGAGAGACAGGAAAAGGGCTGAAGGGGGGGTGTAAGAGAAAGAGGATGGGTTGGGGACGTGAGAGCAGCAGGGGAGGAGTAAGAGGGGATCAGCTACAGGGGAAGTGTTTGAGAGAGTGGGTGTCTGCTGAAGGGGGAGACGTTTAAGGGCGGAGGTCTTCTGGAGGGGCTGGAGGTTGAGACAGAGGATCGACTGGAGAGAGAGCAGGGGTTGAAAGAGGAGACTGGCTCCAGTGCGGGAAGGAGTGATTGCTGGAGGGGACTGCATCTCTTCTGATTTATTTTGGCCTTCCTCTGGGCTCACGTGAACATTCAAGTGCTAAAAAGGGGTCACATTGGCTAAAAGGTTTGGAAGCCCTGCTCTATTGTGTTAGCAATAAACTGGATGTAGGCAAAAGGTTACAGAAAAAATACTGGAATAACTTTATTTTTACTTTTTCAAGCTTCCATGCTCTAGACTAGATGCACCGTAAACTTAAATTATTCTGAGACAATTATACCAGTTTCCAATCAATATCAAATCAGTGTAAGTGATTCCACTGGATATGGGTGTAGCTAACATGCTAGATATATGGTGACTTAGAATAATGAGCAAGTAATATGTAAATCTCTGATTTAGTTCATAAATACCTTATGTAACAGAAAATATTTTACTCGCTTTTCTCTCTCTCTCATATTTGCTGAAACAGACTTGCGATAACTGACAAGTTCCTGATAATAAAATATACACGGATTATTCTACGAAGAATGTCTCCTTGTGATTTCTAAGGAAGAGAAAGGGACCTTGCCAGCAGAAATATAAATTTACAGTAATTACAACAATGAATAGCAACAAAAAGCTATGTAAGGAAGAAAAGATAAAGAGAACATGGCGGAAGAAGGTAGAAGAAGGGGTAAAAGAGAATGTGCAATGTTGTTGTAAGCCAAATACAGAGCAAACGAGGAACACCATGTGCCTATTTATTAAGCTGAGATAACACACATTAAATGCCAAATTCACTCACATTAGCAATCTTATCACACAAACGTTTCAGCCCAATGTAAGGAAAATATTCACGATTTGTGTTGCATGCAAATGTATGCAAAACAGTTCATTAATATTAAAATCGGACTACATGGATCCTGATAGAACTTGTGATTCACGTTAATCCTTGGAGAGTTAATTTTCTCCTGAGAGCGTCGGCAGGCTAAAGTGTCTGTTATTGTTTTCAGGATCCACCCCCGAACCCCCCAACATTCCTCAAGGGGCAGAAAACCATGAGTGTCTTGGCGAATGTGAGGCAAAGAGTAGCATCGGGTCAGCCGACACCATTTTAAATTACTGTGCCAGCAGAGTAAGAGAGACTGGGGGTTGCTCCTGCCCCATGAAGATGCAAGCAATCCTGCTGGTAAGGGAGGAATCTGGGGAGAGGGGACTGGGGGGAGGGGTGTCCAGAATGAGGGAGGGAATCTTGGGGGGCCAGCGCATGTTTTGTGTATTGGGTGGGGGTCAGGGTTATGAGAGGGAGCTGGGCTTCTTCGGGAAGGGGAAGAGATGATGTGCTGGGGAAAGGAGACTGAGAGGGGATTTTACATTGGGAAGCAATGTTACTGTAAGGTTTTCCTGTGTGAGGTGGAAGTCACTTGGGAGTTGCTGCTTAGATCACAGCTAAGTGGGGGCCGAAAACATGTGTTATGCCACAGCCAGCAACACATACTTTTTTTGATCGCAGCAACACTCATTCCTAGTGTGAGCATGGGATTTACTAAACTGTTGAACTCCGTTTCATAATTTAGTAAATTCCACGGGGAAATAATTTGTATTAAAATGCACCTTTTAATGCAGGTTAATAAATAGACAGCTATATTATGTCAAATATACCACTAATATGGTCATATATCGGCATGGAAATGTCTTTCTGAAGGGGACCCCCACCCAATTATATAAGATGAAATAAGTATCCCCGTCAAATTGAGTTCCAGCAGGCCTTGGTGGATGCAGAGGAATGCCCTAAACAATTAATCCATTCCACATAGGAGGCCTTCAACACTGCAGCCAGAGCTTCAGCAGTATCTGTTGGAGCCAGTTGGCTTGCCTGGCTCCAGGCTACTGGGCTTTCAGAGGATGTTTATGATCACCTGGCCGGAACAAGGTGCAGGAAACAGCATTACTGATCAAGGAGCATCAGTCCACCCTAAAGTTGCTGTCTTCAGTGGTGGGAGACCAGCCCACTAACTCTAGGCTTCATTACTTCTCCTAGAAGCGGCCTTTTTTTCATTATCAGAGGTGACCCTTCTACTCTTTTCAAAAACAGCAGCTTCCCACCAGAGTTCGGCAGAGAGAAAAGCAATAGCCTAAGGCTAGGCATCAATCTCAGCCAAAGCCAAAATGGCGTCACATCATGAAGGACAAATGGGTTCTTAGAATTATAGAGTATGGCAATGGAGTATATGCATTTTTTGCACCTTCCCCCTTACCAATAGACATCACAGTTCTGATCTTATCAAATTGGCTCAGCTGCAGCTGGAAGTAGCATCTTTTCTATGTCAGTAGGCCATAGAGCCTGTCCCTCCTCAGGAGTGTGGCAAGGGGATCTATTCCCTGTACTTTTTAATCCCCAAGAAGTTGGATGAGCTAAGGCCTCTTCTGGATTTATGGAACTTGAACAAGTTACTGGTTCAGGAGACGTTCAAAATGAATTTGCTGCAGACAATTCTTTCACTCTTTCAGCCAAAGGACTGGCTATGCGCTCTGGACCTGAAGGATACATATGCTCACATCCCTATTCACTCCACCCATTGGAGATTCCTCAGATTTGTGGCAGAGGGCATACACTATTAGTACAAAGTGCTCCTATCTCTGCAATTCTAACAGATTTCACGAAGTGCTTGACAGTATGGAAGTGGGAGTCTGTGTGTTCCTATACCAGTATAATTGGTTGGTATGGGTTTTCTCCTCTACAGTGATTTAGCTCTTCCAGTCCTTGGGATTCATCATCAATTTTCCAAAATGCAACTTAATTCCATCCCAAAGAATCCATTTCATATGGGCCTGAATCAACTTGCTTCAGGAGAAACCTGCCTGCCAATGAAGAGGGCCGAATTCTAGTGGGCCTGGTAAGGTCCCTTCTACAATTAGGCCTGTACATCAGTAAGGTTGGTCCTTGTTCAGCTGGACATATAGTGGTGGCTGTCCATGTAGTTCTTCTAACTTGCCTTCATATGTGGAACCTTCAATGGGCTTTCCAGGATCAATGAAGTCAAATATTCTAGCCATTGTCTCATCAGTTATTTGTGACTCCCAAGATGTGGGTATCTCTATAGTGGTGAGTAAACCCAGAAGTTCTAGCCTTAGAATTTCCACTGTATGTTCCAATGCATCAAATGGTACTGACCATCGATGCTTCCCTCAGAGGTTGGGAGACACACATCGGTGCTTTGTAGACCCAAGAATTGTGGTCCAAAGCAGAAAGTCATCTGCAGATAAAACTTCTGGAACTGCAGACCATTCACTATGTACTAAGTGCTTTCTCCCAACGTGCTCTGAGACAAAAGAATATTGACCATATGAACATGTGTTATATAAACAAGCAAGGAGGCATGAGCTTGAATGCCTTCTCTGAAAAAGTCCTACAATTTGGTCATGGGCCTGTAATCACAGTTCTCTAGGCAATCTATCTCCCTGGTGTCCAAAATGCATTGGTGGATCAGGTCATCAGAGTTCTGCAGCCTCATGGGTGAACCCTAGATAAGAAGATTGTAGACCATCTGTTCCTTCATTAGAGAGCCCCAGTACTCAACCTGTTCATGTCTGAGGATAATTGGAAGATCAGGCATGAGACTGAGCAACTACAGATCAGCTGCCAATGCTTTTGTGCTAAACTAGAGTGTCAGGCTGTTTACACATTCCCTCCAATTCCACTCATCACCAGGACTATCCAAAGATTCAACAGGACAGGGCAAGGGTATTCTCATAGCTCCATCTTGGCTGCATCAAATGTGATATATTTATCTCCTTCATCTGTTGGTTCAGTTTCCAATCCAACTGGAGGGGTCTCCAACTCTCATCACCCTGGATGGTGAAAAACTGCCACCTGAATCTTCTGTTCTTGGTCCTCATGGCATGCATGCTGAATGCACAATAGTATCTTCTTCGTTCCTTCCCAGGGCTGTAGAGGACATTCTAATCTTGGCTAGAAAACCTTCCACCAGGAAATCCTAAAGTTTCAAGTAGAAGAGATTCTCTGCATGGTGAGAATCCAGTCTTTTGGTCCCTTCTATTGTAGTCCAAGACACTTCCTTCCATATCTCTTTTTCCTCTTATCATCGGGCCTTAGCACTTCTTCAGTCAAGGGACACCTGCATGCCACAAAGGCTTATCACCAGCAAGCGTACGGAGCTCTTTTCCCTCTTCAGCCTTTAGTAGCAAAGCTCATGAAGGGACTATGGACTTCTAAGCCTTCAGTCAATAAATGGGACCTTAATGTAGTCATGGCTCAGCTCATGGAACCTCACCAAACCTCTCGAATTGGTGGATCTGAGGTTTCTCAATTGGAAGATGCTCTTTGTGGTCATCACTTCAACATGAAGAATGAGCGAATTGAAGGCTTTGGTGTCTTATTCACCCTACCTTCAGGTTTTTCGTAACAGAGTTGTTCTATGCAGTCACCCAAGTTTCTTCTGTAAGTGGTATCTGCATTCTACATCAATCAATCAAACAATTGTGCCATCTACTTTCTTTCTGAAAATGCATGCGTACAGAGGAGAATGGGCTCTTTAATTCTTGGGCTGTAAGAATGTACTAATATTTTATTTGCAGAAGACTTAACCTCACCATCAAATTTCTCAACTGTTTGTGTCCTTTGATCTGAACAGGTTGGGAAGGGCAATTGCTAAAAGAACTCTTTCAAACTGGCCCATAGGCTGTATAGTGCACTGCCATACAGTGGCTAGCCTATAGATTATAGCCCCTGACAAGGCTTATCAAGAGACGACTTCAGTGGGTCATTTGAGGGCACTTTTATTGAAGACATCTGCAAAGCTGCTACTTGGTTGTCTAGTCACACCTTCAGGATGTCTGGATAGTATGTCCTGAAGAGACAGTCATTTTGCAAATACAAATACAAAGAAAATTTGGCAAATACAAACAATTCTGCACAGTCTGTTTACCCAGTAGTCCACACTTCCCTGGGTAGGATTTGGGTATCTGTCACTAGTCGCTCTGCAAGGCAACTCTCAGCTTAGGACTCCCTACTGGTTATGGCTGATATAATCCTGCTTGTCAACAGAGAAAGCAAAGTTGCTTACTTGTAATGGGGGTTCTCCATAGATAGCAGAATAAATCAACCATATATTTATTAACCACTCACCAACCTGGAGAGTTGACTACTCAGGCTAAGTTTAAACTCTGAAACTCCCATGTATGCTCAGAAAGCCTTCTGAGACCTGGCTCCATGTTCGTGCTGTCAGATGACAACACTCACTGATTATGGCTGATTTATCCTGCTGTCTATGGAGAACCCCTGTTACAGGTAAGCAACTTTGCTTTCATATAGGTTGAACGTAAACAGAGAGACAACTGAGACAGCTAGTATCCAACTCTAGGCTATAAATGTTAATATTGTTATACAGAATTTATTTCCTCTAAGTCGGGGGTTAAAAAAGCGCACTTTAACAGCTGGAATCCCCTTTCATCTGAAAAAAGGATGTAGGAATCAGTACATAAAATGTTCATCTACTATTCTATTTGTTAAACAAGAGCTGTCCCCATCATAGTACAAGTCCACCTGTTACGAAATGCTTTTCCTCCGGCAGACAGTCTATTTGTGTTCACTTATTTATTTATTGTATATGTTTCTTTCCTAATTTACAGAGTACTCTAAGTGAAGATATTCATTTGAATGGAAGCTAACCCTAGGAAGATAGCTCCTTCAAAAACACAGTGTGGTAGGTCTGGCTTCTTGAAAAGACCTTACTGTAGGAAGAAGGAATATTTGCACAAGAGTGGCACAAACAGTTCCATAAAGCACAGAATCGACTTGCCGGCATTCAAGAGATCACTGATGGGTCCCAAATGCAACAGCTTTTTTTGCTATTCATTATTATCATTATTATTTTTACTATTACCCTTATTTTTAAGGCCCTATTTTTTTGATCCATGGGAAATATTTAGATAGATAAATATAGATATATGAGCTTTCTTCTGTTGTTTAATACCTATAATAAAAGTGTTTAGATTTATTTGTAAGCCAGTTGATTTGTGTGGATTGTTGATGACTGATATTTTTTAATAACTTTTTATTCCAGAGTAAATCACCATAAATACAAAATCTATAAAGGTTACAGCTGATTTTGTCTTTGTGTAGTACACAACCACCCTTTAACCAGCATGTGCATTCTCATTCCCTTCCCCCCATCCCACCCCCAGTCATTAATTTATTTTATTTAATATCATTTATAAATCACCTTCCAGATTAAAAATCAGTCAAAGCAATGTGTAAAACTTACATACAATAACAATCAACATTATACAAGAAATAACATAAAACAAAATTGCATAATAAAATTTCATTTGTTATTTACATTTTTCAGGGTTGCTGTACAAGGGAAAAATTGTGTATATATAGATATTTGTAATTATTTTAATACTTCAGATCTGTGGTTATTGTACACCAGGCATATAAATCTGTAAGATGACTTTTGAATATTAGGGTAAGCTTATCTTGTCAGTAGAAACATGTATTATGTATGTTGCAGGTATGTGTCCATTTGAAGCCAAAGGAGAAAGCATATTTATCATGTTAAGCACTGGCTAGGTGCTGGTAATGAATCCAATTTCCAGCATGGACTACTTACCCTGTCCTTGGCACCCTTCACTTTTATTATTTTGGCTGCCAGACTCAGGCCCGAGGATACCTCAGTACACTTGTGAACTTGACCAAAACGACCCCTGTTGGTACACATATGACATAAATTAGGTGTCTGAACAAGAGATTTTATGACAATTTGTTGGCCTCTGAAGGGCTTACTTCACATTACTGATTAAAAATAGCCAGGTACAATGTGACTAAAACCAGCAGGCCAGCGGCACGAACCTCTTCTTATCCTCAGCTGACGAAGGATTAACTTCCAGCCAGTTGTTCTGTGCTTACATCAAAATGTTAGACCCCATTTGTATTATTGCATTTCACACTGTCACGCTGAGCTACTGTAACCACATACTTTGATTGTCCTTTTCCAGCAAGTTCATGGAATGTATCAGTAAAGATATCGCAGGCTCCTACAAATATAAAAAATACACGATACACATCTAGGGTAGACACACTCCATGAACATCTCAGGTAGGCTCTTCAATTCTCTATCACGAGTCATGAAATACCAATTGAAAATAAGAAAAAAAGAGCTGTTCTGCTCTTATACAGCGAAGCTGCCCCTGTTCACCATCTCTTGCACTTAGCTCTGCCGCCCGAGTTTCATTGATTGACGAACGAGAAATGTAAGGGGCAAGGGAGGGTTACAGAGGAACAGCTGTTGATCTACGACGAGTACGGTACAGCAAAGACACAAGGCCTATACCAAGGGGCTCACTTAGGCCCTGTGACCAGGCCACGGTCCGTTGATGACTTGTGGGGTGTGCATGCACGGCACCAGCGCACAGAATATCTAACTACGAGGCTCCAGCAGACGCAGGGGCTTTCAGCTTTGTATAATGCGTGCTCACTGCCCTGGGCGCAGGAAGCTGACATCTGGCAAACACCAGAGGGGCAACAGGACCAAAGGGAGCCAGAGAGATGGGTGACCTGGAACAGAGCGGCGTGGGTGGGCAGAACCTGAGAAAGACAGAGAGGCAGGTGACCTGGAAGAGAGGGTTGCAGGACCAGAGGCAACCAGAGTAGCAGGTAGGAGGGAGAGAAGGGGAAGTGCTCTGGTTGGATTAGACAGGGGTGGGAATGAAACGTCTGGGTTCAAGCTAGGGTGGGAGGGAGGAATGTCTTGGATGGAGCTGGGGGGAAGGTCGAGCTGGGGAGGGAACACTTAAGAGGAACAAGGGGAGTAAAGAGAATACTCTAGTTAATTTCACTGAGTGTCAGCAAGTTTTAAATACAGATAGGTACAACTACATATGCATAAATACATCCACTTAGAATAGCTCTTCTACATATGCAGAATATAAGGCATTTTAATGAAATTAATAAATCGTGCCTATATACAGGGCTAGAAAAATCCCTGGGTCCTAAAATTTGGCACCCGGTGCCTACGTGTATCTGGAGGAATAGCCCCTAGCAGCAGTCAGACAGGAAAGACACCTGTCCCAGACAGAAGGCAAGCTTCCACCTTGTGACTGGGCAAGAAAGGGTCGGAGTTCAGCTGCCATCAGCAACTGGAGCAGAATCGGTGTGCAATAGGAGCTGCCGTTGGCCACCAAAAAGAGACCTGGAAGGGAAGGGTGGGCAAAGTTATTAGGAAAAGTGAAAAAAAAAAAAAAAAAGAGTAGGAAAAGGAAAATAATTTTTAAAAAGCTAGGAAAAATGACTTTCCTGGCTTATTTTTTCTTAAAAATGTGGTCTGGGGCCCAAAGGTTTCCAAAAAATGATTTAGCATGTATACCTACAAACACATTCTTTTCAATCTCAGGTGACATGACAAAATTCTCAATAACCTGTTCAAACTATTAGGACTTGATTCTCCAAAATTCTTGTGGACCATCGTTGGACAATTAGTAAAAAAAAAAAAGAATAGCCTCTGTCATTAAAAATATTGAGGAGCCATTCAAGAAACAAAAACAAAATGTTTGCCATGGCCTGAAGGATATTTGAAGGCCTTTTAGCTTAGTCTGATCCAACTGTATCTACAACTCATTTCTGAGTATTTACGGGGGCTCCCACTGGGACCGCATTCCTGACTGGCATACGAGTTGTGTACGTAGCCCTTGCACTTGGTAAGCACATTTTAGGAGGGCAGGAGTATGTGCATGCTGTCACTGCCATGCAGAAAGGTGGTTTCAAATGCAGACCTGGTGTGGTTTGGACGTTGGTGCACATTTACGTATTTTTATAAACAGGGGATGCCCATACATCATCAAACGGGTGTGTGCATGCTTTTACGCCTGCTAATCAAGTCACGGATATTAAATCTGGATTTTCTGTTGTCCACAGTGGGGGGGGGGGGACTAGAGCAAGTGGTGGAGGGTGTGGATGGATAGGTGAAGGTCTGGGTCAACTGGTGGAAGTCTCAGAGAGCTGGTGCTTACGAGCACACGCAGACGGAAGTATTTTCATAAGTGAGATACATGCAGTCATCAGTCAACTTTATAAAGTACCTGCCTTTGCGCATCAACTGAAGGTCATTACATGCACATGTTACAATGATTTAATGCATAAAATATATGCACATATTTCAATAAAATATTTGTATAAACTACTGCGGAACCCTGCATTAAAAGTATTTGGGTGTACGGAAACATCCATGGGTATTTTCAGGGTGGTGACGCGCGGTATTTTATAAACCTGGTGGCTCCCGCTGCGCGGTTTATAAAAATCGCAGGCATAACTTTAGCCGCACCTACTTATTCATGTATCTGCTGAGTTAGGCGCACCGTTGAAAATGATTTTCTGCTTGTATTTTATGAATGAGTTTGTAAGCCGCTTTGGGCGGTCCCATTGGATTCAGTAAGGCTGGACAAAAGTCCAAATAAAAATATGAAATAGACAAAAGAATGGTAGAGGAGAAGCCACTAAGGCCCAAATTACTTTTCATTTGTTGTGATTTTAGGATATTGTTTTTATTATTGTGAGGCCTTTCATATGGTTTTAGCATGCCGTATTTATTCGTACGTCTTTAGCATGCCATATTTTTAAATGTGTTATTATGTATATACGGTTGTGAGGCAGCATATAAATAAAGATAACCATAACTAAAAGCAAAGCATTTTAAATCACTAAGGATGAGAGGTGGGGAGATTTGAGATGGGAGTAGAGGGGGTGCAAGTCTGGACAATTCGAAAAGCTGAGGAAGTGAGAAAAGGGGAGGCAGGGATCTCAGGGTTGTGGCAGATAGTAAGAGTGTCAATAATAATATTTCTAAAATTTGTAACCCCATCAATCCTGCCCTCTGCCTTCTCCTGCATTTTCCCCCAAAGGGGGAAGTGTGTGTGTGAGTGAATCTGTATGTGTGGTGAACTCCCTCACCCTCTCCACTCTCCTCCCTTTCCTACCCTCTTACTCAACCCCTCCCATCCCTACCTTTCATTCTCACGTCCCTTCCCATCACCTACCTCACATCTTCTTGACCTTCCACTGGTGGGACCTGACTCCCCCCCCCCAGCATTTCTCTCCATCACCATGACTTCAATCAGCTCCTCTACAACTGATGGGGCCCAGTCACCAGCAGTTTTCTAGATGTCTGCAAGTATGACTGGCTTTTCTACCACTGGTGGGGCCTGTGAAACCCCATCAGCTTTTCTGATGGCATTGCCACTCATCTTCTACTGATGAGGCCTAGGAAACTCCATAAGCCATTCTGATGGCATCACCACTCATCTTCCTCTACTGGAGAGGCCTGAGAAACCCCAGCAGCCTTTCCCTTGCCATTGCTGCTGCGCATCTCATTTTGCTTCTGGGGCCTGAGAAATCCCACCAGCCTGCTTGCCACCATGCATGGAGATATTTCTGTGGGCTGGATCCAGCCACTGGAAGGAAAAGTTTGGAGAGCTAGAAAACCAAGTTTTGTGAGCTAGGGCCATAGTTTGGGGACCCCTAATATATGTCATTTATGCCATCTCTTTTATATATATATATATATTTATTTATTTTTTCTGTTCTGGCCATTTTCTCCTGCTCCTTTGGGCTTCCAGCTCAATTGGAACTTATCTCTGTTGGACTATGCTGCCAGAAACCTTCATTTGCAACTATCTAGAGATTTTAACCCTATTTTATATCCCCTTCCAATTCTCTGAGTCCAGTCATTGCAGACACAGTCTTCAGCTGGGGGCCATGCACCAGGCCTCATTCTGGAACCCTGCAATAATGAATCCATCCACTAGATGTCACCCTTATGCAATGACTGGGACTCATCCCTACCCCCACTTCTAAGGATTATCCATGCTGATTCTGCAGCATCCCCAGCTCCTAACAACTAGAGGGGCAGAAGACCAGGGAATCAAACTCAACTTTTATGTGTCACTCCAGCCACTCTCTTTTATTTTAGAGCTCTAGAAATATAAACATAGAATATGATGGTAGATAAAGAACATTGGGCCTATCTTGTTTGCCCAATTTTATTCCTGGTGCAATGATCTTAATCTTTTTTTCTTTCATGTACAACTTTATATATGTTCTCCCGTACATTCTGTTAAAACTCATGCTCACAATCTCCATCCACTTTTTACTTCCATGCACTTTTGAGATACAGACATACAGTATAGTTATACAATGTTGTACTAGTAAGCATTAATTATTCACACGCTTCTACATATAATAAATTCTATATCATAGAAACCAAAAACGTGGCAGTAGAAAAAGACCGAATGACCTAGCCAGTCTGCCCATCCACCCAATTAATTTAGCTTTATAATTCCCATCACTCCCTTTGAGATCCCTTGTATGTGTCCCATGCTTTCCTGAATTCAGATACTGTTTTTGTCTCCACCACTTCTACTGGGAGATTGTTCCATGCATCCACCACCCTCTCTGTAAAGAAATAGACTCAGTTCCTAAAATTACTCCTTTCTCATCCCATGACCCTTCATTCTAGAGCCTCCTTTCCTTTAAAAAAGGTTCAGCTCCTATGCATGGAAACCTTGGAGGTATTTAAATGTCCATCGTATCTTCCCTATCTTGCCTTTCCTCTAGGTTATTCATGTTTAGATCTTTAACTCTGACCCCACATGCTTTAGAGCAAAGACCACTGAACATTTTACTAACCACCCTCTGAACCAACTCCAACAGGATTATATCCTTTTGAAGGTGCGGTCTCTAGAGCTATTCATAGTATTTTAAATGAGGTCTCACTAAAGACCTGTACAGAAGCAATATCATCTCCCTTTTTCTGCTGACCATGCCTATCCCTGTGCAGCCAAGCATCTTTCTGGCTTTGCCGTCACTTTATCCACCTATTTAATCACCTTATGATCATCAGATATGATCACGCCCAGATTCTGTTCGTCTGTCGTGCTTAGAAGAATTTCACTTCCAATAGGTGTGCTTTACCCTTGGGTTTTTGCATCCTACCGGGCGGATTTTAAAAGCCCTACTCGCGTAAATCCGCCCGGATTTACACGAGCAGGGCCTTGCGTGCCAGCGCACCTATTTGCATAGGCCGCCGGCGCGCACAGAGCCCCGGGATGCGCGTAGGTCCCGGGGTTTTCTGAAGGGGGCGTGTCGGGGGCGGGGCCGAACGACGCAGTGTTTTGGGGGCTGGCCCCACCCTCTGGAACCGCCCCCGGGTCGGGTCTCGGAGCGCCAGCAGCCCGCTGGCGCGCGTGGATTTACGTCTCCCTCCGGGAGGCGTAAATCCATGGATAAAGGTGGGGGGGTTTAGATAGGGCCGGGGGGGTGGGTTAGGTAGAGGAAGGGAGGGGAAGGTGAGGGGAGGGCGAAAGAGAGTTCCCTCCGAGGCCGCTCCGATTTCGGAGCAGCCTCGGAGGGAACGGAGGCAGGCTGTGCGGCTCGGCGCGCGCCGGCTGCCCAAAATCAGCAGCCTTGCGCGCGCCAATCCAGGATTTTAGAGGATACGCGCGGCTATGCGCATATCTTATAAAATCCAGCATACTTTTGTTTGCGCCTGCTGCGCAAACAAAAGTACGCGATCGCGCAGTTTTTAAAAATCTACCCCTAAATGAATAACTCTGCGTTTTTTAGCATTAAATCTTAGCTGCCAGACCTTAGATCATTCCTCAAGCTTCACTAGATCCCTCTTTATATTTTCCACACCTTCTTGGCTGTCTGGCTTGTTGCAGATTTTGGTATCATCGACAAAAATACAAAACTTTCCCAACAATCCCTCTGCAATGTCGCGCACGAAATGTTGAAAAAAAATGTCTCCCTCCTCAGAGGGAACTCCATTTACCACTACCCTTTGTTAACTCCCAATCAGATTTTAATCCAGTCAGTCACTCAATTTATTTATAAATTGCCTATGCGCAACCTTGTCAAAGGCCTAACTGAAATCCAAAAACACTACAACTAGCGCTCTCCCTTGATCCAACTCTCTGGTCACCCAATCATAAACATTGATCAGATTCATCTTACAAGATCTATCTCTGGTAAAAATCATGCTGACCCAAATCTTGCATTGCATTGGATTAAAAAACTGTACTATTTTCTGTTTTAGCAGTGATTTCATTAATTTGCTCATCACAAGAGGTCAGAATAACCTCCTTACTTCCACTTTTATGAATAGGAACCACATCTGCCCATCTCCAGTCCTTCAGAACTAGTTCTGACTCTAAAGAAGCATCAAATATGAGTTAATGATCACATAAAGCTCTCACAGTCTTCTTATCTCTTCTAACATACACAGTACTTCTGAACACATAGCATATAAACAACAGCACATACAAGAAATATACAAAATATAAGAAATTTGCAGAAAAAAATTACTTAAACTGAAATTGTTGGTTGCTTATCAACAGTCTCTTCTTCATTGTCTTGGGGTGGGATATTGCAGCTACCCAGTTTGTAATGTACCTCTACTTTGCTATTCATGTATTTTGCCATCATGCTCTTTTTTTCTTCATTGCCAGGAGCACTACACCACAGACGCAGAAGCAGCATTCACCGCCCATAGAGAAAGGGTTTTCCAATCTCTGCTCATAAGTGATACCTTTCAAGCTCAATGGCTTCTTGAGGGATTGCTGAAGACAGTGAATGGGCTGGATGAGATGAGTTTAAAATGGGTGAAGAAAAAAAAATAGTAAGTGTAAATGAAAGCTTGTGGAAGAGACCTGTTCCAATTAAGCTGGAACTCCACGGAGCAGGAGGAAACTAAGAGACTACAGGACACGGAGTAAGAAAAAGCAGGGATGTATTGTTAGTCATGGGACTGTGGTGTAGTGCTCCTGGCAATGACGTCAAAAGAGCATGATGGCAAAATTCAAGAGCTTTTAAGTGGGTAACAGTGCACTGTGGGTAACAGTGCACTGTGAAAAGAAGTTGGCTGTAGAGGCAAAAACTCACAGTAAAAACTTTTTTAAATATATCCGAAGCAGAAAGCCTGTGAGGGAGTCAGTTGGACCGTTAGATGATCGAGGGGTTAAAGGGGCACTTAGAGAAGATAAGGCCATCGCGGAAAGATTAAATGATTTCTTTGCTTCGGTGTTTACTGAAGAGGATGTTGGGGAGGTACCCGTAATGGAGAAGGTTTTCATGGGTAATGATTCAGATGGACTGAATCAAATCACGGTGAACCTAGAAGATGTGGTAGGCCTGATTGACAAACTGAAGAGTAGTAAATCACCTGGACCGGATGGTATACACCCCAGAGTTCTGAAGGAACTAAAAAATGAAATTTCAGACCTATTAGTAAAAATTTGTAACTTATCATTAAAATCATCCATTGTACCTGAAGACTGGAGGATAGCAAATGTAACCCCAATATTTAAAAAGGGCTCCAGGGGCGATCCGGGAAACTACAGACCGGTTAGCCTGACTTCAGTGCCAGGAAAAATAGTGGAAAGTGTTCTAAACATCAAAATCACAGAACATATAGAAAGACATGGTTTAATGGAACAAAGTCAGCATGGCTTTACCCAGGGCAAGTCTTGCCTCACAAATCTGCTTCACTTTTTTGAAGGAGTTAATAAACATGTGGATAAAGGTGAACCGGTAGATATAGTATACTTGGACTTTCAGAAGGCGTTTGACAAAGTTCCTCATGAGAGGCTTCTAGGAAAAGTAAAAAGTCATGGGATAGGTGGCGATGTCCTTTCGTGGATTGCAAACTGGCTAAAAGACAGGAAACAGAGAGTAGGATTAAATGGGCAATTTTCTCAGTGGAAGGGAGTGGACAGTGGAGTGCCTCAGGGATCTGTATTGGGACCCTTACTGTTCAATATATTTATAAATGATCTGGAAAGAAATACGACGAGTGAGATAATCAAATTTGCAGATGACACAAAATTGTGCAGAGTAGTTAAATCACAAGCAGATTGTGATAAATTGCAGGAAGACCTTGTGAGACTGGAAAATTGGGCATCCAAATGGCAGATGAAATTTAATGTGGATAAGTGCAAGGTGATGCATATAGGGAAAAATAACCCATGCTATAATTACACGATGTTGGGTTTCATATTAGGTGCTACAACCCAAGAAAGAGATCTAGGTGTCATAGTGGATAACACATTGAAATCGTCGGTTCAGTGTGCTGCGGCAGTCAAAAAAGCAAACAGAATGTTGGGAATTATTAGAAAAGCTTCTTTAAATTACATGTGCTAAAGAAACTAAAGCCCCTTCTACTCTACAGGGATTTCCGCACAGTACTCCAAGCCATCATCCTTACCAAATTAGACTACTGTAATTCACTCCTGCAAGGCCTTCCAGCATACACTACCAAACCACTCCAGATGGTTCTGAATGCTACTGCAAGGATCCTTACCAATGCCAAAAAAAGGGACCATATCACCCCAATCCTCCAGCATCTCCACTGGCTTCCCATCAAATATAGGATTCAGTTCAAGACTTGCACGATGATTCACAAGGCACTACATAACATCTCCCCCCTCAACTTAACCTTCCAGCTTCAACTACAATCTTCTAACAAACCAACCAGAAGGGCATACCAGAATAGAATGATCACCCAACCTGCTAAATCTACCCTGAGGAAACGTGCTCTATCCACAGCAGGCCCGTCTCTCTGGAACTCACTACCACCGGACCTCCGCCTTGAACCGTGCCATACTACTTTCAAAGTGAAACTCAAGACTTGGCTTTTTCATCAAGCTTTCCCAGAGAGCTAAAAGCAAGAACAAACTTTCAGCCTTGTCTTACAGCATTATTGTAATGTTCATATTGTGTCAGTTATATGTTTCAAGTTGTTTTCTAAGTTGTTCTCTAAGTTGATCTTAGCTGTTTCATAATAGATTTTACCTTGATTATTATCCGTTCATTATATTCGATATGTTCCATGTAAACCGCCTCCTGGCGATAGTTATTTCTGTTAAATGTGAACCGGAGTGATATGTATTGTATACAGGAACTTCCGGTATATAAAAACCAAAAATAAATAAATAAATAAATAAATAAAAGGAATGATGAATAAAACGGAAAATGTCATAATGCCTCTGTATCGCTCCATGGTGAGACCGCACCTTGAATACTGTGTACAATTCTGGTCGCCGCATCTCAAAAAAGATATAGTTGCGATGGAGAAGGTACAGAGAAGGGCTACCAAAATGATAAGGGGAATGGAACAACTCCCCTATGAGGAAAGACTAAAGAGGTTAGGACTTTTCAGCTTGGAGAAGAGACGACTGAGGGGGGATATGATAGAGGTGTTTAAAATCATGAGAGGTCTAGAACGGGTAGACGTGAATCGGTTATTTACTCTTTCGGATAGTAGAAGGACTAGGGGACACTCCATGAAGTTAGCATGGGGCACATTTAAAACTAATCGGAGAAAGTTCTTTTTTACTCAACGCACAATTAAACTCTGGAATTTGTTGCCAGAGAATGTGGTTTGTGCAGTTAGTATAGCTGTGTTTAAAAAAGGATTGGATAAGTTCTTGGAGGAGAAGTCCATTACCTGCTATTAAGTTCACTTAGAGAATAGCCACTGCCATTAGCAATGGTTACATGGAATAGACTTAGTTTTTGGGTACTTGCCAGGTTCTTATGGCCTGGATTGGCCACTGTTGGAAACAGGATGCTGGGCTTGATGGACCCTTGGTCTGACCCAGTATGGCATTTTCTTATGTTCTTATGTTCTTACCCATGTAAAATGTGTTTTAAAAATTGCCACCTTCTCATTCCCTCCTCCACCCCATATGCAGCTAAAAGTATGCATGTGTTTTTTTTTTTACCCACATATAAAATAGGCAATGTTAGGTCAAGGAGGGAAAGCATATGCAGTGATTGCATTTTCATATTACTGCATCTGCTTCAATACAGGTGCAAAGTACCTGGGAACAAAAGTACCCACGGTGTGTGCATCACCTGCAATTTATAAAGGAAACTCCACTGGGAGTTTCCCTTTGAAACCCAGCATGCAGGCCCAAAGTATCCATAAGCCTGCTATCCCTATGGCCAGTAGCAAAAATGCCCTCCAAGTTTTCAGCTGCCCAACTTCTTTCTACCTACCCTGAATAGTTTTAAAGTCGTTAAATGTTATGAAAGCAGCCATTTTATGAATCACTGTGAGGTTATCATTTAAGCAGAGAGCTGCTCAATGTCAGAACTCTTACTCTGGAACCTCAGACCAGTCAGAGAGGAGCTGGGTAGAGTATAAGAAGATCAGTAATTCTAGAACTGAGAGTTTAAAGGATGGGAGGAGTCTCTGGGCCTAATATAATAAAATATGAGTGAAAAAAAGTAGCACAATGTTTTTGTACTTGTGTGAAACATTGAGTTAATTCACAATGCGGTAAGCAAATGATATATTAATGCATCAGAAACTTAGAAAAATTGCGCTAAGACAAAATGAGTGAAAAGGTACGCTGAGCTTAGTGCATATTTTATCATCATCCAGGCACTCTAGAAATGCTAGTAAAGGTAAAAAGTCAGGTAAATTTACTACCACTTTTAATTGTTAAAAAACCGGAGACTTTTTGGTCCAACCCAGGACCCCTGAATGATTGGGACTCTGTCCTGGGACCAGAGAACCCCTTAAAATCCCCATCCTTCCCATCCACCAATCTACTTCCACCCAACACCCTCTCTCCTACACAGCTTTCCTTACTTTATCCCTCCACTAACTCACTAACCCTGCCCTCCACACAGCTACCTATCCTCTACCCATTCACTAACCCACCACCTACCTTACCGTCTCTCTGCCATGAGGGCCCACTATACTTACCCTTCATGTCTTCAGTGCCAGCCATTTTAAAATGACAGTGGTTCGGCGGAGATCATTGGCTTCGGCTAAACCCACACCATTTTAAAAATGGCAGGAGCTCAGTTGAAGCCAGTCCTTGGGTGAGCCCCCCTACCCCCCCCCCCCCCCATCCACCATTTTTATACAGCTGGTTATGAAGACAGGAGGAGCCAAGAAGGAAGGATGAGGCAGCCTGTGGGGGACCTGTAGAGTGAGGATGGTTAGTATGTAGATGGAGGATTATTTAGAGAGGTGTGGGGGTATTTAGGCAGGAGGGTGGGTTAGTGCATGGGTGGGAGGCTATGGTGGATTGGGGTAGTTTGGTGGATGAATGTAGGTATGTTGGTGGGTTAGTGAGTGAGTGGGGGGGGAGTTAAGTGGGAGAGTTATTGAGGGGGCAAGAGTTCTCTGATTCTGGGGCAGTGGCCCTCTGATAGGGGGGATCCCAGACTCAGCTACCCCAGTGCCTAGCACTCTTTCTTTTTAATTCTTGAAATGTAACTCCTGAATCAGAGGTGGCATGAAGTTAACTCATTCTTAGGGCTAATGCTGTCCATAGTACTGTTTCAGTGTGGTCCCAGACCTGGGGTTCCTGGTGGGGCGGTCCTTCGCTGACCTGGGAGACTGCACTCAGGAACTCCACCTCTGACCCAGGAGTTCTCTTTCAAGCATTAAAAAACCCAAGTTGAGCCTTCAAAGTTTCTTAGCTTAATGTATCTCCCTGCATTGGGAAGTAACAGGAAATCTCTTCATTTAAATGGGATTTGCATGGAGGTGCATTCATTTTAGCCCACATTTTTACTCTCACAGTTTTACACACAGTTATTTTGAGTGTGTTAGAAAACTTATTAAATCATGAGTCAAGTTTATTTCACAAAAATGTGTGCCATATCATGAGTCAATATGAGTGCTAAGCTTAGCGCAGCTTATTATAATGGCCCCTCTGAGAACAGAGGGGCAGTTAAAACCTGGAGATCCTGTACAAAATCTGAACAGTAAATCATTGTCAGGTTCCAGGGAGTGGGCCCTTAGAACTAGTGTCAGATGAGCGCAACCAAGCCAGGGCAGGTCCAGACTTGGTTGCGACAGGTGGCAACTGACTCGCCACAGGCAGAGCCGAGTCTCGGGTAGAGGCCAAGGCAGGTGGAGATCGAGCATGATCGTGGAGCGGGCAAAGGTCAGGGCTGGCATAGATCAGGCAGAGTCAGAGGCAGTCCAGGTCAGCGACAGGAAGGCCAGGGAAGGTGAAGCAGGGCAAGAGAACAAGGCAGGACAGAGAGGCAGGGTAGGGCGAGGCAGAAGCAAGTCAGGGCAAGGCTGGACAAAGCAGGAACATAACAAGGCGGGACCAGTAGCAACATAGCACCAGCTGAGAACACTGGACAAGCTGTTACTGAGGCACTGCTTGTTGCAGAGCGTTTCCTTTCATACCTGATCAGGACATGATGTCATCAGCCAGTGCCACAGGAAGTCCCAGCTGCAGGACCTATAGAAAGTACTCGGGAGGGCCGGAAATTCTAGATAGGGCAGAACGCTATGCTGGAGGTGTTTGGAGGTAAGGGGTGTTACAGTCATACTGCCAGGTTTGAGTAATTCAATTACTGGGCATTTGGTGAGTGAGTCCACCAGGGGTAGAGATTTCTAGTTGTCTGGATTCTTGTTAAACTAAGTTAAAAAAACAACTCCTCCTTGGAGGTCTTATGTTACTTTGTCCCAGAAAGAGGAATAAAGTGAGATCTGAATTGGACCTTGGCCTGTACCTCTAAACTTCTTACTATAGTTCTAAAATGGAGACTAAAGTAAAAAAAAAAGGTTAAAAGTTCTCTGATTACTCTCTTTTAGGAGCAGCCATATTATTAAAAGAATATATATATATAGAGAGAGAGAGAGAGAGAGAAAAATATCTTAGCATTAATAAGGGAATTTGTATTTTTTATTTTTTGCTATACAGTTACAGTATTAATACATTCACGTTAACAAGCATACGTTTGCAGGGCCTGGAGCAGAAGACTCACTGAATACGTGATTAAAGACAGGCTGTTATTTTATTTAAAGATCGGTAGGAAGACAGGCAGCTCCAGCTAGAGGCGAGAGGGCTGGTGAACGGCTGCCACATGGCTTCCAGCGGGTCCCATCTGCCAGCTTCTCATCCTCCAGAAACTGAGCGAGATTCATCAGGTGCCCAGCATGAGCTGAAACTATGAACACAACACAGTTCTGGCCAGAATGTACGCACAATAATCTGGAATATGCTGACAAAATTCATTGACAGCTTTGGGATGAGCCTTTCTGCACCGAAGTATCTGTAACAATTGTCTAGATGCATGCATAAAGAAATATTAAGTGAGTGAGTGGGATTGTCATGAACAATTAAGGGCAGATTTTTAATCCTACGCGCGCAGGGTACATTTGTGCGCGCTACCCGGCACACACAAATGTACACCTGATTTTATAACATGTGCGCGCTACCGCGCGCACATGTTATAAAATCCAGGGTCAGCATGCGCAAGGGGGTGCAGACTTGTGCACCTTGCGCATGCCGAGCCCGAGGGGAGCCCCAATGGCTTTCCCTCCAAGGCCACTCTGAAATCGAAGCGGCCTTGGAGTGAACTTTTCTTTCGCTCCCCCCCACCTTCCCCTCCCTTCCCCTCCCCTATCTAACCCACCCCCCAGCCCTACCTAAATCCCCCCTACCTTATTTTGTTTTTACGCCTGTCTGAGGCAGGCATATCTTGCGCGTGCTGGCCAGCTGCCGGCGCGCCAACCCCCGGCACAGCCACTGTGCCAGAGGACTTGGGACCACCCCCGGCCCGCCTCCCCACCTCGGCCCACCCCTTTTTCAAAGCCCCAGGTCGTACGCGCGTCCCGGGGCTTGCGCGCCACCGAGCCTATGCAAAATAGGCTCGGCGCACAGGGGTAGGTTTTAAAGGGTTACGCTACAATCCACAATAGTACATTGCTTCCTATCCCATGACTTTTTAGTTTTTCTTAGAAACCTCTCATGAGGGACTTTGTCAAACACCTTCTGAAAATCCAAATACACTACATCTACCGGTTCTACTTTATCCACATGTTTATTAACCACTTCAAAAAAAGGTAGCAGATTGTGAAAGCAAGATTTCTCTTGTGTAAATCCATGCTAGCTGTATCCCATTAGACTATGTCTTTCTATATGTTTTGTGACTTTGTTCTTTAGAATAGTTTTCATGAATTTTCCTGGCACTGAAGTCAGACTCATCAGTCTACAGTTTCCCAGATCATCCCTGGAGCCCTTTTTAAAGATTAGGGGTGCACTAGCCACCCTCCAAGCACAACAGACAATCCCAACAATAGGTTATAAATTACTAGTAGCAGATCTGCAATTTCATTTTGAGTTCTTCCAGAACTCTGGGGTGTATGCCATCTGGTCCAGGCAATTTGCTACTCTAGTTTGCCAATCTGCTTTGTTACATCTTCCAGCTTCACTGTGATTTGTTTCAGTTCTTCTGAATCATCACCAGCGAATACAGCTTCTGACATGAGTATTTCCCCAACATTCTCTTCAGTAAACACTAAAGCAAATAATTCATTTAGTCTTTCTACAATGGCCTTATCTTCCTTAAGTACCCCTTTAACCCCTCTATCAACAAAGCCAGTGATTAATGTGAAGGAAGTGTTTTTAGCTTTCTTTTCTGATAAAGCAAATCTCACAATCTGAGCATGCTCAGTGAGCTTCCTTGTTGTAGGCCAGGGGTGGCCACCACCAATTCTCAAGGGCCACCAAAAGACCTGGTTTTCAGGATATCCATAATGAATATGTATGAGAAAGATTTACATATAATGGAGGCAGTGTATGTGAATTGTTCTCGTGCATATTCACTGTGGTTAGCCTGAAAACTGACCTGTTTGTGACTCTTGAGAATCCAAGTTGGCGACCTCTGTTGTAGGAGATGTCAGGAGTGCAACTGCATATCGGAAAAGGGAAAATGAGGGTCATTCATTTTTGTAATGAAGCTGATAATTTATTATGCAAATCTGAGTATGCTGTCATGGAGGGAAATGGGTCTGAAAAACTTGTGTAAAGTGGTTTATTCAGTTTCCCCAAGATATACAGGGCCTCAGACAATTTTTAAACATTAGATGTGATTATATTCACAGAAATTGTTGGATAACTTTGACAGAGATTTTTCAAAGTCCAGAATTTGAGTAAATAGAGCCTTTGGTGAGCCCTTGACTGATTTAGGGTCAGATATACTAAGGAATATCTCCCATTTTCTGTTGATGGGAAAAGTAATTCATATATTTCGCTCTTATGTATCATCTCTTTATTTCATGTAAAATTGACTGAGGTATTGTGGGGAAGCTTATCTAATGGTTCCTCAATGATCACCTTGGGAACATTACAAGCACTGATTCATAAGAAGCTTACAAATTGTCTCATGTCATGGGTTATTTTTATGAGGCTGGTTACGGTCATTTTTTCAATAACTTTTTCTTTTTCAGATTAGACAGGGAACTAAAGCTAAAATAAGATGACAAATTCATTTCATTATTCTGTCATCTACCCTGCAATGGATAAAATGAGCTACTAGAACATTCTGGGCTCTGCGGGCTTTATATCATATTTATCTTTATTAAAATGTGTTAATCACTTAAGCTGATGCACCAATGTACAAAATTGACATGCATAAAATCAAAAGTTGGGATAAAAATGAACATAAAAGGTCGACAAAATAATAATCTTAACTCAAAACACTCTGGGGCAGATTTTCAAAGGGGTACGCATGTAAGATACACGCGTACCCCCGAAAACCTGCCCCCAGCTCCCCCTGTGCATGCCGAGCCTATGTTGCATAGGCTGCCGGCGCGCACAAAGCCCCGGGATGCGCGTAAATCCCAGGGCTTTCCTGGGGGGGCGTGTCAGGGGCATGTAGGAGGGCATGTCGCAGCTGGTGCGTCATCGGGGGCGTTCCAGGGGTGGGGCCGTGGGCGTGGTTCCGGCCCAGGGGCGTGGCCACGGGGTCCGGACCAGACCCCGGACCAGAACATGGCGTGCCGGCAGCCGGCCTGGTGCGCACAAGTTACGCCTGCCTCGGGCAGGCGTAACTTTTCGAAAAAAGGTAGGGGGAGTTAGATAGGGCTGGGGGGGGGGGTTAGGTAGGGGAAGGGAGGGGAAGGTGCGGAGGGGGTGGAAGGAAAGTTCCTTCCGAGGCTGCTCCGATTTCGGAGCAGCCTCGGAGGGAACGGAGGCAGGCTGCGCGGCTCGGCGCTCACAGGCTGCTGATTTTGCGCAGCCTTGCGCGCGCCGACCCCAGATTTTAAAAGATACGCATGGCTACGCGCGTATTTATTAAAATCCGGCGTACTTTTGTTTGTGCCGGTCGCGTGAACAAAAGTACGCACGGGTGTAGTTTTTTAAAATCTACCCCTCTGTTTACAACATATCATCAGCTCAGCCAAGACATTAGAGTGTAAAAATTACATTCTGTCTTACATATGCCTGTCTATACAGGTAGGTTTTAAGCAATGATTTAAAATCTTTCAGAGACTCGGTCTGCTGAATTACCTCAGATTCCATAATGTTGGAGCTGCCACTGAAAATGCATACTCCCTGTTGTCTGTATGCCAAGCCTGCTTTATGAAGGAATGTCTAATCATGATTCTCAGAAAACTAAAACCACTACTAACTCCAGCTGATTTCAGAACAGTACTTCAGGCTCTAGTTTTCTCCAGCACTGACTACTATAATGCACTTTTACTATGACTCCCAAATACAACATTAAGACCGCTTCAAATACTTCAGAACACAGCAGCTAGAATACTAACCGGAAAAAGGAGGAGGGACCATATAACTGAAACCCTGGTGGAACTACATTGGTTACCTATTGAACACAGAATTAAATACAAAGCCCTATGTACCATACATAAACTAATACATGATGAAAAATCGGACTGGCTAAACACAGCATTGCGAGTGCACGTCCCACACAGAAACCTTCGTTCAGCAAACAAAGCTCTCTTATCCATTCCTTCTGTAAAAACTGCGAGACTAACTCAAGTGAGAGAAAGGGTTTTATCTTTAGCAGGCCCCACACTTTCAAACACAATGCCTCTAGAGATCAGATTACAAAGAGATCTCAAAACCTTTAAGAAAAGTTTAAAAACATGGCTTTTTAAACAAGCTTTTTATAAAGAGACCGGAGAATAGAAAATATACAGGAATAGGCAGAAGAGCACCAGCACACAGCACTATTCTCAGAATGTGCATTATAACAGTCAATCAACTCTATTTCACAACAAACGTAATTATAAAACACAGAGAATATGAATTTTACCTGTGAATAATACCTTACAGGTACACCTGGTCATGACCTACTTCACTAAACAATCAATTGTCTTTTATGATATATTGTAACTGAACCTTCTGTGGTACCTGTTAGAATATACTACCTTAATTTATGTGCCTACATGTAAACCTTTGTACCTACATGTAAACCGTTGCAATGGTAAATAACTTAGCGATGGTATAGAAAAGATTTTAAATAAATAAATAAAATAAATAAATAATCCTTTTTGAGATGATCTAAGGATATGAGTAGGTTGGTAGAGGTGCAGCAAAGCATTAGACCAAGTGGATGTCTCCCCATTGATAAACTTATTTACGATCATACCAATTTTATATTGAATTTAGCAGGAGACTGGGAGCGAAAGTAGATCCATCTGTACTGGCGTAATATAATCTCTGCGCCTTGCACCTCATATCAATCGGGTGGCTGTGTTATGTATTAATTTGTAGTGGCTTAATAGTCGAATCCGGGACAGAATACACAGCATTGCAATAATCCACTAGTGGGAGAATGGATGCTTAGACCCTTTTTGAAAGTCATTCAGGTAAAGCAGATTTTTTAGGCCATATAGTGTTATAATTAATTTTAATATGCTTGATTTCCACATAAAAGAAAAATATACAATTATAATGTACTGTGATGGATAGAATTTACAAGGAACTGCAGGAGCTATCCCAAGTCACCTCTCTGAACCAAAAAATATGGCGTCAGAGGGAAGCATTATGGATACTGTCAAACTATATTGAGACTAAAATAGCATTGTTCAATAAGCAGGACATTTTTTAACAGCTGAAATTAGCTGACACAGCTAGACATAAAGTTGTTGTAGCTTTTATGGCTCTGACAAGTAGTGTAATCAACCAAGAAGCACATTCTGGTCAAGAAGGCATCTCTGCCAGTACTTGTTCCTCGCCACATCAGCTATGCTGTGATTCTGCCGATTAAAAAGAAAGCAACCATGTGTGTTGGGTAAGAGTATAGTGATAGGAGTATACTACCGTCCACCTGGACAAAATGGTCAGACATGATAAAATGCTAAGAGAAATCAGGGAAGCAAACTAATTTGGCAGTGCAATACAATGGGAGATTTCAATTACCCCAATATTGACTGGGTAAATGTAACATCAGGACTTGCTAGAGATATTAAGTTCCTGGATGTAATAAATGACTGCTTCATGGAGCAATTGGTTCAGGAACCACAAGAGAGGGAGCTATTTTAGATGTAATTCTTAGTGAAACGCAGGATTTGGTGAGAGAGGTAATGGTGGTGAGGCCACTTGGCAACAGTGATCATAACATGATCAAATTTAAACTAATAAATGGAAGGGGGACAATAAGTAAATCTGCAGCTCTAACACTAAACTTTCAAATGGGGAAACTTTGATAAAATGAGAAAAATAGTTAGAAAAAACTGAAAGGTGCAGCTGCAAAGGTTAAAAGTGTTCAACAGGCATGGACATTGTTTAAAAATACAATCCTAAAGGCGCAGTCCATATGTATTCCACACATTAAGAAAGGTGAAGGAAGGCAAAACGATTACTGTCATGGCTAAAAGGTGAGGTAAGAGAGGCTATTTTAGCCCAAAAAATCCTTCAAAAATTGGAAGAAGGATCCATCTGAAGAAAAAAGGATAAAACATAAGCATTGTCAAGTTAAGTGTAAAACATTGATAAGACCGGCAAAGAGAGAATTTGAAATGAAGTTGGCCATAGAGGCAAAAACTCATAATAAAAACTTTTTAAAATATATCCAAACCAAGAAACATGTGAGGGAGTTGGTTGGACCATTAGATGACCAAGGGGTTAAAGGGGCTCTTAGGGAAGATAAGGCCACTGCAGAAAGAATAAATGAATTCTTTGCTTCCGTGTTTACTAATGAGGATGCTGGGGAGATACCAGTTCTGGAGATGATTTTCAGGGGTGACAAGTCAGACGAACTGAACCAAATCACTGTGAACCTGGAAGATGTAGTAGGCCAGATTGACAAACTAAAGAGTAGCAAATCACCTGGACCAGATGGTATGCATCCTAGGGTACTGAAGGAACTCAAAAATGAAATTTCTGATCTATTAGTTAGAATTTGTAACCTATCATTAAAATCATCCATTGTACCTGAAGACTGGAGGGAGGCCAATGTAACCCCAATATTTAAAAAGGGCTCCAGGGGCAATCATGGTAATTATAGACCAGTGAGCCTGACTTCGGTACCAGGAAAAACAGTGGAAACTATCTCAAGATCAAAATCGTAGAGCATATAGAAAGACATGGTTTAATGGAACACAGTCAACATGGATTTACCCAAGGGAAGTCTTGCCTAACAAATCTGCTTTATTTTTTTGAAAGGGTTAATAAACATGTGGATAAAGGTGAACCAGTAAATGTAGTGTATTTGGATTTTCAGAAGGCGTTTGACAAAGTCCCTCATGAGAGGCTTCTAAGAAAACTAAAAAGTCATGTGATAGGAGTCAATGTCCTTTTGTGGATTACAAACTGGTTAAAAAGCCAAGAAACAGTAGGATTAAATGGTCAATTTTCTCAGTGGAAAAGGGTAAACAGTGGAGTGCTTCAGGGATCTGTACTTATACCGGTGCTTTTCAATATATATATAAATAATCTAGAAAGGAATACGACGAGCGAGGTTATCAAATTTGCGGATGATACAAAATTATTCAGAGTAGTTAAATCACAAGCGGATTGTGATACATTACAGGAGGATCTTGCAAGATTGGAAGAGTGGGCATCCAAATGGCAGATGAAATTTAATGTGGACAAGTGCAAGGTATTGCATATAGGAAAAAATAACCCATGCTGTAGTTACACGATGTTAGGTTCCATATTAGGAGCTACCACCCAGGAAAAAGATCTAGGCATCATAGTGGATAAAATCATCAGCTCAGTGTGCTGCAGCAGTCAAAAAAGCAAACAGAATGTTGGGAATTATTAGGAAGGGAATAGTTAATAAAACGGAAAATGTCATAATGCCTCTGTATTGCTCCATGGTGAGACCGCACCTTGAATACAGTTCTGGTCGCCACATCTCAAAAAAGATATAGTTGCGATGGAGAAGGTACAGAGAAGGGCAACCAAAATGATAAAGGGGATGGAACAGCTCCCCTATGAGGAAAGACTGAAGAGATTAGGGCTGTTCAGCTTGGAGAAGAGACGGCTGAGGGGGGATATGATAGAGGTCTTTAAGATCATGAGAGGTCTTGGACGAGTAGATGTGAATCGGTTATTTACACTTTCAAATAATAGAAGGACTAGGGGCATTCCATAAAGTTAGCAAGTAGCACATTTAAGACTAATCGGAGAAAGTTCTTTTTCACTCAACGCACAATTAAGCTTTGGAATCTGTTGCCAGAGGATGTGGTTAGTGCAGTTAGTATAGCTGTGTTTAAAAAATGATTGGATAAGTTCTTGGAGGAGAAGTCCATTAATGGCTATTAATCAAGTTTACTTAGGGAATAGCCACTGCTATTAATTGCATCAGTAGCATGGGATCTTCTTGGTGTTTGGGTAATTGCCAGGTTCTTGGGCCTGGTTTGGCCTCTGTTGGAAACAGGATGCTGGGCTTGATGGACCCTTGGTCTGACCCAGCATGGCATTTTGTTATGTTCTTATGTTCTAATCCACCAATCCTATATAAGTAGACCATGGAATGTCCAATAGCATTGCCTGCTTTTGGATCCTGTGCACTTACATGAAGGAGCCGACAGGACCCATGAAATTCTTAAAAAGGGATAATAAGACAAAGGATGAAGAGCTTGTCTGAAAATGTTCTTGGTATGTCTCTGGACATAGGAGAGCTCAGGGGATTGTGCCCCTTCATTTTAAGCTTATTCTTGCAGCAGGATCATGTCCATGATCCTCTGCTCATTTCAGAGGGATAACTTCAAGGGAAAACACCACTGCCCTTAGGTTAGACATATAAAAGTTTGAGGCCATCAATGTCCTTCTGTTTACCTTTGGCAGGTAATTATCTCCCCCCCCCCCCCCCCTTCATTCTCAGCCCCTTAAATGTTCAGGAATGTCTGGGTTGGGTGGAAGAAAGGAAGCGTATTTACATAACTGCTCTTCAGCATCCAAACTGCTCTTCAGTAAAGTGCGCTCGGCCATGCACACTGTTCAACACACTGTTGGCTGCGTGCTTTCGACTTGCGTCTATTACCCCTTATACTGTAAGGGGTTTAGCATATTGAAAACGGGCAGCCAAACCCTCTGAAAACTAATAGTGCTCATCACATGTAAATGCATGTTGATGAGGCTATTAGTTAGTCATTCAGGATACCAAAAGTAAAATGTGCGGCCAATCTGCATATTTTACACTCAGAAACTAACGCCTGCCCAAGAGCAGGCGTTAATTTATAAACAGCCCGAAAAATGTACAGAAAAGCAGAAAATACTTCTTTACTGTACACCCTTCGACAATATCCTAGCGATATTATGTCGGAGGAACCAAAAATGTTAAAAAAAAAAATGTGCCAGCCAGTCTGGTTAGGTGAATGGATGCTCAATTTTACCGGCGTCTGTTTTCCTAACCGATGGCTGTCAGCGGGTTCGGAAAACTGACGCTGGTAAAATTGCACAACGGTTTCCTGAACCCGCTGACAGAGCCACCTCTCCTGGGCCAAGGAGGTGCTAGGGGTGTGTAATCATCCCCTGCGCCTCCTTTTAGCGTGACCCTACTCATTTAAATACAGGATCGCGCACCCAGGAGAGTTGGCTGGGCACGCGTTGGGAGATCAGGCGTTCAACACGGAGCGCCCTTTCTCCTGCGCTTCTGTGAGTGAGTAACCCTTGTATAACGTAGCTGCCTTCACCAGAGAGAGAAAATGAGAAACAGCAGTGAGAACGAAGAGACAGGAGATAGTGTTGCCAAAAATGAAATGGCTTTGAAGGCCCACTTAGGGTGGGATTGGCCACAGTGGTCAGCCAACCTCTGGCCCCCCTTAAAATTCAGTATCTGGCTACTCCCCTGCTCCGGACATTTATGAGGCATCTTTGGACTATATGGATGTCATGAATCTGCTTCCTGCTAAAGTCATTTGTGCTGCTTGGCTGCCTTCATGCTAACCGTGCAGACATTGGAACAACTGGAACTACTTTGAAGAGAGACACCCCCATATTCCTGCAGGGCAAACATAAAACTGGGCTAACTAAATCTTTATGCTGGCTATTCAGATAGCAATATATATGTAAAGTTCAAGTTGAGATTAAGTTGACATAAGATGTTTGGACATGGAGAGGTCAATATTCAAAGTCATTTAGAAGGATAACTCAGGTTATCCATCTAACGCCTAGTTATCCATTCAAATGTTTATTTTTGAATATTGACCTCCAGAACTATTTTCATATAAGAACATAGGAAATGCCATACTGGGTCAGACCAAGGGTCCATCAAGCCCAGTATCCTGTTTCCAGCAGTGACCAATCCAGGCCATAAGAACCTGGCAATTACCCAAACATTAGATAATAAGCAATAGTAGCTTGTGGTCTAACAACAAACCTAAAGCAATGTCTAATGTAAATTGTAACTGTTTTGAGCTATTTTCCTGCCACAGTAAAACACTAATGAACCAAGATGAGCTTGAAAAGGTCTTGCTATCTGATGAGCCAGGTTGTTAATTCTGAGATCTAAACACTTCAGAAATTCTGTGGACCTCATACACCCACAGAACCAAAATAAAAAATAAATAGAAAATATCAACATTATGATTTCCAAGGTCAAAATAGTCAAATATATGGTTACCAGAAATCTGAAAGAAAAAAATGAGTTCATAGATATGTATTTCATTTTAGTATAACAAGTTTAAAAAAATAAAATACATACCAATTCATTAGATAAAGCTATTTTCACCTCTCATGAGTGAGTAAGGTGAAAAGATTTCCAAAGTTTATGAGGGACAAAGTCACACATCAAGGGAAACCTTATCATCAACAAAGGACTAGTTTTAATACAGTACAGTAGTCTCTTTAAAGTACGGATAGGCAACTCCGGTTCTAGATTTCAAGGCCTATCCTTAATGAATATGCATGAGATATATTTGCATACAAATTAACTTCATGCATATTCATTCTGGATATGCTAAAAATCAAACCTAGCTAAGGGTCTCGAGGACCAGAGCGGTCTACCTCAGCTATAGGGTGTCATTTATTTATATTCACTTGATATTCCACCTTTTCTAACAATGAGGCACAAGGTGGATTACAAAGGAAATGGCGCAGATATATAGTACTTTAGGATAAATGCCAGTGACCCTAAATAGGATGAGCATCAGGAACTTGAGGCCCACTGTTATGCACACAGACTGAGTAAAAGGTGCAAGCCTACAGCAATGAAAAGATGGAGTTTGCAGTCATGTGATGGTTTTACTTTTATTTTATTCTTTGTACATTGTTTTACTGTTTTATTGTATCGCCCACCTGAGTTATTTGTAAACCGGCATGATGTGCTGCACGAATGTCGGTAAATAAAAGTTAATAAATAAATAAATAAATAAATAAAAATGTGATGATTTTGGCAACTTTATACGAGACTGCTTTTCACACAGACAAGAAAAAACTGTTTGTTTCTCCATATTAGAGAGTTGTCATCATCTCCCAAATGAGAGGAGAACCCAGGGGTGGCCAGAGGACGGAGCCAGCGGCAAGGGACCAGGTGCTGGATCACTTTGAAAGAGATGAGGGGGGCCGAGCTGCGGGTCTGCTGCGGCCGGCGCGCGTAACAGCCTTATTCTGTGGAAGTTGAAGTTATTTGAGACCATAATGTTGAATGCTTTTATAGAGGGAATTACCATAGTCTACTTGGTTGGTAATTAGGGATGAATGATGGTTATTAGGTCCTGCTGTCCGAAAAAGCTATGTAACTGTCAAAGTCAACATAAATGAGGACCTAACTATGGCCAAAATGTGGCTTTCCATTGTTAGATGATGGTCAAGCTGAACGTCCAGACTGTGTACTGAGTTTTTAGGTTGAAGGACTGTCCCTGATATTGTAGGATAAATGAAAGTGACCTAAACAAGATGTGCATCATGAACCTGAGGCCTGTTGCTATGCACAGACTGAGTAAACCTGCAGGCCTAAAACAATATAAACGTGGAGTTGCAGCTATGCTATGTGATGATTTTGGCAATTTTATTTGAGACTGCTTTTCACACAGAGAAGAGACTGTGTTGCTATTTTGTTTCTCCATATCAGAGAGTTGTCTTCACCTTCAAATGACAGGAGAACCTTGGGCACAGGAACTGTGAAACATGTCCTTAGTAAAAACTTTGTATCCATTTTTACATACAGTTAAATGTTGTCCGCAAATAGGTTAACATCAAAACAAATAACAATATCACCTCTTGTTAAGAGCAAAACATTTTTTAGAATATTTGGAAGATTTCACCAAAATTATTTTGGATCTACCTGAGATCTCAATAATTTTGTCTATATATTGACCAGCTTTCTTTTCAAAGAACAATATCTGAAAAAAATTTTTTAGGATAGTAGGAACGTTTCATATATTATATTTCAGTGACACCATCCAGGTGTTATTTCATAATTTTAATCATTAACGTTCCTTCCTCCATCCATTTTATTTTTGAGCGTGAATAAGTGAATTTAAGTGTTGAATCTCGTTGCAAAAAAAGATTTTTTTTTAAAAAAGCTTTCAATGTCCAAAACGCTTATTAAACTTCTCAATAGACATTTATCAGTGATCACGTACTATGTATGTAAAGAAACAAAGTCTCAGCTTTTTCCATTAGAAACAATGTTGAACATTATCACAATTTTCTATATAAAAGATGTTCCGGGTAAACAAACTCTCAACTTATCTGCTTCGTGTTGAAAAGCCCGACGAGGCCTCGTTTCAAACCCCGAAGGGTTTTTTCTCAAAGGACGTAATATATATTGTCGATCGGTCGGTATGTTTACCAAAGTAGAATCAATCTGAATTACTCCATAGAGTTATCACCCTTCTCTGTTCCAGCCGCAAATAGGTGACATTCAGTGTTAAAGGCTTGGATGATGTCGCCGATAAGGCAGATGGTATATGCTGAAAACAATTGGTACGAAAGCAGACCCCTGGGGTATTTCACAAGTGAGCTTCCTCATCGAGGAGCTATTTTTGGTCCAAGAGATGGTCAAGGGTCTGTCAGTCAGTAATGACTGAAACTGGTTGCGAACCATCCCTCCTATTCCAATTTCATTTAAGTATTACAAAAGGACTGGGTGGTCAATAATGTCAAACGTCACAGAGAGATCCAGTAAGGCATGAAGAGAGACACCTCTTTGATCTGTATGTAGACAGACATGGTTGACCAAGGCCAGTAGGACAGTTCTCTGACCCATGGCCCTTTTCTGAATCCAGATTGGTGGGAAGTCCAGAAGTTGGTAGTAGATTACCTTACTACTACTACTTAACATTTCTATAGCACTACACGACATATGCACTGTGCCGTACAAACATACATACTAGTTTTGATAGGAAGGGGAGGCTACAGACTGGGCAGTAATTGTCCACTGTGTTTGAATCTGAAACAGGTTTATTTTTTTAAGATTATGCTTTATAGAAAAAGAAGGATTAAGGTAAAACTGTTTTAATACAAGTCAGGGCATATATATATATAAAGGAAAGTTCCCTTCCATTCAGCTGGTGCTTTACTTCTATAATCTCTTGCTGTAAATGTGAGTTTGTATAGATAGGTTAACACACTTTAGATTCTCAATGTTTTCTTAGCTGCTATGCAATAAACAATGAATAGCAACATCACTAAAAACATTCCCTTCCTGTTGGTCTCAGTGACGTCTTCACAGACCATCTATCGTACATGCTGTTAGTTACTGTCCATGTCATTCATAGCAACACATCACAACTACACTTACCCTCCTAATACTTCATGCTGGCATATTGCGTAGCACGTGGTCAACGGCGCTGGTTTGACACTCACTATCCGATGGACAAAAGGAGCAGGTGGAGGGGGACTGTCATCTAAGCAGAGAGAATAGTTTAGAATGGTATTTGTGAACCATTAACCAAGCAAATAGTTGTCAAGACAATCTAGTACATGCTTTCTGTTTATTAAGAAACATAAGACTTGCCATGCTGGGTCAGACCAAAGGCGCATCAAACTCAGTATCATGTTTCCAACAGAAACCAAGCCAGGTCACAAGCACCTGGCAGGATCCCAAAAGGTAAATAGATTCCATGCTGCTTGTCCCAGTGATATAGCAGTGGATTACCCCAAATCCATTTTAATAATAGTTTATAAACATTTCCTCCAGAAACTTGTCCAAACCTTTTTTAAACCCAGCTACACTAACAGCTTTCACCACATCCTCTGGCAATGAATTCCAAAACTTACTTATGCATTGAATAAAAAAATATTTTCTCCTATTTGTTTTAAATGTACTACTTAGTAACTTCATTGCATGTCTCCTATTGTTTTCTATCAAGTATTTGGATTTCTGCTTTGAGATGCTTCATTCTTATTTGTAAGACAGTGCTCCGGTGCTTTTCAAGTCTTGGCCTCAGGGCCCCCAAAAAGATCTCGTTTATAGACTATCCACAAGGGATAGTCATGAGATCCATTAGCACACATTTTCTCTGCTAAGGATCGGATTAATTTTCATATTTTGGTGTGACAGCCTCCTGGCATTTGCTATACTTTATTTTGGGTAATGTTCTAGTACTGGGAGGCTCCTAAGAAGCAGTGCCACTTAGTAGCAGGGAGGTACATCCCCCAAAGGGGGGGGAGGGTCAACAAGAGGGTCACAGGGACTCCATGAGTCACAGGGAGGAGTTCAGTTCTTGGAGTTAACAGGACGGGGAGAGTCAGCAAAGGGGCTGCACTCTGCCTCGGGGCTCCAAAAATGATCCATAGGAGAAGGGGAGGGGGGGATTCTCTTTCTGCAAAATTCATGGGGTTGATGGGGAGATCCAGCCCGGGAACAACAGGGAGAGGATTCGTTCCTGGCAAGCCAGCCATCTTTGAGTCATTTTTTGTACAAGAGGATTCGTTAGCATTGTTGAGGAGGTCTGAAGATCCAGAATCCTTTCTGTATATAATAAGGGAGTCCAGTATGAAACTGAAAGAGACCTAAGCAGCAAAAGGAACTGTGACTGTAGATGGGAGTTCTGATGACTTGAAGAACCGTGTCCTGCTTTGAGTTGCTCTGATCTGTGATTGTCGTTTATGTTCTTTACCTGATTAAACTTTTAATACTGGGGTTTTTTTTTTGGGGGGGGGGGGGGGTTGTGAGATCCTCTAGGGCCCTACCAGTTATCCTGGAGGGCCCTAAGATCTCACTCAATCTGCAGTCCCCCAACCCTGCAACAAGTAGGTCAGTGCTCAGTAATGACTGGAAGTATGAAACCTTTTCCAAAGGAGGGGTTACATTGGTTATCCTGAAAACCAGATCAGTTTGTGGTAAGAACCACTAGTTTGTTCTGATCAACAAGTTATTGGGTACCAGCTGGCATATAAATCTATAGACACTAAGGGAGAAGGTACAGTAATGGGAGAATGAGATCTTGGCTTTGTCTGTTTGTTCGTTCTGACTTCCAGATTACATTTGCTCAGTTTATGAGTCGCAATCACTTTCTTATACTCTTTGTTAATATAAAGAGAAAAACAGGATAGGAACCACAGAAGTGTTATTTCTGTTGCTGATGCCTAAGTTGGCTAGAGTGGTTTATTTCATCAGAAAAATGCTAGTCCTAGATAATGACTTCTATGTGAAAAAAACACGAACCTACTGACTTTCTAAGAGAAAAAAGCAGAAAGAAAACCAGACATGAACATACATTCCCAAAGCCTAAAGTCATGTGTCGATAATCTACTCCCAGATCTGCTCTTAATAAAGAGGAGACAGCCAGCTGGAAACACAGTACGCCCAGAACGCTGATTTCATAACATGCATTTGCACATGAACTAGTGAAACATGTTTCAGCAGCAGATGAGTAAAAACAACTGACCAGAAAATTCTAGAAAACAAATCACTTAAGTCATTTAAGCCCTGTTTTGGAACGTGTCACGACTGGGGGACCGGATGGAAAATGGGGATTTCCCCAAAAGGGGAGGTACAGGAACTCAAGGCAAAGCACAGCAGGGCCTTCCACCTGACCAGCCACCTTGGGTTGAGCCCGCAGGTTCTGGTGGCCGGCAGGACTTTGCCTGGAGCTGGAGACAAGATGGGCCTACAGGCAGGGCAGGCGCTGGAGACGAGGCAGACACAGGCAGTGAGACAGGGAACCAGAGGCAAAGCTGGAACTGGAGACAGGGACTGACAGGACAAGACTAGGACTGGACAGGGTCACAAGAACAGGGCAAAGAATGTACAAACACAGACTAACAGGAAACTAAGGCAAAGCAAGACATACATAAGGCAAGAAAAGGCATAAACAGGCAAGGAAGCCTGCGCAGGCCACAAGGCAAAGCAGAGTGAAACTAGGAGGCCCAAAGGCTACAAGGCAGGCCAAGGAGGCCACAAGGCAAGGTGAGACAATGCAAGGAGCCTAGGTGACTCGATAAAGAGGCACAGAGTTGTGGAAGAGGCAGAGCTAAATAGGATTGGCCTTGCTGAGTCATGGGACCATCGAGAAGGTGGCTAGAGCAGGAGAAAGCATGGCTCTGTGAGGACCTCTGCTGGTGAGGAGGCTGCCAGAATTGTTACAGAATGTATCTTATCATTTCAATTTCTGAACAAGACTGTAGAGGAATGAAATTTAAATTCACATAAAAATAAAAGCCAGTGATTAGTTAACCAAAAGGCTATCATCTCATAGTTGCACATAATTGGTGTAGGCTTAAAGAGGAGCAGAGGTCTATAAGTGCAACTTTCTTCTAATTTCCCAACAAGTAATCACATGGGGAATCTACAATAAGATGCATCCATTCAATAATACAGCAGGGTTCATATCTGAATAAGGTACAATTTAGATAAAGGCATAACGAGCACAGGGATAGATACCTGAGCGCCAATAAGGTGGGACTGAAAGATAGTTAAAGTGACTGCTATACAGACAGACTGGGTGGGGTCTCAGTTTGACAGGAGGGTTCTGTTTCAGCTTCTGGGTCTGAATGCTGCTTGAAAGAGCCAGGTTTTCAGTAGTTTACTGAAGCATAAAGTAATTGGCTCTTGTGTCAACTCTGCTGGAATCATTGTACTCTGGTTATCTGGCAAGGATCTCTTCCTGGGACTTCCTGCAGCCACCCCCCTACCAGATTGCAGAAGAGAAAACATAAAGATGAAAACCTTCCAGAGCTACCACTATGAGTCCCCCTGCACAACTCCTGGCTTAGTTTCTTTGGGTTGTTTTGCAATCATTTTCCAAACAAAATCTCTTAGTTGCTTCATCGAGCACCTTGTCAGTCTGTATTGACTGGACCGTACGCCCCAAGGAGTTTAATCTCATTTACAATAAATCTTCTGGATTGGCCACTGGATGCTGGGCTTGATGGACCCTTGGTCTGACCCAGTATGGCAATTTCTTATGTTCTTATGTTCTGTCACGGCATCGCTGTCATACCCAAGTCCTCCTATCTGTTTTTTCATTGTGTGTGTCTGTCTGTCATGACTAGAATGGAAGCTCCAAGGCATAGGGACCATCCATTATGGGGGGGGGGGGGGGGATTTTTAAACTTTGTGTATAAATATAGTTGGCAAATACACACATAAATTACACCAATTTTCAAAGTGGACTTGCACGCATAAATCCACTGTCAAAATTATCCCAGCAGAACTGCATGCCCATGATTACAGTTTTGTTGAGAGAATTTACGTTCATACTTTTTAAAACCAAAAAGAATGCATGTAAGTTCCAACCCCGTTCCCTGGCCGCCCCCCCCCCCTCCCCCGGAGCATCTCTCCCCCAAGCATGCAAATGCATGCACATATCAGTCTCGCAGTTTCTAGACGGCCATTTCTTGCATGTTAAGCACCATTTTACCTGCAGACGTTCCTTCGAAAAATGACCCTTCCTGGTATGCGCCTAACAAATCATGATAATAATAATATTAATAATGACCCCTCCTGATCTCTCACAGAAGAGGGAGATTCTACCAATCCGTTGCCACTTTTTTTACACTGAGCTGAGAACAAAATGCACCGGGCTTGCAGAGTACCTGAGAAAAAGAGATCCTGGCCTTATTTTGGTAGGAAGACTAATTTACAGGTTCCTTGCACATGTACGATACAAAATAGATCTGAGCTATTATTAATAGCAATCTGATAATGTGCAAAAGTACATTCAGTAATGCTTCATGGATTATTGACCAAGGAGGATTATATGAAAGCCCCCAGATTAATGGGAGCTCTTACTCATCTTGTTTGTCTTTGCTGACACATGCCTCAGTCCTTTAGAGATTAATAAAGTACATTGGTGAGCGATGCAAAAATATCCATGTACCTCTGGAATTTTCTTAGCGCTGCAGCTTATCAATACCTGTGTGGATGTGTATAAACTCAGCTTGCCATGCATTTTTGCAAACAAAACACTTACCAATGACAAGTGCATCTGTCCCAGATGCTGTGCTGTTGTCCACAGCCTGCCCTTGAGCTACACATTGACTTGTCTCGTTCTCCATCCTGTCTGTAAGTGGGGTTTCTGACTGTGGCTTTTGGTGGCCACTATCTTTAGCCAGTAGTTTGGTTGCCTCAGGTGGCTCTTGCAAGCTTTGTCCCGGGCCAGCAGCCTCACTCCTCCTGTCCCTGTCGCTGCTGCTTAGATGAGTCAGAGCCTTGCACTTGTGGTCGGCTTTCTCCTTGACCACCTTCTCCACCGAAGGCTTGCAAAAGTGTGTCTGAAGCTTTCCCTCTTTCAGCACTTGTGGATCTTGTTTGCCTTCAGACCTTGCCTCTTTCTCTTCTGTCTGGGGATCTGTCCTGCTGTCCTTATGGCACTTGCTGTGCTTTAGTTTCTCCTGGCAGCGTCCATCCTCTTGGGCCTCAGCACGTAGACGCAGTGGGCCTTTTTCCTTTGTGCATTCGCCTACCATGTTGTCTTGGCTTTTCACGCTGGTCGTTGATATCGTCTCTCGTGCGTCAGCTTTCGGTGCGGTGCTGGAAAACCTGCAAATCAAATGCTTTCTTATTATGCAGCTAACATACCAGGGTTCACTTAGAAGAGTAGAAAGGGTGCATTTATTTTAATAATCTTTTGGTGTGGTGGCTTGAGTGCAGCTCTGTAAATCCAGTGGAGAGGAGAGAACCCAGGTTTGAGTTCTATCTCCACTTCACACCTCATTTAGCACCATCTCTGGTGCTTGTGCCAAGACTGTGAGCTCTGCACAGGGAAGGGACTTTGCAAGCGTAAACATATCTAATATTATAAAAATATCATCATATATCATGCACTTCATTTATAAGGGTGCTCTTAAGAGCATCCCATAGTAATTATTCATAAGTAAACAGAATGCTAGCTGCACTGTTAAACTTACAATCTGAAAAAGCTGTGCAAGTTTATTCCTTTCTCTATATATATTTATTTTTATAGATTTACAATGTATATCCATTGGGCATCTTCAAATGCACTATTAGAGAGGGGGGTCTCTTCTAGCTTGCAAACCTCCGATTGCACCTAAACTGCACATCTAGTTTTCCATATCTCTTTCTGTGTTTTTCTGCTCTGCTTGAATTATCTTAGCTAGAGCTCCTACACAAATGGTAGTTTAAGCCCTTTGATGATGTCATTTTGCATGGGGAGTATTGTTTTAAGGGTAGACAGAAACAGTCATGCCTGTCCTCAACAAGTAGCAGCACAGTGGAAACATTTACATTATTGCAGTATTTCTCAACTTGGCGCAGTATTTTTTTTTTCCCCGGCAGGAAGTTGTAGGCATCCATTTCCAGGTTTTCAACCTTTTTGTGTCGATTACTGCACCAAAACAACAAGTATTTCCAAAGCTTTCTCTTCTCATCCCAGAGATTCATATATACCTCCTTCAGCTCTGAGCAGAATGGTATCGCCCACAATGTACCTTGAGAGACTTAGTTTAAAAAAAAAAAAAAAGGAAAACTATCAAACAAGACATTAGAAAATCAACAAAATGCCTGCGATACAAGTGAAGGTAAGGAATTTTATTTTTAAGATTTTCACTTTTTTGTGATCTTTCTTTTAAAGACGACTCATCAGCTGCCTACAATAATATCCACCAATAGAAAAAAATATTATACAGCCAAAGTGTTTTGGAAAGGAGGGGGATCTTTTTCCTCCTTTTTTTTTTCACAAAAGTCTCTACCATTCACTTTTCCACAGACAGCACGCCCAGTTGGCTCGGGATAGCTAACCGGCCTGAGAGGCATCTCTTTCAAGGTGCATCCTCAGTACTATTTCTTGGCAGCCTTCTTCCTTCCCTCACTGGGCCTAATGGTCCATGGTGCACCTAGGCCCAATGGGCTGTGACAAATGAGGGATCTGGATCCAGATCCCCTGAATCACAATATGAGCTATTGAGCCAGCCCAGAAATCCTACTGTTTTTTATGAATTTCTACCACCGAGTTTCGCCCACGGCTAATGCTTTCATTAGACAAATAGGCAATCACCTAGAATTTTGTCCCAAGGAGAGAAAATGCAACACAACTCAACAGAATCACCTCCTGCCCAGAAATAACATCTGCGTTCAACATTTAAACTGTGAGAAACCACTTGGCCTATGGATCTTGGATTTAGGGCGTGGATTCCCCTCAATAAGGAGGCAGTGAGGGTGTGGAATGATTCTAAGATCCTTGGGTTAGGAAGACAGATTACAGCATAATTTTCAAAGGAAAATGTAAATGTAACTGTGAGGGAGTCTATAGGAAACTCCTTCAGATCACCTTAAGGGAACAGGCACAGCTATCTCGCCTGGTCTTCCTTAAGATCCAGACTCACAAGGAATTCTGGGTGAAAGGTGACTCCACCAGCGTACAAGAACTCAGGGCCTCAAAGAGTTAGAGAGGCCCCAGGGAGCAGGGATTAAGTCAGCCTATGCTAAAACCTCCTTTGGTAGCAGAGAGGAGGCTGGGAACTACAGGCCAGTTAGCCTCACCTCAGTGATGGTAAAATTAATGGAGACGCTGCTGAAAGAAAGGATACTGAACTATCTACAATCCGGTAGGCTGCTGGACCCGAGGCAACATGGATTCACCAGAGGAAGGTCCTGTCAGACAAATCTGATTTTTTTGTTTGGGTGACTAGAGAATTGGTTTGAGGAAGAGCACTCAATGTCATCTATTTGGACTTCAGTAAAGCTTTTGATATAGTCTCACACAGGAGGCTTGTGAACAAAATGAAAAACTTCAGACTGAGCGTTGGCAGAGTGGATTAGAAATTGTTTGACTGATAGGAGACAGCATGTAATTGTAAATGGAACCTACTCTGAAGAGAGAGCCATGTTAAGTGGAGTGCCACGGGGATCAGTATTGGGACTGGTTCTGTTCAATATCTTTGAAAGCAACATTGTGGAATGGAGAGAAGGAAAAGTTTGTCTATTTGCAGATGATACCAAGATCTGTAACAGAGTGGACATGCCGGAAGGACTAGAGAGAATGATAAGTGATTTACGAAAGCTTGAAGAGTGGTCGAAGATTTGGCAGCAGGGATTCAATGCCAAGAAATGCAGAGTCATGCATCTGGGACACTGTAATCCAAAAGAGCGTTATGAGATGGGGGGGAGGAGGCTGATGTCCATGGACCAAGAGCGGGATCTTGGGGTGATAATTTTTTAAAATGCCGATGTAATGTGACAAGGTGATAGCTAAAGCCAGAAGAATGCTGGGCTGCATAGAAAGAGCAATAACCAGTAAGAAAAAGGAAGTCCTGATGCTCTTATACAGGCCCTTGGTGAGGCCTCACCTAGAGTATTGCGTTCTGGAGCCCTTATCTCAAAAGGGTTAGAGACAGGATGGAGGCAGTTCAGAGAAGGATGGCCAAAATGGTGTGGGGGTTAGTATTAGAAGACCTATGAGGAGAGACTGAAGGATATGAATATGTATACCCTGGAAGAGAGGAGCTGCAGGGGTCATATGATACAGACCTTCAGATGCCTGAAAGGTTTTAATGATGTGCAAATATCAAATCTTTTCCGTTGGAAAGAAATCAGTAAAATTAGGAATTATAAAATTAAACTCTAGGGAAGATGTCTCAGAACCAATGTCAGAAAATATTTCTTCACGAAGAGGGTGGTGGATGTCTGGAATGCTCTTCCGGAGGAGGTGGTGAACACCAAAATAGTGAAAGAATTCAAAAGGGCATGGGATAAATACTGTGGATCCCTGAAGCCTAAAGGATGGAAATGAAGAAAAGAGAACATAGAGTAACCTGATGGTGCAGTGGTTATTACCCTTAACCAATAAGCCTTGATAGTGTTGATGTAACTCCATCATTACTTCAACAGCAGGGGTAAAAGGGGAATTGGATTCATACAGCAACCAACGAGGGCTCCAACGTTTACAATCTGGGGAAACAAGTATGGGGGTAACTTGCTGATGCGGCGGTTGCTACCCTTAACCAATAAAACTGGTACTTTGATGTAACTCAAACATTGGTCTCTGCTTCAACGGCAAGGCATAACGGGGAACTGGATTCAACAGCAATCAATGAGGACCCTGACTTTTATGGTCTGGGAAACTGATAAGCATGGGGTAACCTACACGGCACAGCAGATACTACCATAAGCTTACTGGGCAGACTGGATGGACCATTTGATCCTTTTCTGCCGTCATTTCTATGTTTCTATATGTGTATTACCTGAACTTGAGGTGAGCTGCATTTTTGTTTTAATTTGCTTTGCACTGTAAATAAATTGCACATAAAGGAAACAGCCAGAGTCTGCCTCCTTATTCCTTCTTGCTTTTACCCAAGCCGCTATCACCCAAGTCACCTCAGTAACATACTATTGTAGCAATTTTCCAAAGCCCATTTACCTGCATTAAGTGCACTTAACATGGGTAAAACCTATTTTCAAAGGCTTTGGAAAATTGCTACAATATATGCTATTGAATTTTCAATAGGTTTTACCCATGTTAAGTGTACTTAATGCAGGTAAATAGTCTTTTGAAAAATTGGTACATTAGTATGTTACATTTACATTTTTCTTTGAAAATTGCCTCCATAGTGTTTATATCTGAAGGCCAAGGGTACAACTAGAATTCCTTCTGTGTTTCTGAAACTGTGGGTTTCTGCTCTGCCACATGACTTCTACTCTGGAAAGACATGTGTAACCCCTGTGAAGTGTCTGTGGACTTGTAAATAAATTAGATGTGCTCTGGAAGCGCATTTAACAGCATCTGTGTGAACGTTGTATCCGCGTAGCACGACAGGAGCTGTGCGGTCACAGAGTCTGCAAGGGTTTTCTGATAGTACACAGGGAGGAAAAGGATTTCCTATCTCCACTTAAACATCTGCTGGCGCACGACTATTTCAAAGCCCTGGGGCATCGCACTCGCAATCTCAGGTAACATCTAAGTCAGGTCAGAGAATGGGATTTGGGAACGCGGAGAGGCCCAGGGCTTTTGATATAATTTCCACTGAGCCCAGGCTTCAGGGCATCCCCTCTAGAAAGCCCCTCCTGCCAGAAGCTGCTTCCTTCGTTATAAGGCCCCAGAGCCATGACGCCTTAACTACAGCGTCCCTTGATTTTGCCGGATTCTCAAAGAGTTGAAATTAATGTAGTACTATTGCTTTGATTACCAACAATTCACAGTTTTAGCCCTTCTTACCTCGTATAAAAAAAAAATTATTTTACGATGAGTCCCATCTGAGGATTGTAGTGGACACTATTGACATTTTGACAGTTCAGACTCCTCCTGCTCATCTACAAGTCCATTCCTTCTTCTCTTCCCTCTCTCCTTTCTCCCTTCCTCATGGCCTCCTCCCATCAGGCAGGCTGCTGTAATCTACGCCCTTCTCCAGCTTCATGCTTTTCATCTCCATGCACGGAACGGCCTCTCTGAGCTGGTGCATCGTGCTCCCTCTCAGGCCATATTCAAATCTCACCTAAAGACTCACCCCTTTTTCAGACTTTTCTTTTAAATCTTAACCCTGGCTCTCCCTGATTATGGCCTTATGGATTGTAATCACTGGATTATGGCCTTATGGATTGTAATCCATAAGGCCATAATCCAGTGATTCTCAGGAGATGGGTCGGGACACACTGTGTCACAAGGTGTGTCTCTAGCTTGTGACACAGTGTCTCTAGCTTTCTGTTCTTTGCAGTCTATCTCTTCCAGTTATCCCCATGTTAATCCCCCATGTTTAAACCATGTTACTTGATCCAAGTTTGCTCATCCTTGTTTTAATGTAATGCATTCTCTTGCACAGGTTTTTTGTTATAATGTAAACCGAAGTGATTTGTAACTTGTTACAAGAATATCGGTATATAAGATTACTAAATAAATAAATAAAAGAATCATATTTTCTATAATACACTTCCCAAAGCCTCTTGTTTGGCTGGTCTATGTGTCTTGACTTGACTTATGGGGAAAATTTTGGTACCATTTGTTTAATGCTTATTTCATTTCTAACGTCTGCGGAAACAAAACCAACATTAAAAAAAAAACAAAACTGAAAAATAAAGACAGAGGGCCTCCCCAGCCCCCCAACTGAGCCCCATCTCACCCACCCTTAAAGTGTCTGATCTATGGGAGTCCTCCACTGTCTGGTTCCCATCCTTGAGACCTAGCTCCGACGTCTCTTTGGTGCATGACTGTTAGAGCTTATAGAAAATGATAAGTAGCGGCAGGACATCATCACGGCACGTTATTTCAGGGACTGCCCATTACCTTGGAAGCAGCGGGTGACAATCTGCCTTCGGGGCGCGCGGGGAGGACGCGGAAGAGGCGGCGTGCGGGAAGGAAGTGCCGGGGGCGGGAGCAGCTTTGCCGGGGCTGCCTTCCGACGCGGCTCTGCGCGGCTTCGCTTCCTCGTGGGCGGCTGGGTTCTGGCGCCCGCTGGGATCCGGATCTCCCGGGGGGGTCCCTGTCTTTCTTTGAGGCTTTCCCGTGGGCGTCCCTGGGGCTGCTCGTCCCTTCAGGTGGTCTGACCATTTGCGGGTCGGGCTGCTTTTTTTCCGGCGGAGGACCAGAGTCAGCATCAGAAACCTCTGTGGTGCGCCAGTCTACCTGTTCACATTTCCCATTGTTTCCGTCCAATTTCTTCCCTGTTTTGGGCTCTAAATAGAACACAGCATTCGTCAAGGGTGTAAGAGAGAGGAAGGTAAGGGGACGAGTACTATCATCATCATCAACATTTAAAAAGATATGGAACAATATTCCTCTCTAGAACAGTAAGGAGGAAATGGAGAAGTTCCTTAAATTCCTGCAGTTTTACCAGTCAGCTTATCTACATAAGAGAATGTACCGTACGATCCTTTTTTTTAAATAAATGAGTCTACACAAACGCAAAACAGTATTATTACATTATTCCCTTTCATGTCTACGTTGGGCCCTGATCTGTGTGTGTTTTTTTTTTAAAGTTGCCACTTGGAATATCACAGCTCTAAGAGTCTCCCGGCTTTAGTTAATACATGTTCACTTCATCCGTGCACGCACTGCAATTCTTCGTAAACACGGAAGTATTAAAAATAGCAATAGTGTCTCCGAACCCGCTAATGAAAGAGGTTATAGAACATTACTGCGGGCTGTCAGGAAAGAAGGACATGCAGTGTCCTTCACCGCAGTCTGCCTGTACCCTGCCTACAAAATAAAACAAAAACTCCCTTTAAGTCAGACAAAAGCCCAACAGTTTTATGCTTTGCAAAGGGCTTGCAAGTGCATAGAATTTCTTTGTGAACATTTAAAAAATAAAATCTACCTGTATTTAAAAAGAAATGTATAAATATTTCAGCTGGGAAAAAATAATCGATGTATGATTGCTGGCCCAAACCCAGATATTTCTGGTGGAAATAATTGATTGGTGGGCGGGGCTTAGTGGAATTACTGGCTGATGGGTGGGGATCTTATATAAATAACAGACGGATCAGTGGAGTTTAGCGGACCTCCCCAAATGACAGGAGGAACATGGAACCCCAAATCACGATTAATTTGCCATTCTTTCTTTTTAAATATAACATCTTTAGGTGCAACTCACGCTGCCTGCTATGCTAAGGTGAAGAGCTGACACCACAAGTTCCAGGCGACAGCAGAATCCCTTCCCCCGCCCCACAAATCCGGAACCTTCTTTTGTAAAATATTCTAAAAATATCTACTTTCTTAATATTTTTCCCCCTCCAGATCGACTTTCACCACAGCTGGCCTACCGGCAGATGTTGGCAACCGCGGCACTTACCTTCCACAGCCCTGCGGACGTCCACCTGGACCCCTCGGCTGCTAAGGGCATTCTTTGGCCTTGTGCCTTTTACTTCAGGTTTATCTTTGATCTTGTGAGGAAGAAAAAAAAAAAGTAACACATTACCCCAAGTCTCGGACCCACGATGCACATAAGGCAAAGCGCACCAGTTGATACAAAAAAAGAGAAGGCCAACAAACTTTCTCCCCCTCAGGAAAACAAGCTCAGGGGCAGAGGGGGAAGACATTTTGAAAACAAAAATGACTTTAACTTTTCTATTCATTTTCACTCTCTCCAGATTGCCACAGGTTGCAAACTATTACCTTATATTATCTCTGAATGATAAATTATACCTCGGAGTCGGACACGAGCATTTTTCTCCAGATCCATGCAATTGTCATCCCTTCATACCTTTTTTCGTTTTGCGATCTGTTCTGCATCTGATCCACCCCAAATTTTCAGCACATGGTGGCTCCACGAAGATCATGACAGGGCTCGTTTTTTAAGGGGGACCCATGTATTCCATGAATTTACATGTTCAATTATGCCTTTTAAGCATTTCAAAGTGGATTGCATTCAGGAACCGTAGGTCTTCTGCCACCTAATAACATTTTTTTTTTTGTTTTCTATCTGATCCACATCAAAACTTTCAGGGCCTGTCAGGGGAGGACATAAGGGCTTTGACAGGGTTAATATCCTTTTCATTAACTTATTCCACTGAAATGCACAAGGAAATACTCCTCCGATTATCGTTTTCACATCAGATTTTCAAGATGAGTCAGTGGATCCACAAGGACTATCACAGGAAGTTTTTGGGTGATCCACATATTCCATGAATACGTATCCGCGATTATCTTACCTAGTAATTTTTTTTTTTTTGACAGTTGCACCGTCTAATAACTTCGGGGTTTTCCATCTGATCCAAACCAAATTTTCAGGCCACGTCATGGGGATATGAGGATTCTGAACGGGATGGCTTTTTTTTTTTATATATAAATTCCACATATCCCATGACCATGCATATACAATTGTTGCCCCTAACATCTTTTTTGGGTTTTTCATCCAATCTACATGGGGAGGAGTAGCCCAGTGGTTACAGCAGTGTCCTGTGAACCAGGAGACAGGCGTTCAAGTCCCACTTACACTCCTTGTGACATTGGACAAGTCACTTTACCCTCCATTGCCTCAGGTACATTTACTAAGCATTTTTCCCATAGACACAGAATGGGAGATAAACCTTAGATTGTAAACCCTCTAGGGATAGGGAAATACGTAAGTACCTGAATGTAATCCACTTTGAAGTGCTGTGAAAAGCGGAATATAAAATTCTAAATATTATCAGGACATTTCAGGGGATCTACAAGGATCATGGAAATGGTATATTTGGGGAATCTATGTATTCTACCCATACGTAACCCAATCACACCACTTAATTTCTTTTGGGTTTTGCATCCAATCCACACCAAATTTTCAGCAGATGCTAAGGGGGGGTCTAAGAGGATCATTACAAGGGAATTTTTTTGGGGGGGATCATCCACATATGAGGATCATGAAAGAGGTATTGTTTTGGAGGGGAGGGGGAGGGAAAGTCACATACTCTGAATATGCACACACATTATGCAATAACTTTTTCATTTCGCATCCCCTCCACACCAATTTTTCCAGAGATTTCCGGGACACCAAGAGGAGCTGGGACACAGAATTCTTTCCCAGCTGCACACAGGCACTTAGGTGCGTGCACATTCTGCTGAAGAGGCTCCCTTCATTCTGTGCTGATCTATATCTCAGGTTCTTTCCAATTAAAAATCATTTTCAGTGCACTGCAATTTAATAGTGATGCACATTTTGGGTATCTGGTCCTAAAAGAAGGCTTGTAAGGGGATCGAAGGATGAGATCCCATTAGGAAAACAGATACAGTCTTGCTGATGTGTTTTAATGTGCTTCTTTTAACCTTGAAAATTTTAAAAATGCTGGGCTTTTAAAAGCATGTTTGAGTCTCCCTTACCTTGTAAAGGGAAAAAAGAGTTGTCGCTATTGAGGAAAGACAATATTTAGCATATAAATATAAAACCATGATGAGAAAAATGTTAAATTTGCATTACAACAAAAAATGTTTGCAGATAATTCAGCTAGAAGTTAAAACTAACCAAAACATTAGCATTCCCCAATTTTTCTTCAGGTTGCTATTTCATCCCTGAAGAGATAATAGTGTTTGAAGCTTTTGAAGGCTCCTTCCAGTCAGCTACACCCACTCTTACTAATTGTGCCCATTCTAATTAAATCAAGGTACTGTTGGCATGATCTTTATCAGATCTCCAGGAAGGAATCCCACTGAATCTTGTACAGTGGGGGTAGGCAACTCCGGATCTGGAGAACCACAAACCAGGTCTGGCTTTCAGGATATCCATAATGAATATGTATGAGTAACATTTGCATGCACCTCCTCCATTGTATGCAAACATGTCTCATGCCTATTCATTGTGGATATCCTGAAAAACAGACCTGTATGTGGCATTCTAGGATCAGAGTTGCCTACCTGTGATGTAAAGCATAAGGCCTTAGGGAAGGCTTGCCACCTCACTCATGTCATCTTGAGCAGGTTGATCCAGTCCTGGTTTTGCCTCATTCCATGCATGGAAATGTTGTTCTACTTGTTTTTATCTTATTTTTGGCATAGCAGGTTCTTCTTGACTCTTCTGATTTCTATGTCAATTGGAACCAGCCTCTGTGATGCCATAAACTATCATTCACAACTATCTGGGGTGTTTCCTCTATCTTTTATCTTCAATTTGATTTTTATTGCATTTTTCTAATATACAATAACAGATAGTGGAAAAGGAATACTATTAATTAGTTTCCTCCTATTTATTTTTTTTTTAGAACCTTTCTCAGCCCAGCTCTATTAATGAAAGTCCTTGGCAGGGGGACACAGGTTGTGACTCCCCTCTAGAATCCAGCACACATGCACCCTAGTTCCAGCCACTAGCTGTCACCATTGCGCAATAGCTGGGGACTCCTTCATCCCTGGGGGGCTGTGAACGCTACCTCCAGCTGATTCCCAGCCCCCGCTGGTCCAAAGGAAGAAAAGCTGGGCCCAGGAACTGAATAGTCCGACTTTTTCTGAGAGAAGTCAGAACTGCAACTCCAGGCAGGCAATGGGCCAAAACCAGATCTAGTTCAGTATGTTTGGTTTGACCTTGGTGAGGTGGCAACCCTACTTCAGGGAAGAATCGCTGGAAACAAGGAGGACTTGATGATAACAAAAAGATACAAACCTTTTATCTGATGTTACCAAGTGTCCCGTCCCCCACGTTTTCTGATTTTACCACAAAGTGTGCATGGACTTGTTATGATCTCACATCCAGATGAGTCCCTGGCGCACATTCCTTCACATCATGACTGCCAGTTCCATCACTTTACCATTGATCCCCTGTCACACACACACACATAGATTCCATCTCCCAATCCCGTTTCTTACCACTCCCACATTTCTCCTTAGCAATCTCCCTCTGGAACCTGTTTTCCTTGAAGTGGCAGCTAGTCTGAGACCTAAACCACAATGGCAGCAGTTGCAGGGTCATGATGTGAAGGAATGTGCACCAGGGACTGATCGGGAGTACACTCTGTTCCCAGGCCCCATATTGGCCCCACCCCTCCTGGATTCCATAGGGCATGGGAGCAGAGTAGCCAAGGGGAAAAACAAAATACCTCTACCAGGAGGTTATACATAGCAGTCCAGCTTATTTTGGGGGTTTTTTGTTTTTTTTGGTAGGAAGTGTTTTGGTGTTCTAGGGACAAGTGTATATTTGCAATTCTGCCTTTTCATAGATCTGTGACCGGTTGCAGAGGGCGGCCCTGTAGCTCCGATTCTGGCAAAGATGGCCACCACTGCCTCTGCATGCCGACCTCCCTGGCGTCTCCGGAACGGCGTGGGTGATCCCGGTCGCCATCTTGAATCTGGTATAACTTAGGGCGCGCGTGCGCCTGCCTCTGTCTTATCCACGTCATGGCGGGAACCTCAGGGGCATCCTTTCCGCATGACGTCACTGCCTATGTGTACTTAAGCCTACCGGACCTTCCTACCAACGAGTTAGCAAGGATTCCATCTTGCTCAATTCCTTTCCTCAGACACACTTTCGCCTCACTGTTCCTGCATTCCAAACTGAGTGACTCAGGTACCCGCTCCTTGGGGGCCTTGCTGCACTCAGGGCTATCCCACCTCCTCGGAGAGCATTCTCTGCGAGTCTCACCTTCACCAGCTTAGTGAGTACCTCTCGCTATTTCTACAGACGACCCTTCAATGTTCCTACTCCGGATCTCCACTGCTGCTACAACTATATCTCTACTGCAACAACCACGGAGTGAGTACTAGACTTGATCTTTAACTCTGCTTCTCTCTTGCTGTGCGGATCCTTGGGTTACCCTGCTCTGGCGGACCACTACCAGATCCACACTGTCTTGTGCCTGCTGCCAACATCTATCTCCGGCCTACCCCACACTGTGGACCACTACCGGAGCTTCCACGTACAAGAACTTCCAAGAACCAAGTATTTCCTGGGTTACCCCCGCTCTGCGAACCACTACCGGAGAATCCGTCTCAGGTCTTCCTACTCAGGACTGAGTTTATAAACCCGCTCCTCAGGTTTCTCTTTGCTGCATAATAAATATTTTCTCTGACTCCTGTGTCCATCACTGCTGAGACCCCCGCCTGTCGTGGAAAGTCCCCCACAGGGCTCCTCCTGTGGGTGGAGTCAAGCTCTCTCCACGACCCAAGGGCCCACAAACCAAGTTCAAGTTAAACATGTGCGAGGAGGGCCCTGGGAGGCTGCTCCAATTTGGCCCTCCCCTCTAAGGGCAGTCCTGCATCTGAGTACTGGCAACCTTTTTTTCTAGAAAAAATAGCACTGCATTACAGTTAAGGGCCTTCATTGTCAGTTTTTATTTTATTTTTTCCTGGGAATATAGCAATGTTATTACAACAAGAACAAAAATGGGAGAAAATCAGCAGAAAAAAATTACTCATCATTTTCTGAGTAAAATGTTAAAATTTATTTTGGTGGATAGAAGTGAGGAGAGTAAAAATATACTGCTCAAGACCGCGGTGCGAACACCGAAGGAGAGGCTGAGGAAGACGCAGCCTGCCCACAGTACCAACAGGAGCAGAGGGCAGCGGCAACACCAGCAGAAGCAGGAGCAGGTAGGAGGTGGAGAGAGGAAACTGGCAAACGCTCGAAGTGCGCTCTCCCCTCCTCACCCCATCGAAGGAGGAAACAACCTCATGGTGCCCGGACTGTTCCCGTTCACTACCCGCCCCGAGACCGCCCGCCACATCGCAGTGCCACTTAAGACCGTGGCGCGAACGCCGGAGAAGAGGCTGAGGAAGGTGGGACCGATGGGAGCAGAGGGCAGCAGCAACAGTGGCAGAAGCAGGAGCAGGTAGGAGGTGGAGAGAGGAGGCCAGAAGACGCTTGAAATGTGCTTTCTCCCCTCCCCACCCCCGGAAGAAGGAAACAACTCACCAGCACCCATGGGACTGTTCCCACCCATAACCCCGCCCCTGAGACTGTCCACTGCATCCCAGCGCTGCTCAAGACCATAGCGCGAACGAAGGAGCGCGACAAAGATGCATGCCCCTTTGTGCCTGCTGATGCTCTTCTCTTCTGCTCTTCTGTCCTGACAATACAAGGAAAATGGAGCAGGAACACCTCACATCAACTAAGATTGAGCAAGGTTCACATAGAAACCTTAAGAAGTTCCCTAAAATCAAACAAACAAAACACTAACCTAATCTACCGCACAAGAAATAACACCTCCTCAGCAGATAACGCCTACCTAAATGTTCTCACTGCTTCTTGTAATTGTATAGTCTATTTCGAAAAAAAATCCCCCTAATAAATGATTTAATTGAGGAATTAAACCCAGCCATCTTCTGCATCACCGAAACCTGGCTGAACAATAATAACATGCTCTTAAATCAATTGAACACTCCGTTTACGATATCTTTCATTTCCCCAGGCACAAGCGTAGGGGCGGGGAACTACTAATCATTTAGTAAAAAAGAGCTCAAACTTACTCCATACAAGTTAGAGGTTAACCCTCCTTACGAAGTGGCAATACTTAAATCGTCACAATTAAACATTGGTATTGTCTATTGTTCCCCTGGAATACTACAAAAATACCTTTCACCTCTTATCGAAGCATTCACAAAGCATTCCGTTCATCCAAATCCACTCTCAAAGTAGGTGACTTTAACATATATGTTGATAGAACAACCAAATCCTCCGCATGTGAAACCTATTTAGGAATTATGGAAGCAATGGGATGGTCACAATTTGTAACTGAACCAACACATAAAGCTGGACATAATCTGGATCTTATATTTACCAACCACAACAATTGCATGATAAATACCTTTCACACGATTCTACCTTGGTCTGACCACCAACTACTAAAACCTGAAATAATCATCCTCAACACAACAACTCAAAACCCAAACATCAACCAGGCATTCATCTTCAGAAAAAAGATAGAGCCAGAGCTACTCACTGACACTATAAAAAATAAACTAATTGACCTCAACTTTCCTAATGCCTCTGAATCATTTGACACACAGGATATCATGGTTAAAGAAATGGTGGACAACTTAAGCCCAATCCAAACAAAATCAATCCAACCCTACCAACATTTCTCTAAATCTCTAAACATAAGAAACCTTGGCACAATGAAGAATTAATACGCAAAAACAATCATTGAGAAAATCTGAGAAACTTTGGCGGAAAAGCCAGACCTCAGAAACACTTGGAAAATACAGATCACTACTCTCTCAATATCGGTCTTCTAGCAACAAAGCGAAGAAAGAACACTATGCTAAACAGATTCATGAAGTGATATTTAATTCTAATTACTCTTTGATGTTGTTAAACACCCAATCAAGGTCCCCATTGTCCTCTATCTCGAGCAACAATAGCTTTTCTAAGGATGCCTGCAACAACTACGTCAATCATTTGTCCAGAAAAAATAACTAGACTAAAAAACCAATTCTCTGCAATAACCACTGACCAGAGAACATGATACAAAATCATGACCCAGCTTAAATGGATCACCTTTGTTAGAATACCTAAATTAACAAATCACAACAAATAATTTCTAAAAAAAACCTGAAATCACCACTCTCGACCCCATCCCAGCTAGCTCCTTAAACTAATAGGGGTGTGAATCGTGTGATCGATCGTCTTAACGATCGATTTTGGCTGGGGGGGGTGGGGGGGGGGAGGGAAATCTGATCGCGTGTTTTGTTTTTTGTTTTTTTTAAATTGTTAAAAATCATAAATCGGGGGAGGGCGGGGAAACCGGCACACCAAAACAACCTAAAACCCACGCCGAACCTTTAAAAACAAATCCCCCACCCTCCCGAACCCCCCCAAAATGTTTTAAATTACCTGGGGTCCAGTGGGGGGGTCCCGGCGCGATCTCCCGCTCTCTGGCCACGGCTGCGTTAAGAGAAATGGCGCCGGTGGCCCTTTGCCCTTATCATGTGACAGGGCAAAGGTAGCGCCGGCGCCATTTTGGTTCCTGGCTCCCGACGTCACGCGTGCAGGAGATCGCTCCCGGATCCCCGCTGGACCCCCAGGGACTTTTGGCCAGCTTGGGGGGGACCTCCTGACCCCCACAAGACTTGCCAAAAGTCCAGCGGGGGTCCGGGAGCGACCTCCTGCATGCGGGCCGTATTGCCAATATTCAAAATGGTGCCGGCGCTACCTTTGCCCTCACTATGTCATACGGGCGACCTTAGTCTGCCTTCTGCCTACATCACTAAACTAAGGAGCAAGAGGGCTCTGCATTTCGCACGTGTTTTAAAACATGAGGGTTTTGGGGTTTTTTTGTTGTTGAGGTTTCTGAATTCACGAAATGCTTCTTGTACCTCAGCCAGTTTAGTGGGTTTTTTTAAATTTACGCTTTTGTAAATGTAGCTGTCCAGAACTAATGCTCTGTCACTTTCTAGCCATGTAAATACCTTGCTATTCTCCCCCCCAAAAGCAATTTCCTGCACCTATACTCCTGGAGATGTGGAGCGCTGATGCTCAACTAAGGGAATAAGGCAGTAGGAAACAGAGGAGATGCTTAGCCGGTGCAATTCAAGCTGTTCAATAAAATAGGCCACAAATAAGGAAAAACATCTTGAAGCAAAACATGAATTACTGGTCTTCTAGTGGAGTAGTAGGATGCTGGGGTGTTTATTTTTTTTATGGAACCCCATTCCAAGGTGTAGGCAGTTCTTTGGCAGAGACTGTGACTGGATCAGCAAAGGAGCCTGTGCTGAGGTGGAGGGTTTTTGTGGAAGAGGCCATGATTGGAGCAGCAATGGGGCCAATGTTGGGGTGCAAGAAGCAGCTATATTGATGGATTATATAATTTAAGAAGTGACTTGACAGCCAGCCCAATCGCCTGGCATATTATCTCCTGTCCGATAGGTTGGCAGGGGTCGGAGGAGCTAGAGAAGCAATGTGCTTGATCTTGGGGGGGGACGGGACACAAGATGGTGGATGCAGGCCCTACAAGCCAAAATAGTAGCTTTTGGGAACGTCTTGTAGAGTGCTCTACCCCTCTGGGCAAACAAGGGGATGTGTTGGGGAGGGGAGGTCTCTATTAAAAAAGGGGAAAATATTGACTTGAAATAGTCTGTCCCACCTCCTAAATATTTATAAACACAAGATATAAATCACACCACTGTGTGTTACTAGCTTCTTTATTTTACTTCAGAAATTGAACTATGGATGCCGTATCACCTACGAACAAGTGACCCCCATTGTTTTTGTAAAAAAGAAAAAACTTTTTTTTTTTTTTTTTATTAGTTTATAGAAAACAAATCTTTTATTATTATTGAAACAATCAGAATAAAACAGCAAATGACACTCAGATAAGTTCCACAAGGAATGAAAACCTTAAAGGCGAATTTTAAAAGCCCTTCGTGCGCCAAAGCCAGGAGATATGCGCAGAAGTCAGGCCAGCGCACGCTGCATGGATTTTAAAAGGCACACGAGTATGCGCGTCTGTCCCGGAACACGCATGAATAAGAAAGTTGTAAGAAGGGGCGGGGTGTGGGCATGGTCAGGGCGGAGCTTGGGCATTCCAGGAAGATACTTTGAAAAGCGCGCTCCAAGGTCCTCTGCTGCATTACTTTACTTCTGCTCTGAATGGCATGTAAGTATTAAAAATTTAAAAACTAGGTGAGTCAGTGGAATTTTAAGGATTTGGATTAAAAGAGTAAAATGGAGGATACATAACGGGGGGGGGGGGGGGAAGTGGCGTTAGGAAATCCAATCCGTAAACTGGACGACCTGGGAACAAACTGGGAAAAAGAGCTAGTGTGTTGGCATGCTTTGGAGCAGATTTTAAAATGTACGTGCGCGGCCTAAATTTGTGCGCACTACTCGGCGCGCACAAATGTACGCCCGATTTTATAACATGCATGCGCAGCAGCACACATGTTATAAAATCAGGGGTTGGCGCGCAAAAGGGGGTGCACACTAGTGTACCTTGCACGTGCCGAGCACCTCCCTTCCCCTACCTGTCCCGCCCCCCAGCCCAAAAAAAACCCCCCATAACTTGTGCGTGCCGGCTCACTGCCGGCGCGCGATCCCCCGGCCTTGCAGAGGTCTCTGTCCACGCACCACCCATTTTTTCAAGCCCCGGGACTTAAATGCGTCCCGGGGCTTTACGCGCGCCACCGGGCCCTTTGTTTTTAAAATCCCCCACACACACACACTTATGCAGTAGAGCTGGCATTTGCGCGCACATGCACGCATCTATATAAAATTGTGTGCACATGTACAGACGATTTTATAAGATGCGCACATATACGCGCGTATGATATAAAATGGCTGCATCTATTTGCGCGAGCCAGCATACACCTGTACAATTACACCCGCATGGCTGTTTAAAAGTTATCATCCCCGAGCTCAAGCAATACTCCTCTGGCAATGGGTTTTCTTTTAAGCTGGAACATTCTCATAGTGAGTGCTTCTTGTATTACTAGCGCCACATGTAATCATCAAATAGTACGCTGAGCGGAACTGGGCACGACTGGCAAAGGGAACGCGGTTTTTGTAGCAGAGAGAGCGTACATATACACAAGGCATGTTGCTTGATCATTTTACTGTTTTGCATGTTTTAAAAATATTTGCATCTTTTAAATAATATATGTACGGATCCATAAAGGCAGCGGAATGAGGTGGACCACGGGGCCAAGGCACAACCGAATTTTTACCCATGTGGCATCAGCAACTAGGGAACTTGGGGTTGCAGTGGGAGAGGCTGGTTTATTTACTCTCCCCCCCCCCCCCCCCCCCAGAAAAAAGGTATTTTGCTATGGGATAGAAGTTTCTCAAATAAATAAATAAGCATCCTCCCCATTTCATTATGCAAGGTGTGTTTATTCTTTCTGCCTCTAAAATTGATCTTATTAATCCTTATTCCCTTTCCTAGCTCTCTCTCTCTCTTTGCTTATGCACGTACATATATGAGATCGTGAAACTTGTAAGGTAAGTTAATTCCTTTGCATTAAAAATAATCACAGAAAATCTCTTTTATAGCTATGAAAACTTAGAAATGTTAGGGGACAAAATCAGCAGTCAGCAAAGTATTTGACAAGCAGCGACACCCGAATAATAATCGAACTTTGGGAAAGCCCGCTAAGAGAAACAGTGAGAGAGAACTAGATCACCTGTACCAACCTCATCTGGGACCTCACTCAGGCTTCCTTTTTTCCAGGGTACGATGCCCTTGAGGATGAAATCCACTACTGTAGAATTTTTGAAAGTCTCTCCGATGAATACGATGGCCTTGTCCACGGCAGAAACCATTTTCTCCACCCCCAGCAACCTCTCTCCTTGTTTTAAGGTATCATGGTGTACGTTTTTCACCAGCCTTAAAATCTCCGTGCAGACACCATCCATGTTGCCATCAGCATTGTTTAAGCCTCCCTCGGCTTCCCTCCTCAGGTTATCAGGCATGGAGATCACCTTTAGCTTATCAATCCCCTTTTCCAAGTCATCGATGCCTTGGTGCACTGTTCCCAGTTTTTCCATGACATCCTCTTGGAAATTCAACAGCTTGTCAACTTTGTCATTCAGGAGGTTGAGTTTTTTGTCCAGGCTGCTTAGGTTGCTCCCTCCTGCAGCCGATGACCTGCTCGGGGATTTGCCAGCCCCGCCTGCTGAATCCAGGTTGCTTTCGTACATTTTTGCCAGGCAAGAAGTCAGTGAGACTTGCCTGCTCATTTTATTGATGTGCACAGCAATGGAGAGACTCTCCAAATGTTTGATGTACCCAGGGAAGACTTCTTGCCTGGGACTAGGGAGGTGCTCTTGGGTGAAACTATAGCTGCTTGGACAAACCTCTCAACTAGTGCCAGTGACATTGCCCCACTGTTGTACAAAATAGATTTTAATTTGCTGTGTTATCAGCTTTCTCATTCTGTACCTTTTAAATGACAGGCTAAAATTGGCACCAACCTCTTTTTGGGGCCTCTTGACGTCACACGAAACATTTAAAATTCCTTCTTGAGAGGCTGTTGATGGGCAGGTATCTTAAGCATTAGCAATGCCTGCGACTGACGTCCACGGGAAAGCAAGCAATGTTTGGTCTACAGCACAGCATTTGTTTTTCTCACCTACCAAACAAGTTTCCAGAAGACACGGCTCTTTGCCACCGCAGGAAGGATTAGGGAGTTAACCCACCGTGGTGTCTGGTTCATTCCTGACAGCGGGGCCGTGTAACGTGAAGGCCTGCCCGGTGCTGCCTGCACCGCTGGGTGCTCTTTAGGCAGACTGCCACCTGTATCTATAAATCAGCTCTCGGTAACAATGTTTGGAACTAGATCCAGTATCTGGGGCTGGGGACACCATTGTAAGCTGACACTCCCCTTGGGTCTTAAGCATTTTTGCATCGCAGTTACATTTCTTATTCAAATATCAACACAACCGTGACAGTGTTCAGAGGTCATGAAACCAACCTTGTCGGGGTGGGAAAAAACAGCTCCACAGCTAATAAAATCGACATCTAATTTTGTTCAGTATTTGCCACTCTTCTCCAGCTATTCTTAATTTTAGATATCCTTTTGTGCATGGCATTTACACAGTGCAGTGCTAGGCACAGTACCTATGTGTTGGAAGTAGATATTCCTTGCTTTTCAACATAAAGTATCCCTCCCTATCGGTGAGCTGAGTAAATCATAAATACGAAGCAGCTGCTATTTTCTTTTTAGCTGGACATCAACTATTTGGGCCCCCGCACCTCAAATATCCTAGTTTCAGATGCATATTTGGTTTAGTCATTTTGAATGAAGGGTAAATTCGTGATAACCTCTCAACCTAACATTTCAAATTCAACTACACACATCCGTGAAACCAACCAGAAGCGCCTATCAGAACAGACTAATCACACAACCGGCGAAATCCGTTCTGAGGAAACGTGCATTATCCACAGCGGGTCCTTCACTTTGGAACTCGCTCCCTCCAGACCTTCGTCTGGAACCATGCCACCCTACATTTAAAAAGAAACTTAAGACTTGGCTGTTCAAACAAGCTTTCCCCTAGAGCCAAGAACACGAAGAAAAGTAACCTACTTCGATTAATTTGTACAACTAACTCAAACTTAACTCAAAAACAAAACTCAAAATTAACTCAACTTAAGCAACTAAGAACTCCCGTCAGAGTAATCAACAACCTTTGACAACTCAATAATGTTCTCTCTTTTTTAATGAGGCAGGTTTATTTACCTTGGTTCTATTTACCTTGGTCATTCTTTTGTTATCTCAGTGTTACTCTCTCTTTTGCCTTCTCTTCATTCCAAGTTGCATTTTATCCCTGTTTTATTGTAACTGCTACCTTATTCTTCTATCACATGTTAATGTTTTTAAGTTATTAAGTATTTATTCTGTTGTCACACCTTGTTATTTGTAAACCGGCATGATGCGACTCCCATCGCGAATGCCGGTATATAAGAAATTTAAATAAATATAAATAAATAATGTTAAAACTTGTTTACTTAATTTTCAATGTTCAATGTAAAACTCCTGTTTTATTCTTATTCTGTTCTATGTAAACCGCTAAATGTAGCGACAGTTACTGTTCCTTGTGAACCGGGGTGATATGTATATTATACAGGAACCTCCGGTATATAAATCATTTAAATAAATAAATAAGGATAACTGAGATCAAATCCTTGCTTTTTTTGTGAATTTGATGAAGATAATGTGTGGCCCTGAGTTTTGTAGTTGCACATTAACCAACCACTATTGCATTCTTCCTTCAGCCATGCTCATGAATTCTGTGCTAAAAAACAACCCATAGTACTAGAGCACCTACTCCAGAGATGGGTGAAAATAAGCTTCTTCAGTGGTGGAATTATAAAAACATAAGAACATGCCATGCTGGGTCAGACCAAGTTTCCATCAAGCCCAGCATCCTGTCTCCAACAGTGGCCAGCCAGATAAAATCTGCCAAGGTACTTCTAAGTTAACGGAGAAGTTAATTTCTTGTTACTCGCTCCCAGAAGCAAAAGGCGGCATTTCCCCAGGTCTACATGGTTAATAATTGTTAATGGCCAACTGTCCTGCAGACACTTGTCCAAACCTTTTTTAAACCCAGCTACACTATTAACTTTGACCACACCCTCTGGCAACCAATTGCACGACTTAATTGTATGCTGACTGAAAAAAAAAACCCCAAACATTTTCTTAAATTTGTTTTAAATCTGCTACCAGTTAGTTCCCTGGAATGTCCCCTAGCCTTAGCACTATTTGAAAGAGTAAATAATTATGCCCCATTTACCTGGTCCATGCCACTCATAATTTTATAAATCTCTCTCATATCCCCATTTTAGTTGTAAATGCATTGAGTCTGGATAGTACAAAAGATATATAAAGCCATGATGCTATTACAATCATTTCATTATGTTTTTATTGTAATATATATATATATATATATATATATATATACACACACACACACACACAGGAAGATCTATCCTTTAAATATACAAAGCCAAACATTTTAAGATACCTCTATTATCTACATAGTCAACCTATTGTTCATTTGTGAAGAGTCTGAAGAGGTCAGAGAAAAGAAAAAGCAAAACAGCCCAAAAATCAATAGAGTAGAAAGCTTTTGCCTCCCATTGATAGACTGCATGAGCAAATCTAGGCCAACATTCTAACAACTCACCTGTTTTATACCTTCCTTCATTGATAATAATTCAGAGGCCTCATTTATTCTCAAGAGTGACCTCATGAATAGTCATCAGATCTTTTACTTAAAAATGGAGTCAGTTCTACTGAAATCCCTGCACCTTTTTCATAATCCACTACATTCACTGGCACCAACTACCGTTTGTTACTTCATGAAGGTATATATTCCACACTGACCTATTGCAATGCATATATTTTCCTCACTTTATGATTAGCGTCTCTGCAATAGGAAGACTGGAACTGTCATTATGACAAAGTCTAACAATAATTTGTGTTTCCTTTTTTTTTTTTTTTTTTTTGGTAATTTAAAATATTGGAAACAAATTCAAACATTTGTATGCTCACAAGAGTGATATCAACCAATACATATGCACAGATTTCTAAACAACCCATTCCACTCATCTCACCAAATAATTTGTGTTCCTAAAATGATTTGCAATCAGTTATCTTGGTTGGAGACATAAGAACATAAGAACATAAGAAATTGCCATGCTGGGTCAGACCAAGGGTCCATCAAGCCCAGCATCCTGTTTCCAACAGAGGCTAAACCAGGCCATAAGAATCTGGCAAGTACCCAAAAACTAAGTCTATTCCATGTTACCATTGCTAGTAATAGCAATGGCTATTCCCTAAGTAGACTTGATTAATAGCTGTTAATGGACTTCTTCTCCAAGAACTTATCCAAACCTTTTTTGAACCCAGCTACACTAATTGCACTAACCACATCCTCTGGCAACAAATTCCAGAGCTTTATTGTGCGTTGAGTGAAAAGGAATTTTCTCCAATTAGTCTTAAATGTGCTACTTGCTAACTTCATGGAATGCCCCCTAGTCCTTCTATTATTCGAAAGTGTAAGTAACCGATTCACATTCATTCGTTCAAGACCTTTCATGACCTTAAAGACCTCTATCACATCCCCCTTCAGCCGTCTCTTCTCCAAGCTGAACAGTCCTAACCTCTTCAGCCTTTCCTCATAGGGGAGCTGTTCCATCCCCTTTATCATTTTGGTTGCCTTTCTTTGTACCTTCTCCATCCCTGCAGACAAATGCTGGATCTCATTTTTATTAATTAGCAGCTAATTGTTAGACTCATCACAATTTATTTATTTATTTATTTCTCTATACTAAAATTCGATTCAAGAAATCACACCGGTTTTACATACAACAGGATGACTAAAGGCAAGCCTTTTGGTGACATGATACAGTATAACAGATTAACCGAGTGAATATGAAGAGAACTTGCTTTACATAATAACTTTCTTATCCTTTAAATCTAAAGTTTAGATTAAGGTGTCTTTCAAGCCCTTGGTGGATAAATACCAGATAAATGAGTCTCAAGTTACTCACTGGAGATGCTCTCACTTTGAAGTTGATCAACCACGTGAAATATGGTTACCTGAACTAAATTGAATGATTACTGTAATATCTACCAATGACACAGTTCAAATGTGGTTTAATTCTATGTCTAATGCTCTTGATGTCATTGAACCAGTCAGACAATTTAATTTCCGTAGAATGAAAATTGTCCCTCGGTATAATGGTGAGCTTTGGTTGAAACAGAGGAAATTATGCCACGCTGAACATCAGCAGAGTAAGTCGAAACAAGAACATTTAGCATTATTATTATTACTTTATTAAAACTTCTTGTATTCCGCATCTTCAAATTATTTTTAGTGTAAATCAAACACATAATTTATACAAAAACCACAAACAAATGAAAATAATCACTATAATAACACACATTACAAGCATTATTTAAAAGAGAAGCACAATAAAAATCCGAATAAATTAGTTAAAAGCCTCCTGAAATAAAAGTTTTAACCTTTTTTCTGAAAAGCTTAACATCTCTGACCTCTTTAAGTAATTCATTCCAGTGAACAGCAGCAGCATATCATATGCACCTTGACAGCAAGCGATGCCTATCAGATGCAGCAAAAAGCAGTATTTTTCAAAGAAGATTTTAAGAAGAGGAAATAAACCAAAAGGAGTTATTTCAAACAGACAATTGGTGCAAGATCTGAGCATTTTGCAGCCTTTTCTAATGTTACAATTATGAACATTTGTTCTACCTTTAATGCAATCAAGGGTGTTAAGTGATGACATAGTCTCAGGATTTTGGGAGAAATTTGATGAAATTTCTAGATTATCCTGTACTCTTAATGCTTCATCCTCCGTTGAGTGACTATCAAAGACTTTACAAAATGAAATCACTAAATTAAAATTCTTAACTTGTCAGTTGCTGAAGGATATGTGCCTGTGACACGTGTGCAGTCTTAGGGTAGCCAGAAGACAGATTCAGGCTGGACAATAATCTTTCATAAACTTCTTTATTAGTGATCAGTGGCGTGCGGTGACATTTATACCAGGGGAATTCAGTTTCACTCCCTCAGTCTCTTCTCCCCTAGACACATGGAATCCATCTGGCATTAGTCCTGTTGTAATAGGTAATGTATGTGGGCTTGACCCTCAGAAAGCCATCAGTAAACCATTACAATATAGTAAACTTCCAATACTCAAAATAGTATTAACTGCCAGCACTCAAAGTACAACAATACCAATGAAAAGGCAACACTGTAAATATTACATTAGGCTCTAACACACATACCTCTTATTTAGAAAACAAAACAAGCGAAGCTGTCAAATACTTGTAAAATAATATGTACCTAAACAATTGTACAAATGTTTTTAAAACTACATAAGCCCCTTCTTCAGATTCACATCAGAGATATTCACATCTAAAGATGGGTCCTATATTATCTCAATAACTTATGTACAGTCTTTTTTAATTATTTATTTAACATCTTTTATATACCGTCGCTCAGAATCTATCGAAACGGTTCACAAGTAAAAATTAACATATCATATATTATAAAATTAACATACAGTATAAAACTTATAACTAATCTTTTCCAGCTAAAATTACTATTAAAATATTATTAAAAATGTAGCTCCTATCATGTCTTACGACACTCCAGATTCTCCTTCAGTGTATAAAACATATCTAAAATCCTAATAAAATTCTAAAACATAGCTTCATTCAAATCCTACATCATTCCCACTTTCTCCTTTAATACATCAAACATGTCTAAAATTAATACCTACTTTTATTAAGTAAAATTTTTGTATAGACTTAATAACCACTATCTGCATTAAATGTCCTCTTCAGCCTCCTTAAAACAGATTTGATCTCAGTATTTCCAACAGTAAATTGAATTATTCTGTATAGGCTTTAGTAAAGAATACTTAATAGTTTAATAAAAGCTATCACAGCCTACCAACAATACATATTACCCCCAAGAAAAAAATCTGCCATAACAAGACACTAACTCCCAAGTCTCAAGCCGCAACAACCCGAGTCAGGAGAGAGCAGCACTGCAAATATTACATCAGGGCCTAGACCAAAACACCTCCTATTGAAAACAGAACAAGGCTGACTGCTATAGACCCCTACATGGAAACTATACACTAGCAGAATCCCTCACCTGGATCAACACAGAAAACAAAGACAGACCCTCACTAAAGGCAAAATAAGAGACCAATAAAGAACAAAGTAAAGAAATATAAAATATCAATTATACTAGTAAAACCATACTAATACAAGTAGAGGCAGATTCTTAATATTATGGGGTAGATTTTCAAATAGTGCGATTTGGCATACTTTTGTTGGCGCATCAGGCGCCAACAAAAGTATGCTGGATTTTAGTAGATACGCGCGTAGCCGCGCGTATCCGCTAAAATCCGGGATCGGCGCGCGCAAGGCTATCGATTCCGTATAGCCGGCGCGCGCCGAGCCGCGCAACCTACCTCCGTTCCCTCCGAGGCCGCTCCAAAATCGGAGCGGCCTCGGAGGGAACTTTCTTTTGCCCTCCCCTCACCTTCCCCTCCCTTCCCCTACCTAACCCACCCGCCCGGCCCTGTCTAAACCCCCCCCTTACCTTTGTCGGGGGATTTACGCCTCCCGGAGGGAGACGTAAATCCCCGCACGCCAGCGGGCCGCTAGCGCGCCGGGACGCGACCTGGGGGCGGGTCCGGAGGGCATGGCCACGCCCCCGGTCTGCCCCGGGCCGTAATCACGCCCCCGGGCCTGCCCCCGAAACGCTCCCGACACGCCCCGAAAACGCCGTGCGGATCGGGCCCGCCCGACACGCCCCCCTCTGAAAACCCTGGGACTTACGCGAGTCCCGGGGTCTGCGCGCGCCGGTAGGCCTATTGAATATAGGCGCACCAGTGCGCAGGGCCCTGCTCGCCTAAATCCACCCGGATTTAGGCGGATTTAGGCGAGCAGGGCTCTGAAAATCCGCCCCTATGTGCGTGGGGTACATTTGTGCGCGCTACCCGGCGCATACAAATGTACACCCGATTTTATAACATGCGTGCGCTGCCGCGCACATGTTATAAAATCCAGGGTCAGCGCGCGCAAGGGGGTGCACACTTGTGCACCTTGCGCGCGCCGAGCCCTAGGGGAGGGCCCCCTACCTTATTTCATTGTTACGCCTGCCTCTGTTTGTGGGAGAGGCGTAACTTGCGCGCGCCGGCTCGCCATCCCCCGGCACAGGCCACTGTGCAGGAGGATTCTGGCCCACCCCCGGACTGCCCCCGAACCACCGCCACGTCCCTGGCCCTGCCCCCGGCCCACCCCGCCACCACGCCCCCAGCCATGCCCCCGGACCACCCATTTTTTAAAGCCCCAGGACATACACGCGTCCTGGGGTTTGCGCGCGCTGCCAAGCCTATGCAAAATAGGCTCTGCGCGCAGGAGTAGGTTTTCGGGGATTACGTGTGTATCTTACGCACGTAATCTTTTGAAAATCTACCCCATAATATTTAAAAACTGATGACTAGAACATCCAATAATTAAAACATAAAAATATTTATAAAAGTTCCAAAAATATCAATGTAATATTTCAAAACAGAAGACATATCAAATAGCATTCAATAAGGAATCTAATAAAAATTTTAAAAATCGCCTGCTCTTCATACCTGGGATGTTTCGATTTTCAGCCGCTGAGATTATTGTGGATTGGGGGAGAGGGAACTGTACAAACTTTATCCTCTTACTCACATTCACACACACACACACACTCACACAGCCTCTCACCTATACATACACAGGATCTCACCCACAAACATGCATCTAGGCTCTCACCCACTCACCTAGGTAGTCATCCACACAAACACAGGCTCTCACCCTCCCCCCCACACACACAGGCAGTCACACACACATAGGCAGTCACCCCTACATACAGGATCTCACCCACCTACACACATATACAGCCTCTCACACGGCCTCTCACCCTCACATACACAGGATCTCACTCATCCACAAACATACAGCCAGGTGCTCACCCACCCAGGTAGTAATCCACACAGATACAGGCAGTCACACATACACACCCACAACCAGGCTCTCACCCAGCCACAAACCTACACACATGCAGCATCACTCATTTACCCACCCACACAATCTCTCAAACCTCTAACACACACACACAGCCTCTCACACACACACACACACACACACACACACAAGCTGTCATCCCCCACCACACAAGCATATATTACGCGCGTAACCCTTTGAAATTCTACCCAATATCTATATGACCATCATACAGAGACACCAATAATACTCAGTGGCAGAGTTTGTGAAGTCTACAAAGAGACTGCTTCTCCATTATAATCATCTTTTTTATAGAAAATATTTTTCAAATGCAACTAAAATCACTTAGCTTTGTCCTGATGGTATGTTTCCTATGTACCGTTTCATAGTCTTATTTTTTCACTTGCTATTCTAATGTATCAATAGGCTGAAATGTAAATATTGTGCTGTTCAATTTCTCCCCTTCCATCCCAAGTTTATTTTCCTTGTTTTTTGTAACTTTCCCTCTCCCTTTTTCTGATTCACTGTATTTAAAGTTCAAGGTTCTTATTGAAAATATTGTTTTTTACGTTACGTTATGCTTTACACTCCTTGTTATTTGTAAACCGGGTTGATGTGATGCCTATCATGAAACTCGGTATAACAAAAACAATAAATAAATAAACAAATAAATAAATGTTTCTTCAAAATGTAACTTCTGCCTGACATTTATTAAGGTGATTTTTTTTGTTTTGATAGGAGATTTGAATAGGCGGGTGTGGCAGATAAATGTGTGGCTACTCACTCCTCCTGCTGTAGTAGGCCGCAGTAATGGAAGGAGAGAGGGACTCACAGGAACACAGCGCAGCTACAGAGACTGAGCCCTCAAGGCCAGAGAGGCCGCTCCGCCCACGAGCTTGAAGAGTCTGAGGAGCCAGATCCACAAGAAGGATTTAACAAGCAACCCACAAGATTTTTTTTCCTTTTTGGGGGGGGAAGAGAAGAAAGCTGGTATCTTTAAGCTTCAAGACTGTGTTTTTCCTGGTGAGGAATAAATAACCGAAAAGATTTTCTAGAGAAGTCCTGTGGAGAAACCCGATACAGTTAAACACATGAGAATGCAGGGTAAGCATTTTCTTGTTTTTCCTGTGGTCAGTTTACTAGTGCGGAGGTAAATGACTGCATGTTCTCTAAGAGGCAGGATCTGTTGCAGCTTAAAGTGGGGAAGCAAACGGTGGTCAAGATAAGGACTCAAGACAATACCAAAGTAAAGCTGAGAGAGAGAGAGAGAGAGACGGAAGCCCAGGAGGCTCAAACATTCGGGCCCATACACTACAGGGCGCTCTGCAAAGAATCCAGTGCTCCAGCTGTGGAATATCACTCTGTATAAATATTAGAGCAAACAGTAGCACTACGGTGTGTGTTATTTTACACCCAGGTGTCAGGAGACGTCTGAGGGAAATTAACCAGGTCTAACTACTGATATGGTTATCAGAAATCTGAGTCGATTAGAGAGCACACTGCTGAAAATGTGTCACTCTGCCTAGATTAAACCGGACCCTAAAAGCCTGACTGTAACACTAGTCCATATATTCGAGAAGAGTAATCTAGAGGGGAGCTAAGAATCTGGGTTGGTTACTTATACTTGAGAGGCTAGAGAAGAGGTAGGTGGGGGTACTGATCGCATCCAGAATCCTCAACTATTTCTGGCGCCAGTTCCAACCAACCAGTATTAATGGGGCAGCGCCTGGCAAAGCAAATGCACTGGAAAATTAGGTCAAGCACTGCAAAGAGACAGAATGACCATTTTCTGGCCAGTCCAGTGGCAAGTACCATGCACTGCCATGGGGGCGGGTCCCCAGTTTTCTTCCCAGATCAGGTCTGTTGCGCCTTGGACTGACTGGGGCTGGGGATACCGTGGCAGCAGCTGGTGGATGGATTTAGAACTCATGCGATGAGGCTCTGTGAGGAGCCCTGGTGCATGGCCTTCCGGCCTCGGGACTACTTCTGCAATGACCAGGCTAGGAATGGGAGGGGAAGGTCGATTCAAATAGGAGGAAAATCCCTGGGTTAAGTTGCAAATGAAAGCACACGGTGCCAGGAACTGCTGCAACAGGAAGAAAGAGACAGGAGAAATACTGAGACAACAACAACAACAACAACAACAACCATTCTCCCTAGGGTCTTGCAGTTGGAAACCGGCATACCAGAGTATTTCCAGCCTCCTCCGGGGCCGGCGCGTCCCAATAGGCGAACTAGGCGGTCACCTAGGGCACCAGCCATTAGGAGGCGGCAAAGAGCAGCCATTTGGGGCCGCGAGCGGAGCCCATCCCACTCACGGCCGAGAGGAGCATTGAGCATTGCCTCTGTTTGTGTCTGAGTGAGAGGGATTGTGTGTGTGTCCGAGAGAGCAAAGGTGTTAGTGAGAGAGAGGGAGGGGGCCTGTGTGTGTGTGTGTGTGTGTGAATGAGACAAGGAACTTAAATGTGAGTAAGGGAGAGGGCCTGTTTGAATGAATGAGGTCAGGGCCGGAGCTGGGGAGGAGAGGGGCGGGCACAAGGCAGAAGGTTCTCCTAGAGCACCTAATACCCTTGCACCGGGCCTGGCCTCCTTACAGGTAAAATAGAAAGTAAACAAATGATTCTGGGCACGTTTTTTAAAAAACCTCATGCTACATAAGAGCATATTGCCTTCCCTGCAGAAAGAGGCGCACGAGCAGCTGGCTCTGTACAGTAATAACTAACAGTCCTAGGAGAAATGCAGGTGCTCGTGTAGCCAAATCTGCATGGCAGGGGACCCGGGGGGCTGGACACTGGGGCAACAGCCACTCCTGTATGCTCATTTGCTCAAGATGGTAGAGCAGAAACGATGACGATAAGAACTGGGCTGAATAAGGAGAGATGGCTTACGAGCAGTCATGCTCTATGGCTGGCAACTGGGACATATCCTTAGCAGTGTGGACAGAGATAACTGGAGAGACTGACGCTGAGTCTATCAGTACAGGACATAAGCAAACATAAGGGCACACCTTGTCCTTAGCCAGCATCTGATAATGGGACCGACATTTGAGGGCAGAACATCTTACCCCTATGAAGCTCTATCGTCTGGAAAGGCCCATGAGCAGTGCTCTTACTGTCCTGCACCCCAAAACCTGCTAAATGTGCTTTCTCTTTTACCATCAGCCCCCACCACCAGCGATATTATACAATACATCTCGCATGACCTTTCTCCACAAGTAAGAATCCAGATTCTTTCCTTCTGACGTCATCCACGTGAGCCCCCTTTCACTACCACATCACCACGCCACTGCGCGTCTGGTAGGAGGCAAGGGAGAGTTCAGTCCTCGTTACCAAAGAGCTATGCCTGAGGGTTATAGGGGTCAGTTCACCAGTGTAAAGAGCAAGATGCAGATGGCATGAAAGAACGGAAGTATTCTGACTTCTGTGGGTGAAGAAAATACCTCATTTTCCTTCTCAAATGCAAGCGTGTGCCTAAATTATGGAAATGTTCACTAAATCAATTTGCATTTGCTTAACAGTTTACAGTAGCCTGCCCTCATCAGTGACACTTTAATTATGCATGACTGGATAAGAATTCAAGTCACAAATACACTTGGCTGCCAATACATTTCTCTTATTTTCAGAACGAATGTCTGCAAGAAGTCTGAAAAATTAATACTGACAGCCTGCCTTCTGGCTTTATGAACTATATCCATCAAATAGACTGTAGTAAGGAAACCTAATTCAAGGTCCTTTTTAGCAATTAAGTTTTTCTTGAATTCTTGGATTGATGGGCTACTGGCGATGAGGGAGGGGGGAATGAGCAAAGGGTGAGAAATTTACAATCTCCCCTCTGCCACTGATTCTCTGTGTGATCCTGTGGGAGTCACATTATCTCTCAGTGCCTGTGGGAGACCACTTAAAAACAAAAAAAAACCCACTATAAAAACAGAAGGCATTTGTCAAAGTTATTTTATCATTGTCTTGTGGACACATTTTGCAATCACTCAAAACGTGCATTATTTGTTATGCAATTATGTCAAAACCTTATAGCAACCAAACCTTAATAGCAACCTTTAATTTGGAAACAAAAACTTTTCTTGTGAATCATGCAGTCCAATTTAAATATTTAGTTCATATATTTTTTTAAACACATTTCATAGACAATTTGTATCACCCAGCATAGTTACAGCTTTATCGCAAGTAATCCCAACCAAATAAAGTACATTTATATTTGATATATATCATAGTTAAGCAACTCTTATCCTGGAGTGCCACAAACAGGTCTGGTTTTCAGGACAGCGTGGACTATATGCATGAGGTATATTTACGTACAGTGGAGGCAGTGCATACAGGGACACCTCATAGGCATTCATTGTGAATATCCTTAAAACCAGACCTATTGGTGGCACTTCAGGACTGGAGTTGCCTAGCCCTGAACAATATTCCTTTCCATCCAATCTTTAATTTTGTTGTTAGCTCTTTTACGGTTTCTAATTAATCCATTGTCTAACTCTGGTAATTTAGCCGCTCTTTACAAACTCTGATGTACCACAGTATATACCACTGAAAACTTTACAGACTGAATATACTTTGCCCATGAGTAAAAGTAATTCAGACCCAGCATTTAGCCTTACAAATTTTTATTCGTATAGTTGTAGAGATAGAAAGCTTTGTAAATAATATCCTCTTACCGCAAACCTCTCAATGTAAGTCGGAGACACAGAATCCTCCCGTACCGGGACGAATGGACCTATGAAGTGATGATTCCTGATACAAGGTTCCCATTTTCCTCCTGTGGCAGCCGCCCAGCCAGCCCATCGGGTTCTTTGCTGAGCCGAGAGGCACAGCCTTGATTGTGTTGTTGTCTTGTTTGAATTCTGCCTGGTGTGATAGACCAGGAATTCCAGCTTATCAGACACTAACAGGAGGCATTTTAGGCATTGCTGTTGCTTATCTGGGGTGCTCTGCTCTATCTCTGGATCCTTGCAAACTCACTTCCTGAAAGGCTGTTACCAAGCCTCTGCAGGGCACCAAAGCACAGCTAGCCTTTGAAGAAGGAACGCCTGACCAGTTTAAAAGCCATATTAAAACCCTGCTTTCTGCTCCTCTTAATATTCTAATTAAATATAACAAATATCAGATATTTGTTATATTGTTTTTGTGTCATTTCCATCTGAAGTGATACAAAAAAAAAACCTAACAAATTAGCATTTGTCATTTCAGTGCACGCTATTCACAAAATTTAATAAAGTACATTGCACACACTGAAATGAAACAAACAAAATATACATTTGAAAAAAAAGAAAAACTAATTGGAAAGCAGAGAGAAAAAGCGACATTTTTTTCCCCATGCACATCCTTACTCCCTAACACAATACAAAGTTCTGCTGCTGTCCATTAAAGCTGAAAATGTTTTACTTGCTGCCAGTGTGAGCTGTCCAGCCTGGACAATACTGAGGTGCAGACAGCCCCTGTCCTTCAGCCTTGCACAATGGACATTCAGCATCATCATGTACAGTGTCCTTCCATACATTCAGTCCCAGATCCTGAAATCCTGCTTATGGCTCTGGACAACCAGAGTTCCCTAACCTTGCCCTAAAAGCAGTATATGCAAGGAACCCTATTTAAATTGGAGCTGAGGCCTAATATTGCGGGATCCAGAATGTTTGCAGAATCTGAATTCAAGTAGGGTCTGACCTAGCGGCTGTTTCCCACGCTTTTGTCTGTCTTATCTGCTACTCAGCCGCAGGTATTTAAAGTTCACCCTGAAATTTAGACAAGGCCCCAAGTAAATAACATATTTTATCTGTTCGGTAATATTTACAAAGCAAGAGCGAATTTATTTAAACATCTCGCTTTCCTCTTCTAACCTGCATATTCCAAAGTTTGGAAACTTTTGTCCTGAATCCCAGCCCAGAGAAGACCAAGGTGAAAGCCTCTCCTCAAAGTCAGTCATCAAGCATTTGCTCAGACTGTAACCAGCTCCTTGTGCTCCTTACTCAGACTTGCCCTTATGTTCCCAGCCAGTTGAGTTTTCAGGATATCCATGATGAATATACAGATGATGAATCTGCATATAATGGATCTTACAGGTATGAAAATGTATTTTATGTATATTCACTGTGCATATCCTGAAAACCCGACTGGCTGTGAATCACGAGAAGTTTGAGAACCACTGGGTTAAGTGACAAATTATTCCTAGGCAGAGCCTGCATCTTAAAATGTATCTATGAACATAAGATATACCATACTGGGTCAGACCAAGCGTTCATGAAGCCCAGTTCTGTGGCCAACCAAGTCACAGGTACCTGGCAAGTAGCCAAAGATTAAGGGGCAGATTTCAAAACATGCGCGCGGGCGCAGCCACGCGCATGTTATAAAATCCAGGGTCGGCGCGCACGCAAGGGGGTGCACAATTGTGCAACATGCGCGTGCCGAGCCGCGCAGCCTGCCTCCGTTCCCTCCGAGGCCGCTCTAATACGGAGCGACCTTGGAGGGAACTTTCCTTCCTCCCCCCCCCCCCGCACCTTCCCCTACCTAACCCCCCCCCCAGCCCTACCTAGAACCCCCCCTTACCTTTGTTGAAGAAGTTACGCCTGCCTCCTGTGCAGGCGTAACTTACGTGCGCTGGCCAACAGCCGGCCCGCGATCCCAGGCACAGTGACAAATGGCCCCTGTGCCTGGAGGCTCAGGCCATGCCCTGCCCACCCCCAGACCACCCCGGACCGACCATGCCCCGCCCCTTTTTTGCAAGCCCGAGACATACGTTGC